>NC_139455.1:25961056-26556056 GCF_963924565.1 Ascidiella aspersa
CTCCATTTCAAATTTACTTTCGGTCTATGAGCTATATTACAGAGAACAAACAAATCGTAAGGTTTTAAAACAGTTTTTGGATATTTATACTATTTGTACTAATCGTTATCTATAGTTTCTAAAAAATATATTTTTTATTATAAACTAGAATGCAGTTTAAAAAAATTCTAATAGTTTAACGTTTTGTTTTTATGACAAGGCATGACTTGAAGTTGACTTGCTCTAATTATGACTTGACTGGGACTTGTCTTGCGCAACTGATGACTTGGACTGGGACTTGACTTGTTATTTATTCGAAAAGACTTGACTTGGACTTAAGTTATTTTACAAATAACTAAACTGGGACTTAAGTCATTTTAAAATAACTTGTTTGCAACACTGCTATTGTGCATTACGTTGTTACATGTTAAACTGCTAGCCTCATGCACATGGTTAGACAAAACTAATGTGGAAATTAACATAATACCAAAAGTTAATGTTACGGAAAGCGTAAGATATTCTTCAGAGTCATAAATAATGTGAAAATATTTTTTCAAATGGCATAACGTTTGAACTAGCGTACGTTTCAGTAAATAGAAATTTCAATCATTTGATGTGTTTTTATGCTTTAATCGGTTTTAATCACTGTTGTGCTTCCCCAGGTATAGATTCGTCCACAGCTTGCAAGCTTGGGTTCGGCTCAGTTTATTACAGGAAGCTGAACAAGAAATGGACGCGACGCACCGTGATGTGAGTCATTATGGCAAGGCTTGCTGAGGTTAAGCTACCATCGGAGCCAAAATGTGAATCTTAAGAAGAAAGGTTTGACCCTGGGCGTGCTTCACCATTTCGCTACAGCGAGAAAAATAAAATGGTTTTAAATAGGGGATTTTTATTATTATTGCAATACACTGAATTTATGGAGATGTCTCAACATTTCACTTAAACGAAAAAGGACATGTGGTTTCATCACTTGTTTGTAGCTTTATCCCATAAACAGCGCCGAAAAGCTAAGGCGTTTTAAATTACATATGATTACCTGTGATTTGAGGCTGGAGTCGCTGCTTGTGTCTGCGTCCACTTGTGATGATTATAATGCGATTAATTTGGACCGAGAACGCCAACGCCATGCGTATCGCCGCCACGGAATGCCTCACCAAAGTGCATTGATAAACAAAGGCTAAACCTCGGTTTAGAGATTTATTAAATAATACAAAAAATTTAACAAATTTATTAACAAAATATCATTTTTGATAGTGAATTTTTTGCCGATATATTTTATGCAGAACAGTTAAATCCCGGACATATAGGAGATATAAGCAGATTTTGTCATTTGTTCCTGACACAGATTTCAACACTAAATTCCCTTAAATGTCTAGGGATATCCTGAGTATGGCAACCCTATACTAGATAAAATACTTGGCGTTACCCAGGTTAAATAAAGTTTTGTCTGGTTAAACAAAATGAAACAATCCATCATACTGTGGGCTCTTTACCACTATTGTACATTACGTTGTAACATGTTAAACTGCTAGCCTCATGTTATAGTCCTTTGTTATAAAATAGTAATGTGGCAATCAACATATACCAAAAAGTATGTTACGGATAGCGTAAGAGATTCGTCACCGGCATAAATAGTGCAAATATATTTTTCGAACGGCATCATTTTTACTTATGACTAGGGCGATTATTTTTTAACCAAAAAAATAGAAAATTTTGACTTGAAAAATTAAAATTTTGACAAATTTTGACCTGAAAATAATTTATTTTGACAAAATTTTGACCTGCTAGAAATACATTGATTTACGTAACCTAGGCGACATTAATCACCCGTTTTTATACCGTATATTGCTCTAATAAAAATATAATACGGTTAAAATGACTGTAAATACAAATCAAAACTAATTTTTTTTGATAAAATTCAACGATAAATTTCAAAAGAACTAAACGTTAGTTTTTTTTTAGTTTTGTAAACGATTTACGTGCATTTTTATTCGATTTTGACTTGAAAAATTCTAACAAATTTTGACCTAACGTGTAAATTTTGACTTTTTTTGACAAGTGAAAAATAATCGCCCTACTTATGACTAAACGTTTGCACTACGTTTCAGTAAATAGAAATTTCAGATCATTTGATGTGTTTTTATGCTTTAATCGGTTTTAATCACTGTTGTGCTTCCCCAGGTATAGATTCGTCCACAGCTTGCAAGCTTGGGTTCGGCTCAGTTTATTACAGGAAGCTGAACAAGAAATGGACGCGACACACCGTGATGTGAGTCATTACGGTAAGGCTTGCTGAGGTTAAGCTACCATCGGAGACAAAATGTGAATCTTAAATGAACCCAACGCGACACCCTTGAGCATTACAAATGGTACCCCAGGGTGCCGTGGCGCCCCGGTTTGGAACCCAAACCAAGCTAAATATATTTAAAGCAGATCAAGTAAATAAATGGAAAATCCCCTTCGTTGAAGACACACTTTTGTGTTACTGGGCTTTTTTTTCCAGTAGAAACATCAAGTTTACATAAAACCTTTATTTGAAGTAGAAATATTAAGTCTACATGAAACATTTTTTTAAGTAGGCTAGAATTACTAGGTTTGCACAAAAATTTATTTTTATTTACTAAGTTTACATAAAACTTTATTTTTTTGCAGATAACCTCGGGTATGATTTCGATGAATTTATGGAAGCGCGCCCACTAGCCCCATCCACCGGGTACCAGTGTTCCTAGACGTGCTCTTATAAAAAATGATGTTTTCCCACAAAAAATGTTTTGAGAATAATACGAGTGATATTGAAGTACAGTGGAATTATGTTTTTTTTTTTAAGTTCAAAATAATTGTATTTAATCTTTTGACAAGCTTGTATCTAAATGTAAATACATATTATTCCCAACCAATCAATAAAAAAAAGATTTGTTTTTTGTAAAGTGCAGAAATAATAGTGCAGCGCCAATATATTTGAGCTAAACACTTCCCGGTATATAAAGATATTCGCTAATTTTTTCAGAACCACTTCTTTTTCTTATAATATTTTCCCATTTTTTCTCCATTATTATCTCCATTATTTTTCACCATAATTTTTCAGCATTAGATGTTCGTTTTTTCTAGCATTTGTCTTTAAAGCTTGTATGTAGAACTTTCAAAAACTTGTTATAATTTGGTTCTTAACCACTCTAAAAATTCGATTTTTTGCCAAGGTGTTTTAATAATTGCACCAGTAAAGGCACGACTCTTACTTTTAAAGCACAAATATTGAGCAAAAAACTTCCCGGTATATAACAAGCATCGTACTATAAAGACAGGAAGCTTTGCAGGAGTCACTATAGACTCGCTCTATGGCTATGCGTTCAAAACAAAAGCGCACACTCTTTTAACTCTGCTTTGATAGAACAAACAATAAACAATAGCTTACACTAAGGTACAGTTTCTCAGTTTTTTTCCTAGTCCTAACACAGGCATGCTAGCCATATAATGAAAATTGTTTTTTTTTTTGTCCTAATGCTTTTAACTTAGATTTTTCTATTGGCTTATGTGAAAAGAATCACAAAATTTTAAAATGTAATATGGTTATATTGTTAAAATGCACACATCACGCATCAATATTTACAACAAGTCCACTAATAAACAGAAACAGCGATGGTGATTAATTAGCCTGAATATTTTCCAGTATTTAAAAGTATGTGAGGGGTAATTCAGTCAACTTCTTTGTGTTTATACAGTTTCCGTTAACTCAAATGACCAATTATTGCTATATCTTTTGTTTAGAAGAACTTTAAAGTTGACTTTCTGCTATGACATTCCCTTCTTTATTTCTGCTTGAGGCAGAAATCGTACGTTTTTTTAGTTTCTTCAATCGAACAGTGCATCTGTCTATCAATGTGGAGTAAAGCAAGGGGTTCAATGCACTGTTAATAGGAAGCAAAATACCAGCACTAATAAGATAAACATCATTGGAAAGTGGAACACCAGAAACAGCCAAGTAAGCAAGCACACACATTGGGATCCAGCAACAGAAGTCAGTAATAAGCAAGCGAGAAATACGTTTTTGCATTTCGCTGTTGGGTTGCTTGTTTCTAGATTTAGCCATTTTGTTACTTCGTATGTAAATAAGTGTGTAAGCCACAAGCATGAAAATGAACAGCAGGAAGTTGAGTGTGATAAGAAACACAGAATATTGCCAAGAAGCGTCATTTGCAGAGGCGAACAGTCTGGGCATGCAAACACTAGTTTCACTATAATAACCAAATATTCCTTTTATCGGTTGATTGGGAAAGGTTTTGCTCAGTAGCTGAGTGACGTCATGCCATACAAGTGACGTCATGTTATGTGGTTTTATTTTATTTGCTAAATCAATCATTTTTTCTTTAAGGACTTGATCAGTTTTAAAAAATCTACTTGAAAACCAAACATGAGAATCAAAATATCCTGAACTGTAATCAAACAAAGGCATAAGTGAAAATAATATTGCAAACAGCCAAACACATGCACATGAAATGTAAATCCCCTTTAAACCCATGGTTCTGGTGATAAACGGTTTGTAAACTGTTGCAAGTCTAAACGCTGTCATGACAGCCATAGTACCCGAAGAGGCCATGGTAGCTACCACACACAACACCCCAAGAATGGAGCAAGAACTACTTGTGCGCCAAAGTGCGTCAAACGAGCAATAGTCCCCCGAAAAATGCAAACCCTTTATGCCTATTGCAATAAGATAAATACCCATGAGAAAATCAGCAGGTGCCAAACTAAGCAAAAATATGTAGGTGCTTTTTGTGAAGTTGTCTGCGTTTTTTTTATTTACAATGTCCCTTATAGTAATAACGACAACCGCTAAATTCCCGATGCCAGCCGCCAACCCCATTAACCAGAAGAAGGCTCTGTAAACAGGGTTGGCGATCATTTCCTTTTGATTTGAGAAAGTGGTACTTCGCTTACTTATGGGCGGACATTCGTCACTTCCGTCCGAACATTGAGGAATTCCATCTTCAACCAAGTTGATGTCGACCGAAAGGGGCTTTCCATTGCGACAGTAAAACCTCGTTTCGTTGCATCGCGTCGCATCCTCGTCCGATCCGTCGTCGCAGTCTATTGTTCCGTCACAAAGGTTGTTGACATCGATGCTGGTGAGCTTTGGATTGGTGCAATCGTAACGCTTGGGGCACAATCCACGTTCGTCGCACCGTAACCATTGCAATGACCGTGACCACTTCACCCCTGTACATACTTCTACTCTAAAAGCTCTCGCACGAATGCACTCCACATCGCAGAACTTTGGTCGAGGCATACAACCTTTGCATTCATCTTCCATGTACCGACATTCAGGTCTGCCATCGCATTTAGTGGCACGTACGGGGGGTGAAAGGTAGCAATACATGCGATCTACTCCACCATCACCCTGTCCTAGTCCGCAATATTTCGTGTTGGATTCTCCTATACAGCTGACTTCTGGGTTACAAAGCACTTTGTTTATATCCACGCAGTCGGTTTCATTGCGGCAATGCATTTGGTTGGGAGGGCAAGTGTGTCTAGCGTCGCCCAAGATATTCTGGCAAACTGTTTGGTCGTCGCACAAACATTCATCAGAAAGATCGTAGCAGTCAGCCACCCCGTCACAAACTTGCTGTTGAGAAACAACCAGTCGTTTGTCCAAACACAAGAAGCAAACGAATTGTCCATCAACGAAACAAATATCTGACTTATCAGCGCATTGAGCTTCATCGTCGTAGATGTTTATCTGCGGTAAAACGCAAATTCCCTTTCTGCTTGTTCCTGAGCATTTAAATCCCAGCCCGGTTTTGATTTCATCATCATTGCAACGAATGGAGTTGTCGCAATAATCGTGGGTGGCAATGAAATTACCGTTACTGCATCGTGCAACACTTGTGTGGGTTTCCTCCTCACAAACCCACTGTCCATTCCCACAAACCCTGTCTCTCCGCCCTTCACACGGCCCCATAAGTTGGCGGCAAGTCGTCTTGTTGTGAATCGCTTGAAACTTGGCTTTGCTTGTCTCGTTTGAGCAATGAGTTACCTTAACCCACTTATCTCCGACCTGCACACTCCGATCGTCACAGGGCTCCTTTCGCCCGACGCATTGGATCCTACCGTCAGCCAATGGTTGCTGGCAAGCTCTGCAAAACCACTCGTCGCTACCGTCCAAGCACTGTGGACCATATTTACATATGCGCCACTCGCGAACACACTGAAGCCCATCGTTGCAATGCACCTCGCCTCTTCCACACGTGCAATTAATCTCATCACTCCAATCGTCACAATCATTTGTTCCATTGCACCAATAGCTTAAGTGAACGCACCGCTTCCCATCACACATTTTTGCTTTTCCAATGCAAGTTGTACATTTCGTCTCATCACTCTTATCGTAACAATTGTTCCACCCATTGCACCACTTGCTTGCGCGAACACACTTTTTCCCGTCATCGCACATCTTCGCTCCTGATTGACAAGTTGTGCAGTTCGTCTCATCACTCTTATCGTAACAATTGTTCCACCCATTGCACCACTTCCTTAGAGGAACACATTTTCTTCCATCGTCGCACATCTTCGCTACTGGTTTGCAAGAGGTACAGTTCGTCTCATCGCTCCAATCGTAACAATTCTTCCACCCATCGCACCACTGGCTTGGGGGAACACACTTTTTCCCAACATCGCACATCTTCGCTCCTGATTGACAAGTTGTACAGTGTTTCTCATCCTGACGCCACCCACAATCTATCAACCCGTCGCAAAATTTAGCTTGGTCGATACACTTCACATCTGGCCCGCTACATTCGAACTGATCTTGGGCGCATCTTGCTTTAGCTCCAACGCACAAGGCGAGCAACGCACAAACAAAAGTAAACATTGCCAACTGCATTTAACCAACTTATAGTGTGCAATATCTAAACTACACATGTGGTAATATAGCGGTTTAGTCGGCGGATTATATGAACAAATTTTTCACGACTAGAGGTCAACAACAATATGGCAAGAATATCATTATATGTTGGGTCGCGTAATTCTTCGTACCAACGTATTAAATATTGTTAAACAAAATATTTATAAAGTAAAAAAATTATATATAGTTTTTAGTCCAAACCTATCACTACGCAAATTAAAAGTGAGTAACCGTTTCTTATCCTCTTTGTAAACAAGATGCCAAATTAAATGATTGGTAAATAATAGAGTTTGCTTTTCAACTCAACTGAACAAAAATACAAGGTTAACCTTAAACACTTTAATCACATACGGTCATATAAAAAAAATCTAAACTCACTGAAATTGCTGCACTAATGTGACAAAGGTAAAATTTCCTTCCAACACAAAACCATGTATAACATCTTGCTCAAAACCATAGCTACAACAATATACTCGTTTATATATTTTTCAAACTTTATCTTGTTTCGTGAATTTGTTCTCCTGACTACAAATTTAAAAATTGTAAATAACAAAATCCCCGAAATGTAAAAACAGGCTAAATTAACTGAAATAAAAACAGCAAATTTAAGCACACACCTGCTCAAGGACTCCGCAGTCAGCGTTTTTCTTAAATTGTCTTTTATTAGATTGTTGCTCACGTTTTTTTCCCTTTTCCTTTGTTTTCGTCATGCATTGTATTACGAGCTTTAGGCGCCATTCACTGTTAAGCAGGCAATAATTAACAGAGGAGCTTCTTTCATAGTTTATATAAATTGCAAGTATGCACATTTTCGGACAACCTTTGTTTAATATTTCTTAGTCTTAGAAATATTAGGGTTTTACGATAAAAATTTCGATACATTTTGTTTAATATGCCTTCTGTTACCTTTAAATTCAAAACATTCTATTCAATATCCCTTATTTCGAAACTAGTAGGGTTTAAATAAAATTTAATTTATTTTGTTTAATATGCCTTCTGTTAATTAATTTAGATTTTAGAAGCTTGGGCTTTTCTGTTGATCCGGAGCACTACAGGCCCACCGTCGTGATCATTTTTCTCGTTTTTGAGCATTCTCTCGTCACAAGGGATCTTTGTGTCGTCAACAATGACTACGTCATTCAGTTCATATTGATAAGTGTTTTCTTGTGTGGAGCAGTAAAAGATTTCCGATATGTCCGATAGTATCGGATCATGGCCTTTGCCCGATACTAAGTGTCAGGGGCGTAACCAGAAAATTAAAAAAGGGGCCCGTACCTTGAGCTCAGGAAATCCCCTATTTTTCAATCTGACGTTAAAAATAGTAAAGGGTACGACGTCATAAAATATTAATTGTAATGACGTCGTAAAAAATAATCAGACACAGCAAATTAACGTCCAGAAAAAGCGAACCTTTAAGACGCAAAGCGAACACGTGCGTCGAAACAGCATAAAGTGCAATCGGTAACTTCAGGCGAAAAACTAAACCAAGACGGTGAAATGTTTGTGATAGATTTTGGTAGAATCATGTTCGACAATCAGCAAACCAGTTTCTTAAGTTCCACGTACTAGACTACGCTAAATTACAAGCACGTCTTTCGCCACCTGCAATGCTAAACGAAGATCGTTTTTCCCGGGTATTATTATGCTACGATTAGCGCAACATCTGCGCCGAGCTGTGTGCTAAGTCAGCTAAATTACAAGCTGCGGTTGAGGGAAAATAAGTTATGTCAATTGTACCATAAACACGTGGTCTTAGGGTATGGTTATAGATAATAATCTTGCGGTGACTATCAATACACAAAAAGGCGACGTTTAAAAAAAAATTAAAAATGCTTTGTTTTAGATAGCGAACAGCGAAAACATTAGCTGCGTCTAACTCGACGTTTTTAGCAAGAAAAAAAAACGAATAAGGCTTTGCGTTGTCAATTGTCGAATACACCATCTTACGAAAAGGGGGGACACTAAAATTATGAAATGTCGGCAAATATTCGGACGAGTGGCACCAATTCGCAGCAGCTGTACTCCAAATCCGATTTAAATCAGCAGAAAAGTAATTTTGCTTTCAATGTATTTGGATTGCAGAATATAATCAATGGCAGAAAACAGCGGGGAATCACCAAAATCGATACTGAAAGGAACACAGTAATACAAACGGGGAATTCCCCTCTTAGATAAGTCACAGGGAAACAAACGAACGCGAGAAGTTACAGACAAACCGCTTAGTGCAGAACACAAAGTATATTGTGACGTAATAATAGGAACAAGATTTGTGGCAGGAAATTCGTGGAATAAGGTTTTTTGACAAACGCCGCGAATTTGACACAAATCGGAAAAGTTGGAATTCTCACGAGGCAGTGAAAAGCAAACGCGACACACAGATCGCGCTGTGACGTAACACCAAACTAATATGACGTCACAATGATAGTAACAAAGGAATCTAAACGCGCGCTTTTAAGCAGAATTCGAAGCGTTTGTTTTAAACAAACGGCAGTAAAGTGGATAAGGATTTCCGATAATATCGGTTTATGCCCGATACAAAGTGGGTTTTATCGGTGCTCGTCCATTACCCAGTTAATGTAGGTATTTTCTACCAAAGAGGATATTTTTGGAAACTAGTAAAAGTAACTTTATAATTGGGAAGCAAACTTGAGCAAAAACCATGTAAACATTACCTTTGCTCGTTTTAATGATCAATATTTTGCTTTTTAATATTTTTTCTTTTTAGATCAAAGCAATGACGTCATTTCTTATTGTAACGCGTACTTTACTCCAGAAAATCATTCGGACTCCCAAGTGATGACGTCATAGAACAATTTAGCGATGACGTCAAAAAAGGTTCTTTTCCTTCCTCAGCTTGCTTTGTTTCCAGGGAGGGCACGCGTAAAATTCCTCCTTGCTCATTTCGAATAGTAGCTCGAAGTCGTTGATTGACAGGTAGGTCTCCAGCTGGTTGGGGTCAATGCCCTCGGGAAGCGGTGAAGCGCGAAGCTCGTCGATTGTGTACGTCAGACGCGTCACGGTCTGAAGCACTTCGCTCACAGGACGAGGCTTCTTGGCACGCTGAGTGAGAACATGAGTTGTTTGGGAGATTTTTGCGAGTGCTATACTCGACAGAGTATCGTATACATTTTGTAACGAGTAAATATTGTGCAGACGAGTCACGAGTGCCTAGTGGGGATGACCGATAATATCGGATCGGAGCCGATACCCAATGCCAAATTATAGTATCGGTACTCGCCCGATACAAGGGTGATATCGGTGCCGATCTGATGACAGATTAATATAAGGATGTCAGCTATGATTTGTGATTCAATTTAGTGATTCCTGCCTCAACAGAAGGATAATAATAGAAAAGGAGCTTAACTTCTAAGCGCTGAAGCAAAAAAGTGCCTTCAGCATCTCACCTTTTCCTCAAATGTAGGGGCTTTCTGGGGGTGGAGCCAAACCGGGAACGAGTTTGTGAATGCGAGGGGCTCGTGCTTTTCCTGGATAAGGGTCGGTTCAACCTCGGGGTGGTGCTCTGCGACATACAGAACACGTTGCACAAACAGATGGACAAACTATGGCGACTTACAAGAGAAAAAGATAGTTTGAAAAACGTATTTTTTTGTCATAGTTATTCTGCCAGATAAATTTGAAATTTTAACCGTAGAAATGCCACAAATGTATAATACTTGTTTATGAATTTTATCGTAAACTTAGTGTCCAAAAATTCCTTAACAAAACATTTAAAACTATGCAAGAGCAGCTTAAAATGCGCTAGGAGCGATTATTTTGATAAAAAACTTCAAATGAAAAGGCGAAGTTTTTTTTTCTTTCAGACCAACTTTAACAAAAACTCATAATATTCGTGTTACAAATGATAAAATAGAGAAAACATTTTTCTTTTAATCACAGGGACGTTTTTATAAAATTTCAAGGACAACTACCGGCGCCGGGATTCGAACCATCGACCTCTCACCTTTGCAGTAATCGATGGTGGTCTCCATAGCGAGTCTCTTGCAAATGTCGAGTTGTCGTTTGGCTGAACCTTTCAGGTCTTCAGCAACTGAACTGAGCCAAAGGTAAACCCCATCGAAAGTGTCGAATAAGGCGAGAGCTGCAATAACAAAAAAGTTGTCGCTGATAACGATGGAAATTTACTCTATGGAATATTTGTTAAACTACTGAATTTGAAATGCGTCTGCCAGCTGAAATGTTTGCTCACCCTTTAATTGAATATAAAGAAATGATTTCTTAATCTTTTTTACCAACGGCGCCCCTGAGGACTTTTAAAAACCTAGCGATCTCTATTTTTAGTGAGGTATTTCTCTTAATACACTTTAAAGTTTGTATTTTAAACACCTTATAGAATTGCTTAAAATAGTTGTATGAATGAATAGGCTAGGCCGAAAAAAAATTTCAAAGCGCTTATTATAAGCCAACAGTCACTTCAACGATTACACATACACTATGCACCTTGTGGTTTTTGCGATTTAATACAACAAATGTGTGTGATTACGCACATAAGCTCCAACTCATATAAACAAGAGAAGTAAATTTAAAAAATCTAAAAATTTGAAGGTTTTCGGGTCGCAAGTAATTTTTGAGCCCTGTATTTTAATATGTTTTCATGATTAATTCTTGCAGCGTGTTTTTGCTGGATCGCGCAATTCTTGAAATCGTAGAGGGACAAACTACGCGAGTATTGACGCTATTTTAAAATAGATTGCAAACAAGTTTATCCTATAACATCTCACATGTATTTTCAAGTTTTGCGTCGCACACACGACAAACGTGTAACTGTGGCGTTATTTAACACGAATGTGCAACCTCAAATATTTAAAGATTCATTTACCTGGTCGGTCAAGTTCGTTCAATTGTTCTTGAACAATCGGGTATTGTTCTGTGACGTCATCACCCAAGGGGTGCACCACTGGAGGGAGCTCTTTGGCGACGAAGTGGTCACCAGATGGCGTAAGGTACCAGGCTCGGCAGGGGGGGAAAGTAGGGGGGCAATCGTCGCGATCCAGCATTGTGACGTATTTGTTGCGACGAATTCTCAGCATGGCTGAAAAACGTATTGGTGAAAAACGAGAAGTTATTTAGGGCAAACTTGAGCGAAAGCATTGTGCCAGCTAAGTACAATAAGCGCATATTCAGAATTAATTTCATTGGAACACATTAAATTAATTTTGTTTAAGAATATTCAATCGTTTTTAAAGTTCGGTAGGGACCAGAAAAAATACTGAATGTTAGCAAATACGGTGTGTTTAGAAAGTTGACAAATCCGATTGAAAACTAGAGCTTTTTATTCTTGCATAGTTTAATTTAAAATCAGGCATATTCGCTACTTTATCTTTTTGTTAAAAAACATTTTTTCGTAAGTTTTATGAGATTAGTAGTTTCTTAGCCTTAATCAGTTGAGATATTTTAGGTTAGAGTTTTAGGAATAAGAATTTTATTTCGCGAATTCATTTGATATTTTAATCAAGAATCACACTTTAAAACCCATTGCTTAACAGTTTGTTGCACAAAACTGCAAAAGATTTGATATTTTAAGACAAAAGGGTAAAAAGTTTGTTGTAATTTCGACCCCTGCTCACCTTCGATGAAATCGTCCGACTCATTTCCCTCCCTGCATTCCACAACATCGACATTTTTACAAGAAGCTCGAAACCCAAGGCAAGCGAGCTTGGAGTTCTGGATCTGAACAAAGAAATGGGGAAAAGTTACTAAAATGTAGAATTAATGACAGATTACAGTTGAAGATTTACAGAAAATGGTAAAAACACTATTAATTATGGTTTTATTTTATAAAGTTTTACAGATTACAAACAGGCAGTTTTTTGGGGAGAGTATTCCATTAGGCCTATTTTGACGATTACTTAATTTTTTAGAGTTTTTTTGAAATGCTTGTTTATGTCGAGCAATTGTTTATTCAAAACAATTCTTTTCAAAGTACAACAGCGGAGCTTTTGCGGTCCAATTATTTTAAAAGAACTTTTTGTGAGAACAAAACATAAGACAAATAGCTGAGTAAGAGTGAATGTAGTTACTATGAGCCATATCTTTTAGTTTTGTCAATTAAGGTTCACACTACAGCTGCACTGAGCTCCACAAAGCGTAATTTGCATTTAAATTCTATTGTGGCGAGCGTTTCACGCTTTGCTAAACTCAAGCCCAGCGCAGCTATAGAAAAACGTTACGTTTTGGAGCGATTTTTACGCCTAGCGCAGCTCAGTGCAGTTGTAGTGTAAACGGGCTTTTACTGCCAGTGGACTTACCTTGTCAGCTGCCAGCATCGCTAGTTTGGTTGCATCCTCACCAGCCTTGCATCCACTCCACACAACAACCTTGCTCTGACGAGCGTTCAGCGCAACAAAGCAACAGCGCGAGCGAAGCGATTGTGGCTCACAAGGTACCTAGTGACGTAACAATGCAGGTTTACTGTGTAGTTCAACTTCCAGTTCAACCGTTAATTTTCGCTGTTAACACCTTTATTTTTATTCAGGGCTAGGTTCTGCTTATTTAACTGTTGTTTTTAAGTGACTTTACAATCGTATTAGTGACGTTGCAGGCAAGTTTAACCACTTGTTATGATTTATTTAAATTATTAAATACATTTCCCAGCAGCCAATACAGTTTTCATCAACCAATCACATTTTTATCGAAATAAATTAATAAAATGTTAATTTTTATTCGGTGGGTATTGCACTGTTGTTGTCCTTCAGATAATTGTAACGTTATATATTTGATTAAGATTAGTTTTTTAACCTTGTGTCCAAATTTTTAAATATTCATATTTATATTGTTATGGTGTTTTCGATTTTTTATATGATCCACTTTGCGATATTAATTGAGCATCTCTAACTTAATTTCAAGACTTCAAATGTCGTTCATCTTAAAAAACAAAGTTAGGTTGACGATAAAAACGTTTAAAACACACAAAAAACGCTGCAAATCATAAAAAGTGGACAACATTTTATTCTATGTTTCAATTTTTCAATTTACCTGATGTAAAGAGGTTTCTCGTTCGGTGGTTCCCCGAACAGCAAAAAGTTTCCAGCTTAAAAACAAACATAGCTGAATTATAGTTTTATTTATAAATCTGTAATTTATTACAAAAAAAAAAATATAAAAATGTAATTAAAATATATTTCCTTTATATTCACTTCATTGAAAAAATGTTTAAAATCTGGAAGGATGGTTTATACGCCCAGGGTAACTACTAAAAAACTGAACGTGTTTTTTCAGCGATTGATGTTGTGCGCATGCGCGTGTTACCTGTAATATCCCCCTCTCTCCCCTGCTTTTCCATCCACAACAATCATTGCCCCCTTGAGGCACTGTTTCATACAAGGGGGTTCCCGAAACTCAGTAACAGTGACCTGGAATAATCAAAAGCAAAAACTAATTCCAGTTGATATGATTACGTCACGACAGCACTTCTAGTACGCGTGAGGGCAAATTTGTTTTTTTGTGCTATGTTTAATTTTCAATTTGTAGTCGTTAAGAGTTTTACATAATTTATCTATTTTTTTTTTTGATTACGTCATATAATTCCAGTTGATATGATTACGTCATTGCTCAAGCCAATTAAAATACGTCATAACTTGGTAACGAGAGGAATTTTCGTGGCATAACGTCAAAATAACTTCCACGAAAAAAAACTAAAGAATTAATAACAAATACGTCTACCAATATGACGTCATTCTATCGTCCATGAGCAAAAATTCGTCATCAACAAACATGACGTTATGACGTCACAATAAAAGTCTACCACCCATGACGTCAAGTTATTGCATGTTGTTAAAAAACAACTTAGTAACAAAAAAGTAAATTATTCTTACACAAATGACGTCACGAAAAAACCTAGAAACCATTCATTACGTCATAGTGACGTACCTGTGTGCCCACTTCTTTATCGATTTCTGCGGCCATCAGAGCAGCTGCTCCCTTCTCACTCAGGGTACTTTCCCTTCCAGCCCAGAGGAAATATGCGCTTCTTTCTCGCCCGATAACTTCCTTCCTCGTATCCGATGAAGCCTTGCCCTCATCCGACCACTTGCCAGTGCTAGAAATGACGTAACGCCATCTGATGACGTAGGTCTCACCTCTAGGAAAAATCAGATTATTTTTAAAACGAATTCGGGTTTGATCCGCTTGATTTTGGTATAAAGTGCCGCTCTTAGTAAGGTTTTATTAAACTTCGCCTTTTTTATGCACAACATATGTCGCGATTAAAAAAGAATGTATTTAAGTTCAGAGAAATCCCAAAATTTAAATTTCAGATAAATATCCAAAAGCTTTATGGCTGTTTGGTCACACATAAATATGAAAACATGACAAAACTTAGTTTTAAAGGAGTGAACTGCATCGTCGGTACCTCTTTGGGAAAGCGACTTTGCTTGTTATAATCATACTTACGGTGATTTATTTCGAAGTCGTATTTAATTGAGAAATAAAACATGGTGCCCGTGTTTGTCTTGACAGAGCTAATTAGCCCGACCTACTTATCTTGTACTTAAGTCGTATGTTTCAACGAACTAAAAAATAACCGCCCCATTAGTACACAAAAACCGATCGTCCTTTCTATATTGTGCCAAATCTATTAAAAAGTTGACATTTATTTAAAAAGATCAATAGCAAGATTAGCCTTTAATACAAAACTGAAAAACGCATATGTTGTTTTTATGAGCTCCTGGTAAAATTTACCTGTGAAATACGCCCATCTCCTTGTCTGATATTTGGTCTACACTTTTGTCGCTTGCTCTCCAGCAACAAACTGAGTCGGTGATGACTTTCATTCCTCGACCATCTTCGTCGAACAAGTCGCCGTAACCTCGCCATAAGTTGAAGCCTGTGGAAATAACAATATTATTGATGTACTGGGCATTATTGATTTTTTAAAGGCATGTAGATTTTGAATAAAATATTGTACGGCAATGATTAACGGCAGGGCAATTTTTGCCCAACTATACAACGACCTTAAAACGTTTAAATTTCATCTATTTTACTTGTTCGAGCATTTAAATTAAGAAACACCACAAATAAATGACCTTGAAGGATGACAGAAGCAGGCTTAGGTTTGACCTCTAACATCCGGGACACTTCGCACTTTTGCATCTCAGGTAGAATCGACTTCTTCCTGCTCATCTCTACCGCTACCTGGCCACGAGAGGTCTCCCTGAGCACATGCTCCCTCTCCCCCACCTCGCGGTGGATATTCGACCAATCCTCGAACTTCTCTTGAACCAGCGCCGTCTCTAGGTTCTCGTTTACTCTGCGCGCGATACCGCTTGTTACGTCATAGTTGGGTGTTTGTTTAAGTCATGATTAAACGATTTTACGCCACTTGCATTTCGCTCGTTTTTATTCAAACGTAACAACTATTCCACAATTCCACGAAAAGCACTAAAGCACCTAACAAATGGTTTATCTCAAGGTATAACCCATTTCACGAAACAAAAAATAATTACTTAAAAAAATAATTTTAGGAATCACAAAACAAACATCTCCCGATTCTCGCACATCACGATAATCAACGCTCGTAATACAAACATAATTTCACGAATCACGATACTTGAACCTCACGAAACAACCTTCTCACGATACTCATATCTTACGATACAACCACATCATACTGATATCTCACGAATCACGATACTAATATCGCACGTCTTATTCTCACGATACTCACCGTGCAAACATGGCCCACTCTGGCCTCTCCCCTTTAAGGTTGGTTGCCCCCTCACCCAGGGGTACAAAGGGGCAGAACCCCACCTCGGAGTAATCGTACCCCTGGTCCCACAAAGCGCGCGCCAACTGAACCCCCAACTGACGGTCGTCGAACGAAACCTGGTGAAAGAGCGGATTTTATAAACAAAAGAAAGAAAAGCATAAATAATAAAATATAATACAAATTATATTTAGATTTATTGCTGTTTTTACTTTAAAAAATTTAATAACATTTAAATTAACGAATTTATTACAATTTGTATTTTATTAATCTAGCTATTCTAGCCGTAGTTTCGAGTAATAAAGTCGCATCGGATAAAAAAAGCACATTGGCAGCATTCTTTCATATCAGTCGATTATTCAACGGTTTTCCTGCAACTCAGGCTAATAAGAATAAAACTGTGGTGAGGTTCGAACTCACGACCTCGGTAATACCGGGACAGTCGCTGGTTAAGAAAAAAAAGTTCGAATATCACAAATGAAATCCTTAATTGATCAACTGATTAGTTCAGCTGCTATAGGTTTGAAAAACATAATAAAATAATATGCAGTTTTTACTCACCGCTTTTCCTTGCCAAACGTACATCTCGGCGCCAAAGTCGAACACGAATGTCCCGGATGTGTCCAGCATTCCCATAGTAGGGAGTTTCCCCCAAGCTTCTTGCAGGGGAACGAGTTTGGAATCCTAAGAAAACATATTTTTAGAGACTTTTCCGAAAAAAAACGATGGGATTTTTTTAGGGAAGCGTTTTTATTCACTTTACAAAAACTGTTGACTACATAAACTTCTTGCAAAAATAATAAAATATATTTATATTTTGTAATATTTCTTTTAAAAATCTCTTTACTCGACAATGTGTAACCAATAAGGTAAACGTTGTAAGCGTTGGCGAACAATCGAAGTTTGTACAATTCCAACGGACTAACACAAACTTATAACAGGCTGATTTTTTAAGCAGAAAAATGTGGTCGCACATATTTAGTTAATCAAGGCTTACCTTCATGGTGTAAGTTTTGATCGAAGCTTCTGCGTTTGACTCGTAAGCTTCGTCCTCACGGTCGCCACCCGAGGGCGCTATTTCACCACTGAAGAAATAAAAACAAGTGTTTAATTTATTTGTTCGTGATTTTTGTGTGGGCCAGTTTTGTTGGTCGGTACAACTTTAGACACTTATTACATTTTTTTAACAAAACTAAACAAACAATAAACCCTATTAATCACCTCCCCCCAATATGTTGCCAGAATTCCCTCGCAGAAAAAGTGTCTGGGGCAAGTTCCTCTATCACGTTCACTGACGTCGCTTTGCACCCAAGGTCACCTTGGTGTATGACGTAATCAGCTATCTCCTGCGTCACAAAAATAAATATGACGTCACGAAAGGTTAAAATAACATTAAGGTGGAGATTTCACGAATTGAAAAGATATTTAAACTTGTTTGGCTTATTGTTCTGAATAAGTTCAGCTATTGTTCAATAACATAGACCAGTGTTTCTTAATCAGGTGAATGGTTCACCCCAGGGTGAATCAAATTTTTGCAGGGGTGAACCAACCAAACGGGGGTGAATAAGGGTGAACCGTCAGAAAGGAATGATAGCTTGCGAGCAGGGCGGCTATTCCGGGTGTGCTGTTATATATAGACGAGATGGTTTTATCATATCATTACACAAGGGGGGATGAAATCTGGAGATAGATGCTAGGGGTGGAAAAAACTAAAAAAAATATTGTTTGCACTGACATAGGTAACATGTTCTAGTTTGAAAACGTTAATGTTCCCTATTTTTAAGTATTAGACCTAAGCAGTGAATTAAGTCGTATTTTAACCAAAAAGTTGCAAACTGTTTTTACATAAGGGTGAGGTTGTGTGGTAAATCACTAATTAATATCGAACTAAATCGCGACTAGTTTTGTCCAAATATCGAGTAACAGCATCGGAATAAAAAGTCAATTACCGGACATCCCCAGTGCAGGTGATATGTTTCCATAAAAAGGAAGGTTGAAGCGAATGAAGTTCTTTTAAGCAGTAAGAAATAATAAACAACCTAAAACACTTGGTGGGGAGTTTATCTTTAGTATTGTTTATCCTTAGAAACAGAATTTCGCATAAAAGACTAAAAGTAACCGAATATTGTCTAACGCAGTGCTTCTCAACCTTTTTTTTTCGTGGCCCATTTTCGTTGCACAAAAATTCTATGGCCCAATAATTTTTATGAAAGAACAAACTATAAAAAAAGGTTTAGAACAAAAAATAGCGGAGCAGTAGATTATTATTTATTTAACCGTGCATTAGTGAGGTACTTGCTTCTGAACAATAATTTTTTGTTTCATTTACATTTCAAGCCATAATTCTTGTAAAACTAGGTACAGTGACACAAATTAAACTAAATTCTTCAATAAATCTAGCTTTTTTAAATTTGTCTGTGGCCCATCTAAAAAGTTTCCATGGGCCACTGGTTGAGAACCGCTGGTCTAACGTGAATAAGTTACAAATGTCGGGCACCCATAGAAAGGGCGTTACCTGTACTTTTGCCCTCTCTATGACGTTTGAATACTCCCCGAACCAAGCGAACATCTTGTCGGGAAGAATTAGAAGGAACGCGTCACCACCGTTTAATGACGTCACGCACGGCTCGACCAATCGCGTCTGGACACGTCGGCGACCTTTCACCCTTCGTGGAAAATAATTTGTGTAAAGCTACACCAAAGAAATCTTTTAGTTGTACTTTGTTTGTTTTTTGTTAAAAGAAAAAAATGAGATTTTATGTAAAAATAAAACTATTTTGGTAAAATGGCGCTTTTTGCTTTTGGAACATAATTCAAAAGTAAACAATATTTTACACTTGCAAATTATTTTGTTGTACCTGTTAAGTTGCATTTTAAACATCGAATCCATTGATTATATTATAAAAAATAAAACTATATTAAAAGCTCGCGTCATTTACAAATTAAACTAAAAACATTAGAAAACACAGTTTAAAAGTGTGAAAAAACTTGAGACTTTTTTTAATAATCCAAAAAAGTTTTTTTTAGTAAGGAAACACCAATGTAATAAAATAAATGCAGCGACACATAAAATCTACCTGAGCAACATTTTCTTCCTCCAAGGTTTAAAATCTCCCGCCGAAAATGCTGACGTAGTTTTCGTGCTACGTAGGCTAACCTGTGACGTAACAATAAGAGTTTACTGGCTGCAGAGCACAAGTTTATTAGTTCTATCTATATGTGGAAATAAATCAAGTATAATTTAGATTTGTTGCGACAGTGATTACGTGTCCTTCCCGGGCTTTGTAAAAACTTATAAAACTTTTGGTGTCTATTGGGTGAACTTTAAATTGCTACGCTTAGTTCTGTATGTTTTTTAAAAAAAGGAGACAATTAAGTTTAAGCGCAGGTTTGTTTACCAAGCATGGAAACAAGTTTTCAACTAAAGAATCTTTCAGGGAAGAACACAAATAGTTCTGTCAGTTTCGGTTTCCAAAGTTTTGTACCTAATTAGAACCTATTCACGTGTCGTAAAAACAAACTCGTTGGTGTTCAACGTTCACAAAAAAAGATCGTTTTGATTTATATTTCTAATTTCCAGATTGTTACAAGCTTTATGGAAACCAAAGGGCCTATGTTCCAATATATTATTTTTTACCTTCTTGAAGTCTGCTTTGTGTGCCAGACCGGCCAGAGCTGCCGAAGTAAAGTTGGAACCGTGACCAAACCTGCTGGCAAGTCGCTGCTGTTCCAGCTTTGTCACGTTCGATCGAACTTCAGTGTAAGTTTGCTGACGATTAAAACAATCGTTCGTTGATGGGAGAAGTAAAAATTGGTGTTCTAATTTGTGGATGGAGTTTTTTTCAAGTGTTGTTACATTGGGACTATTCCAAGATTAGTATGTTAATTTCGAAAACGGTCGTTTAGTGGCCACATACATAGATGACTTTGAAAAATGTATAGGACTATAATTTTAACCAAATAAAGCTATTTTAGCAATTTTAAAGCTTCGACGTTTTATTCAGATCACCATCATCAAAATACGAATTATTAATCAAAATCCCACCTGTCAATCAAACTTTCACAAGACAATCATTCTCACCTGTCAATCAAAACGCATCTATCAATCAAAATCTAACTTGTCAATCAACCATCAACCTGTTAGTCAAAATCTCACCTGTCAATCAACCAATAACCTGTCAATCAAAATCTCACCTGTCAATCAACCAATAACCTGTCAATCAATCATTAACATGTCACTCAAATGGAACCTGTCAATCAATCTCACCTTGATGTCACTTCTTGCTGCAAGTGCCTTAAGCGGGTTTCTGGTGGATCCCCTGTTGCGCGACCCCCGGTTTATGTTCCTCTTCAAATGACCAAGTTGTGAAAGCACCGTCAAACTACTTTCCTCCAACAACCAGCCCCGCTCTTCTGACTCTCCGTCTTCACTCCCCGCTCTTCCGTTCAGCGTCACAACCTCCACCTCGATATTCGAGCCAGAGAAGAAGTTTTCGAAATCCTCGTCCACGAACTCAGGGACCTCTGTGGTCGTTTCTTCCGTCATCTGTTGTTACGTCACAATTGGTTGGTTACAACGCACAAAGGCAAAACTGCTACTATGACATCACAGTTGCCAACACGTCACAATTACCATAACAATAAAACTTTGCCGTTTTATTGACGCGAATAAAGAAGATATAAATACGTTTTGCATTTTTAAATTGTTTGGAAGCAGACTTTTTATCAGAACATTTGTGATTTGTTTTACAAATAATTACCAACAACTTTTCTTTTTCAATTTATTCATTCGAAGATTTTTTTAAATTTTTTGTTTTTGATTTTTAATTCGTTTTTTGAAAAATATTTATTTCATTCGTCCTTTTAAAGTAGTTACTAGCTTTTAACATAAAAATACTTGAAAATGCGTATTTAGCTGCTTCAAAAACAACATCGCAGTAAACCAAAGCACCGTTAAAAATGCCAGCACAAAAAACGTCACAATCCTACCTTTATGACGTCAGGCTCGAGTCCCTTCTGTGCGAGCTTTAATACGTCACTGAGTTTGTTGAGCGAGGGGCCGCGTGACGTCACGTCGTCAATGGTAACCACGGGCTGGTCGACGTGTGACGTAGGCAGAACCTTGCGCGTCATCGAAGGGGAGGGGAGGATCGGGGTGACGTTGGGGTTGGCTGGGGTAAAACATAAGGGGTAAAATATAAGGGGTGAAAATAGGGGGTGAAAAAACAAGGCGTATAAACAAGGGGTAAAATATGGTGAAAACATAGGAATTACTTGAAATATGAGGAGAAACGTAACAGGGTGGAAATTAAAGGGGTAAAATATAGGGGTAGAAAAATGGGGGGTAGAAACATGGGGGGTAAAAATAAGGGGGGTAAAAATAAGGGGTAAAATAGGGGGCGTTAGTAGTATAAGGGGTAAAATATAGGGGTTAAATATAGAGGGCAAAAACATAGGGGGTAAAAATAAGGGGTGAAAAAATAAGGGGTAAAAATAAGGGGTATAAAAATGTGGCAAAAGCATAGGTATTACACTACAAGGGGTGTAAATGTAAGAATTACACATCCGTGCGTAGTGTACCCAAATGTTAAGGCAAATACGCAATTTAGATAATGTTAAGAAATGCAAAGGTTATGCGAATCGTGAGTTCTCACTTCTTTTAGCGATCTTTGCTTGAACAGTGAACTGTGACGCGTCGTTCTGCTTTCCAGCTTTTGATTTCCAACCTTCAGAGTTTGTGAGGATTGAGTTGAGTCGGTCGTGGATGTTGGTCGACCCCAGCGCAGATGAACGACCGTTCGTCACCACTTCCTTCTTCTGTAAGAGATAAAATCACACTGTTGGTATGGCCTTATCAAGTTCCTGGGGTTGTGAGTTGGAATCTCACCGCAGACAATGGTTTTCCTGCCTTGCTAGGTTAAGTGTTAAGTTAAAGCGTAGAACAATTGATTAGCATATTACTGTTCTGGAAAATGTTTTCACTGCATATTAAAGCAATCCCGACCTTCCAGTTTTCCTCGCTTCCCTGCAGTTTGTTCATCCGCTCTCCCAGGGAGGAGTTTATTGCTCCTCCCTCCTTTCTCACTCTTCTCCTCCACTCCTCCTCCTCTTGTTTCTTCTGGAGTAACTTCATCCTGGAGGGGAAACACCCAATAAGCCAGTGGTCTCCAACCAATGGGCCGAGACTAACAAAAACCGCTTACAAGAATTCGGTTAATAGAATTGGGTCGACAAAACTGTGTAAGTTGGTAAAATCTGTGCAAGACAGACACAGAAACTCACAAATAAGGAAAACTATTTTTATTGCGGTCCAACATTACTTCTTCGAGAGTTTTAAGTCTGCTACTTAAAACCTAAAAAGGGAAGGATCAAGGATTTTTCGTTGAGGGGCCCTGATTTGTTTAATAATGACGACACAAAGTTATGTTGCGGGGAGCCAGAGTACACTTTATTTAGGGGTGCATGACCTGAAGGCCCTGTGGTGCAACAATAAGCCACGAAAAAAAACAATGTGGCTCTTAGTTAGCCACACCATGTTTGAAAAAACAGTACAATGAATTAACGGCTATTACGCGGCCCACAGCTACATGATAGCATTAAACTTTTGCAAAATATCTCGCGACCCACTAAAACGGCTAAAGGGACTGCAGAGGCCATTATTGTCGGCCATTCTGTTAACTGGTGAAATTTATCCATCTTTACTTGGTCGCTGCGAATTGAAATTTATTTATTGTTTCGTCACAGAACTAGTAGTGGACTCTAGTATCATTGTGACTCGAGGTAATGACGTCACTGATGACGACACGCACACAGAAACTCTATCGCTTACGATTGTCAGCTTGCCAAGGAACGGGTGCATTTAAATTACACATAGAACCTGTTAGAATGAAAATGTCTCTGATATTTATTAGCTGTAGGAAATTTTCTGTTAACCTTACGTTTAGTTTTTGTGTCGCCGTGGTTAAAAGTTGACCAACACAGTATTAGCTAGTGCACACACATAGAAACCCACTACATGGCTTAAAGTATGCTTTTGCTAGAACGGGTTGATTGAAATTACACATAGCACCTGTTAGTTGTTGAAACTTACCTGTCTCTGATGGATCCAGTAGATTTGATCTCAGCTTCTCTAATCTTTCCCATGGCTTCAGGGTCAGGGCTCGTCGATCTAACGCTACTGAGGGGGGACGGGGATCGGTCCTTTAAGCTTACGGGTGAGGGCGAGCGACCCCTCAAGTTTATGGGAGAGGGGGACCGGTTCCGGGGGCTTAGGGGAGAGGGGGGACGGTCCCTTATGTTGGCGGGAGAAAGCTGGTCTCTGATTGGTTTGCTGATGTCACCGGAACCTTGTTCCAGGAATTTTGACCTTGGAAGATATATTCAAGGTTAAATATTGGATTGTTTAAGGTTAGATATTTAAGCGTTATTTGTCAAATTTGTACACATTTTTATAAACTTTAACATTTGTGCGAATTAATGTAAAATGAAATCACATTAATAAAAAGTTAGATAAATATATTTGTTGACTAACACACAAAACATCTGATGAATAAAAAACTTAGTTTTTTGTGTTCAAATGATTAAAGTTTTTAGATAAAGGCTATGTTAAAGAACAAAACTACTTAAAAAAATGAAAATCCAAAATGTAAATTATATAGTTTTTGCGAAATCGAATTTAAAACTGAACAAAAACGAACTTTAAAACAAATTATACAATCATAGGATAAAAAATTTACAAAAAAACTATCAAAAAGTTACAAAAACAAAAACGAAAAGAATTCATGTAACTTGTTGCATTAAGCATTGTATCTCACCTTAACCTTCCAACTCCAGTAACTTCACTTTCACGTTTTTCCGAGTTTTCTTGCGAAATACTAGACTCCTTAGGGGAATCCCCGAATTTTGACTGGATTTCTTCAGAAATTTTCCTCACGCGGTCACGTGACACCGGGGTTTCGACGCAAGGTGGCGGTACAGAATCCTGGAAAAACATTTTCTTAGGTTATTTGAAATAGGGGCTATTTCTTACTTTTAGAACTAAAATATTACTTAGAAAAATAGCATTTAAGATGATTTTAAGTAGCTGTAAATCTAATCCTACTGAAAACCATAATATCTGATAATATCGTTTATAAAACTATAATTCTAAACGAGTTTTTTTTTTTTGATGATAATTGACTTTAAATTGAATTTATAAAGTTTTTTGGACTAATTATTTCACCCTATATTCATTTCCTGTAGCACTAACAATCTTAAACCTTGAACATAAACGAGAACTAAAAAAGCTCTACAAATAATATTAACGAAAAATGTTTTTTGCAAAAACAACCAAACTTATTAAACTTTTTGTTAGCATTGTTACGTCACAGGTAAAAGTAAACATTCATAAACATCACTATAACTGTAATCATAATAATTAGTTTATGCTTATCAAGCTAGTGGCAGTTTAGTATTTTATAAAAAAAACTTTTTTTAAATCCAGTAAGTTTCAAGGGGCAGCGATACAAAAGTAAGATATTTAATAAAAAAAACATTAGAAATCTAATTTAATTTAGATTCAGGGGTTAAACATAAGTCAGCGGATCGCGTTTGTAAATAACCTTTGTATTAGGACACAATAAACATGCAAATTCAATTTTACTCGCATTTCTATTTTACGTCGCACGTAATTACGTCGCACCAATCTACGCCGCGCTTGCCAACGTCATATTCAGTTGCGTCACACGTAGCTACGTCATACCTGTTCGGTGTTTTCCCCTGTGTAAATTCTTCTAGCTTCCAGTAATATTTCGGCGTCAACAGGTTGAGTTTGGAAGCGCTTCTGTGAAGAACGTTTCACGAAACCTGGAGGTAAAAGTGGAAAGAAATGTTAGAAGTTATGGAAATGAAGGGTAGGTGTGAAACTTGGAGGTTAAATTTGAGATTTAAGTAGATTTGTGTGAAAAAAATATACAAACCTTGAAAATAAGTGTATTTTTTTAATTTTTGTGTATTTAAAAAAGGTAAAATAAAAAGGCTTCTGGGAAAGTATCTTATCTAACACGTCATAATGCTACGTCATATTTGCTATGTGTATGTTTTTTACTTTACTTGTATTTAATAGAAACTGACGATGCCAGTGTAGGCGAAATATATATTCCTGTAAAAAATATTTGATTTTGGGTTTATTTTAACTTAGAGTTTTATTGTTACGCCATTAAAATGTAAGCCACATTGGTTAGAAGCTTAAAAAGCATTAGGCATTAAAATTCAAAATTATTAATTTATAATAAATAACTTAAATATGCTGTTTAAAAGTGATTTCCCTACGTTTCTTGGTGGGAGTGGTTTGCTGGGCGCAGATTTTGTTGAAGAATGAAAGTCTCTGAGCGAAAGTAAGTTCCTCCTCCTCCTCTTGGTTGCTCCCACTCTGCTCTTGCTCCTCCCCACTCTTGGAGTCCTCTTCAACCGATCTGAGGGAATAAGGGTAGATTATTATGGTTAAATCGTTACAAGATGTAAAATACACAGTAATTAGCCCTTTAGAATGAAGAGGCATTGTTTGAACATTCTGAAAGGAGAATAACCACTATCACGTCATAATGCTTGTTGTAGCAGTACATAACGCTAATAAGAATGTCCGATAATATCGTATCGAATTGTAGTGGTTTTGCCAAAAAAAGTTGGGATCGGTGCCAGAAAAAATACTAAGTATGGAATTTACACTTGATTTTTTTACTTCTACATTTCGTAATGATCGCTGTTTAAGGTGCATGACAAAGTAAACATACACAGAAGAAAGCGCATTGTCTGATTATTCTGAAAAGACAATCTCAACTATCTACGTCATAATGCTTGTTGTATGGCAACACAATGTTAATAATGATGTCCGATAATATCGTATCGGTGCCGATCCAAAACTAAGTAATTATGCATTAAAACCACGATTGCTATACAAATACACACAACAAGAAAATTTTCTGAAAAATAGTAAAATAACATGCGAAAGCATGACTTAGCTTTGTAACTCGAAAGCAAATATTGGTAGAACAACTTAATAACATTTATTTTAAACGTTTCTTTTTTGTTCAATTTTGCTGGTTTTAGCATAGTAATGAAGACATTTGTCAAAAACAGTTATCTAAGTTCTGTGAGGGTTTTTTAATATCCCCAAAATTAAATATCCCAAAATAAATGTTTTCTTTCATAAAAAAAGCGCTGCTTTAACTCAGTATTATAGAAATGTCACGATTTTTTTGGGCAAAACACAACACTTAAAGCAAATAACAGCCTGACTCTCACATAAAACCTTAATCAGCGCACTAAAATATAAGTCACACATTTTCCAAACATGGGAAACCTTGATTTACCTGCTTCCAAACTCCATCAGTTTGAAACACATCTTTAAGAACAAGTTACAAGCAGGCTGGCAGAATAACTTACGTTTGTGTTTGAAGTCAGTTCACGCCAATTGTTCAGTTTGTTTCTTTCAATTATTCATCGCGTGAAAAGCTCAGTTAAGCATCAATAGTTTATGAGCGAACGCCCAAGTCTGCTGCCTCAACAAAAGTGCAAATGTAATGAAGTGAAAGACTTAAACACAAACTAAAAGCAATTTGTTGCAAGCTGGAATACCTTTTAAACTACTAAAATAAATGTACACATTACTTAACGCAGTCCAAAAACACTGAACACCTAATATTTGTTTAGTAATTGCCGCAATTCTTGTAATATCCTGTATTTCAGCAAAATTACAAAATTTTAATTAAATCATGAAAAAACAACAATAGAATAATCTAAATACTCGCAGTTTTTGCTAATCAGCTGCTAAAAAGATGGCATCTTGTAAATCATTGTAATTGGTTATTACTGCTTTGGTCCAATTTTCGATGCGTTAATAAGAACTGGATTCAGCTCTAACAATGCACCTTCAATTCAACTCCATATCTAAACGCGATCAGTCATTCTTGCATTCGAACGCCAACAATGCTTTTCGCGCCACCTGCGATTGTTGCAACACACACCTGTCTACTATGACGTCACACAACATGTGGCGGAGGGATCAAATTCGGGGGAATCCCCCCAGTTATCTCGGATAAGTAGTTGATTGCTTGTAAGTAGTTAGAACAACACTAAATAACATCAACTTGTATTATTTACTTTTTCTAACAGAAGTTTTATTAAACTGTTCACTCTTTTTGCATTAAACCTTTAGTAAAAATAGAAGCAAAAAGCCTTTGGGTACACCACTTATTTTAGCCACATAAAAACAAATATGAAAGCCATAAAACTCGATTTTATATTTCAATTTTGGCGAACATAACAACTTTGTTGCTTTTATAAAAATGGTAGCAAGACGTATCTGAAGACTGAGCACAAAAGTAGAAAGTCCCAACAAGAATCTTATTAAATCAAACCTTTAAATTATTGCAGTCAAAACGCGGCCTACTTATAAGTGGCTACCCACGGGTCAAACTTGCACAACAAACAGTAAAAAATCGACGACTGCTTCTCGCAAAAAATCTTTGCAGGAATTCGTGAGAGCGCGATTTTGAAATTCCTGTCTTGTGAGTAACAACAAACGTGTGGTTAGTAACTGGGAAGTGGTGGGCAATCTTGAGCGCAGATTCTTATCATTAACAACCTTCTCTGCGCTTTCAACGCCACATAAATCATTTGGTAAGTAGGACGGGTAAATGATGAAGTTTTACAATGAGGGAAAAATTTAAACCTAATTCAAATACAGTGTATCCAATACAACGCCTTTCGAATACAGTTTTGGCAGTTTGTTTCGTGATAGTCTTTGGAATTTGGTAATTACAAAGGTATTCATGTAAATTCCCGAAAAAACATATAGTTGATACAAACTTTAAAGAAAGTTCATGACTCGGCCTTAGAATTCAAAAACTGTACATATTTTAAATTCCCAAACGCTTCGCTCGTCAATGTTTATAAACGGATAAAAAGTAGTAAAAAATAAAATAATTAATGTTTTTACGTAGAAAACTTTTGAAATAAAGTTACGAAGTAGTTTTATGATTATGATAAAGTATTTTCAAATTAACAAATTTTAAGCTTGTTGCTTGAATTTTTATCAAAAATTTAAAAAAACAGTTGTTTGCAAAATGTGCTATTTGGGACTTTCCCGAATCAGTCAAGTTCAAATTGAGGCGAAAGATCAAAAAGTGACGCAACCTGCCAACGAAAACACAGATTTGACCTTGAAACGTTTGACCTCCATCGCACAATCTTATCGTCAATCATTTCCTGCGGTGCAATTGTGACGTAACAATACACGGCATTTTTCAAACCGGTTGAGAAAAATGTAATTGGGTTTCATTGAAAGTTGTTTAGAACATGAATAAGAGTATTTATAGTAAGAACATCAACGCCCATATAGAGGTAGGTAGGATTTTAAACGTTTCGAATAAAACTTCATTTTCTACATCGAATCATTTTCAAAGAGTTAGTTAAAATGTTTACAAAATGATACCTACTTCTGTATGGGCTTTGATATTATTACTACGTCTTATTACAAACTCCAACCATTATGCTCCTGAAAGCATTTGCGTTTTACAAATGTTGTGCAAATCGTGTTTTCTTATTGATGAAGGGACGTTGTTGAACGGTCATCATGCGATAAATGTGCATTATTTAAGGTTTAAACAGACCAACATATGCCGGCATTTACGGAGGGAGGAATAATTAGCCGTTATATGACAGCGAACACACTTAGAAAGGCGATGTTTAGACTGGGAACCGCAGTTTTGTGAGTAGAGCAAAAAGCACACATTTTAAATTTGTAAACCACGAACTAAGAAGCAATACTCATCATTGCGAATGTGATTTCAATTCAACCCTAAAAATCTCTATTTATTATTATCGATAATTCGTTTGCCAAAGAAGCATTTTCGTCATCATTTAAGTTTAATAACTCCTTCCAAAAATTAACCTACATAAAATATACATAACTAATTATAGAGGATGGCATATTATATAAAGTAAAAAATACTTTAGAGATGTTTATAAGGATTTAAGCAAATTAAAAACTAACGAAACTAAACGTCATTAATTTTCGAATGGTGATGAAAAATCTCGTGCAGAAATCGAAAATAGCACGGCTAGGTGGGCGATTACCAACAAACATACAAACGTCCCACCCACGTTATATTACTGCTGAGCGCTTGCGCTTCAAGCAACATTATACAAAGCTGGAATCTCGACCGCTTGCTGCAAACTGCATTTTGTACAAATACAGAAACGCTGCAAACCTTCAAGGGCTACTTATTGTATCGAAACACTTTCAATGCAATATTTTATAGTCACAGTTTGGAGTGGCTAATACAGTGGTTCTCAATTTCCTTGTTTTGGCAAATTTGGAACAAATGTTGGACGTTAACTGCATTTTGCACTAAAAATTTTACACCCAGGCCAATTTGGTGACTTGTTCGTTTTGGAAAATTTAAAGCAGCCTTTTTTAGTAACAATAAATGCACGTCAGGGATAATAATAACTGTAAGCATTTTATTGCCGCAATTGAGTTGAAATTACCAAACAGAAACATTTTTTGGCTTCCTTAGTAAGACCAGGGCGTTGCTGAGCACAGTTCAAGAACTTCTGGGCTAAAAAATCATAATCTGCATAAACATTCAATATAGCAGCAGCATTCTACACGGCAGATAGAAACAAACCTTCAGGCTTTATATTAAATAAACCTTTTAGTAAAGCTGACTAAACATAAAACTAACTAATAAAATTAATTTTAGTCATCACATTAACGCAAGTGACAGCAACAGTGTTCAGAATAGAGTGTTATTTCCATCTCAACCGCTTCAACTTATAAAGCATTTGAAGTTTAAAGGACGCACTTTCATCGATTCATCGAACAAACGCAACAATCGACTTTCAAAAAACTCGCACTCTGATAAACCACATTATGACGCGACACTAAAGAGTGAATGTGACGTCACAAAACGATACCAAGTTTAAAAGATGCAACATGCTTTCTAAATTCGAGGCATTTATAAAGGCCTTAAATGAACGGATACCTAAAAATTATTCTTTTCAAAATTTGATTTAGTAGGAGCTTATAATTACCGTTAATACAGGTATTTCACGTACAAATAAAATATAACATTACGACGCTTTGGGTCTATATAGTCACATTTATAACGGCATTACAAGGCTACTACATCACAACGCATTTATAAACGATAAACAAAAACTTAGCGTTTGATTTGCGAAAACACAAATTAGCAGAGACTGGTTTAGCGGTTTCATGAGAAGAACTATTTCACGAAACGCCACACTAAGAACTTATCCTGGCCTTTTTACCCAGTTCAGCTGAATAAAAACGGTCAGGGAAATTTATTTTCCCTTTGTGTGTTTTTTAAACTGTGCATATTATTTTCATATTCTAAAGAAAGATGCCTAAATGCTACTAAAATAAAATTATATATAAAGTGAATTTGAGATTGGAAGATTAAATATAAAAATTATTATTTACAAAATACTTTTTTTTATAGAGGCTGGATAGGTTTGGAAAATTGAGTAACGTGTAAAACAAGTTAGAACAATATATGTTATATTACCGGGTGTATTAAACCGTCAATATCCCTTTAATTGCTAACGAACTCGTTAAAGCTCCCTAACCACCGTTAAAAACACCCAACAAACTGCTTAAATCCACCTTAAAACGCCAGGTTTAAATATTCTTCGTATTTCAAGGGATCGTATTACCAAGGACTGGCTCACATTCCCGTAACAAGTTCCTAAAACTCGGAACTTGAGTAAACATCGTTAAAACTAAAACAAACGAAGGTTTCTTGCCTCTAGCTTAGTTCACTTAGACATTGCTAGTCTCTACCAAACTGCTTTGCTCAAACCTTAACCTCAACCTCTAACTCTACAAGATCATTTCTAACTGCAATTCATGATTTATTTTGATAATCGCTATTTTACAAACATAAACTTCACAAGGAAATGTTGTTGAAGTTCGTATTTTGTAACCTGGTATTTGATATAATTAAAAATTCCTTAAAATCTGTTGCTCTATAAAAATTAGAACAAAATTCGCACGGAAAATGTTGGCCCTCAGTAAGCTACCAACCTGCCACGCTCAAACCTTAACTTAAACAACCCGGATTGAACCTTAAGTTTAAAAGATCGTTTCTAACTGTAATTCGTGATTTTTAGGTTTAAAATCGCTAGTTTACAAAGCAAATAGCAAAGTATATCGTATTTTGCCACTCTTAAATCCGAAATTTAAAATTTGTAAAAACTGTTGCTCTATAAAAATTAGAACAAAATTCGCACCGATAAATCTTGGCCTCCAAGAAAATTTCGGCCGCACAAAACCGCCGTGCAACGCTACTAGCTGGAGTTATTGGATTACAGCTTGCTGCGTCGGATTACTTGGCGTCTAAGTAGTTGTCATTGGTGGTGAATAGCTGAGTGGCTAGACGCATTAGCGTGTCGCACAAAAACCACCAGTAATCCCCACAAGGTAGCAAGAAAAGCGGAAAAAGTTGAGGCTGTTGGAAAGTTCATGAAGCATGGACGAAGCTAAACAACCGTGGCATCTGCTCAAATTCCTGCTACCCACAACCAGGGTTGTTAAGGTGTTTTGTGGAACTGAAACTATCTGTAAATTTCCCAACTGTCTTTTTAAATTACAAGTTGATAAATATTGAGCTTTTGCAACCATGGTCAATTTTACATGCTTATATTAAATACCTTCATTCTTTAAAACTTCTTAGCCGCCACCAAAGATAAATATAAGACCTGATTGGAACTTAATAACAGTGCATTTGACATTAATGGCACGCTCAACCGTTTTTGTGGGTTTACCGTTATTTCTTTGCAATATAATCATTACGCTTTTGCATGCCATTTCAAAATTTATACACAGAACCAGAGCAAAATAATATGAAAATTTAGGGACGTTTAATTCAGCACTGAGACAGATCAAAATAAAATCACAAAAATGGAAGTAATACAGAAATACTTCAAAGAAAGAAATATAGATTAAAAAAAAATGCGTGAACCTGTTTAACTATGTCTTAAAATGAATACGGCAGAAATATTCTTAAGTTTACAAATGGAGCAACAAACGTGTGCTCTGTACAAAGTTTGGCTGCGTTTTCCTATTCTTTGAACTTCATGCTAAAAATCTTACTTTAGCACAGGAGTTCTCAACTTGGAACCCTTACTTCACATCGTGTGACCACCAGCTCCAAGTATCAACACAACTTACAATATAACCCACAATGTGTTGATGCTAAGGTCACGCTCTAACGCCGGTCAAATGCATTTCCTCAAGCGAAACAGCCGAGGAGGTCTTATTACTAAGTGAAGTAAAACTTTATTTTTAACAACATTGCGATACTTGAGGAAAGATTCCTGAAATAAACCAACCCAAGATGGAAGTACGTCAGAAATATCACACAAGCAAAACAAAAAAAATGTTGAAAATGAACAAAGATATATTCGAAACGTTCACGAAACGCTTCCTACTTCTGCATGTGCTTTGATAGTCCTTCTACGTTCAACCACCACCTCAAGCCATTACGGAAGTGTAACCTGGCAAATGTTAAACAGACACCAAACTAACATAAACAAACATGTGATGTTTAACGAGAAAAAGTAAAGTTTTTCTGCTTTAACGTTATGTTTATATCGTATCGTTGTAGTTTTAACCAAAAATATCGGGTATATTATCGGAAGTATCAAATATCGGACAAGCCTACACAGTTGTGGAAATATTTTTTAGTTTTCAAAGCAATCCGGGTCTGTAAATAGCCAGTTAAAACACAGGCCAGTTTCTGTATTGTAACCAACATTTACCACGCTTTGGCCCCACATTGCATTTATGCGTAAATAAGCGAATCGGGAAAATAGCCAATAGGCACTTCTTAAGGCTATTTACACGGCTGTTTTAAAGTATAAAAATGAAAAAAATTCGAAAATTTTAATTTACTACCAGTCTACCACCACCCAAACCCAAACCCAAGCCCCAACCAAAAGAATTATCAATGCATAATCACGTATGAATGCAATATAGCAAAAATCATACGTAAGCCTGCATTTTGTGCAGATATTACATGAACAATCCTCAAAAGACAAAAAACAGCAAAAACACGGCGTACAAGCTTTCCAGACCTAGAATCACGTGACCCCATTGTTACGACAGGGTGTCTTATTACGTAACAAGTATCACATAATAATCGCCCATTATTACGTTACAGGGGTAAGTGGATCTGTCTGAATTGAACCCTCTTCGTTCGCTAACAATCGTTTGTTTTATTGTAGAATGAAGAGGAATACTTTGATACATTTGCGAAAATCGTTACAAATATGGTTCCAATTATGCCACAGATGCACCATGAAGTATTTTTAAACGCAACCTACTCAATCTGTAGCACTGCCAGCTTTAGGCTGTTTTGAAACAGAATTCGGCGCTGGTCCACCACTTTTTTTACAGTAACAAAACGAGTTGGCAAAATTAAAATTGCAAGGAAGAAATAAATATATTTATAATATTAAATATATTTATTTCTTCATTGCAATTTAAAAAAAAAAGAATATATACCTGACCAACCCGAACCTAAACAATAATCCGCACTCTAACCAAAATAATGTTATCAAAACAAACCCCCGGACGAGAATGTGGTAGGATTCTAGATCAGCGCCCAACATACTAGATGTGTGACGTTTAAATGTGACAACATGCATTAAAATAGATTCCCAGCAAGCTTAATAAAAACTAAGCTGCATAATGTGAAACAATCGTAAAACATACAAACATTGTAGCATAATGCGTGAGGTTGTTCGATGTAGTAGGAATATCTAAGCCCATACAAAAGTATAGGAAGCATTTTCAACGTTTTTATAAATCTTAAGAAAATGGCTGGAGGTTGTAGTAAAACGTAATAAGAATATCAGAGCCCATACAGAAGTAGGTGTCATTTTGAACGTTTCGAATAACTCTTTATTCATTTTCAAGATCTTAACATCACCTTACAACACCCACCACTAAACAACATACAAACACTTTCAAGCAATCGTCAGTAAACAGCAACATCCTACAACAACTTTTTCATTTCAATTAACCTCAGCTTTTGCCCAAAGCTCACAATCCAGTCGCTGCTCGGCTTGGCTTAACTTGTTTACATTCAAAACCACTCAAACCGATTATCCAATACTAACGTGTGTGACGTCACAGTCCTCGTGCAGTCAAGAGAATCGGACGGAAGTAATAAAGCGAGGGGCTCGGCATTTGAAAGAACAGGTTTTCATTTAACAGTTAAATAGATGCAAAAAGCGTTTAGGTGCTGCACGGATCTGTAAGGTAGCTTAAAAATGAATGTTAGAGCCAAAGTTCAAGTAAATCGACGTCATTTAATTGCCTTCCACCTTTAAAAGTGAGATTTGAATGGATTTCAGCTGATGATAAAACAACTTCGTATTAAAATGTCTTTTTTAAGATGATGTCGATCTATTTAGCTTTGACATTCATATTTAACTATAAGTTTGAAGATGATCGATGTTGCTGACTTTAATTGGTGAAAACTTTTAAACAACAAACAAAAATTTAGTAAGACGTTTCAAATTTGCAACCAAAACATTGCATTTGTTCTAAATCCAAGTTTTTTCGGTTTTATTATTGAACAAATCGAATTCTGGTTCAAAACATTAAACCAGCAAAGCGTGACGCTTCAATTGCTAGTTACGACACAATAATTGCACAAGATTGGTTGTTACGTCACAAACATAAGAGTATTGATGTCGATAAAGAATAAAAGACTCATAGAGGAACTCAATAACACCCCCCAAAAAATCCTAAAAACTTGATAGAAAAGTAAAAAAAAATATATTTCTTTATGCTCAAGTGATACTTTTATTGATTAAAATACACAACATTTCACCACGTGCTCAAAAGTGGCCAATAGACATATTTTAAAGTAAAGATGAATTCAAATCTCGTTATGCAGTTATTACTGTCAGTTGTGACCACAACAAACGCCATTGACTTGCCCCAAGCAATACTTACTTGTGATTAAGCTTACTGAATGCGATTTTATATAAACAAGTCGCAAAATGCAGTTATGTTTTAAAATAGCTAATATATGCCCTTAAGTATACTGACTTTTAAAGCTACAGTAACACAAAACAAGTAATGCGTCGCCTTATTCATGAAACAACTAATAATTAATATATTGCAAAACGTAATTGCGGTAATACAAAAATATTTTTACAGATTTTTCACTTGCAACTCTTTTTTTAAACGTCAAATTATGCAAACCAGGAAGTATACATCAAAACGTTTCCAAATGCTGCTAGGAAAGGCCTCATACTTTAACCACATATTTACGACTTCCAAACATAGTGAACCGTCCCTGTATTTTCAACGCCAAAAAAACACTAAATACATCATAATCAAGCTATTGCAGCTTCACAGCATCTGCAAATGCACTAATACCTACAGTCCTACACTCTAAAAACAACAGTTTTTGGAAAGAAATGTGACAACTGCAAATAGCTGCCAATCCAGTCTTACAAAACCGCCAAAGTAATCGCCTCATTGATGGGTTGAATCTCATATTACCAACTCTGTAAAGCTGTCAGCCATTCAATTTAGTTTGCTAAGAGATCGGTTTGACGGCGCATCCTGTTTTGACTGAAGCTATAAAAAAGTCGAACAAACCTTCTCAAAGGCATCACAAGAAAACAAGAATAGAACTGTACAAAAGCAGCAAGGCATTCTGCCTGCAGCTTTACAACTCATTGTCTACAGAGTGGCGATTTAATTGAAGCTCTCTGCGCGAAGCAAAACACACAGGCTGCAATTGAAGGGCTTCCCACGCTCAAACAACAGACCTATCATTGCTGGTGCAAGGATTGACTCACTGTTGCTGCAACTAATTGTAGTTTGCTGCTCTGAGAACCGACATATACAATTGTCGGAAGCTTATATGCTGTTATAATTCCTGTTTAGGGATATTTCTGAATCAAGTATTTTTATTATCAGGCTTTTTTAAGAATGAGATTCTTTCGATTTATTGACGTTTATTAATAGGCGTTTGTTTTCACGTTGACCATGAACGCAATTTTAACGACTTATAGTTGTTATAAGTTTTTTTATTGACTACAGAGTGTAAAAATTGACGCAACAAAACTATAAAGACGTAGTAAGATTACATTTTGAACGTTTCATGTTTCATGCTGAAAATGAATCAATATTTATTCGAAACTTTTGAAAGGCTTTCTACTTCTGTATGGGCTATATTCTTTATTTTACGTCTACGATTCAATCTCTGCCTTATTTGTCAATGTATTATTAAATCATGTTTTCTCGCTTGAATGTACGACAAGAGGTGACACGTTTTTGTGTGAAGATAAAATCTCGCTAAAACTACGAGATGATTCACACAAGTTGAGGCTGTATGAGTGGTCGGTTGGTATCAGTCATACAATGTCGCCTGAGTAAACAAACGAACAAATGCTTCTGATCAAATTCACAGCTTGACTTGTTCGATATAGAAGTCATAAAAACAGGTGAAATCTGGTGTTGTTTTAAAACAAAGTAAAGTGCTCGAAATTCTAACTACGCCCATTTAAATGGTTAAGCAAATGCTGCCACAGCTTGACTGGTTCGCTAGGGCACGAGACAAGTGGAAAAATACAATTTATATATATAAATGGATATTCGATAGATATGTTTTATTGTTTGGGAAACGGATTCCCAGGTAGCACCGAAAGACCGTTAGATATTATGCAAGTTTCAAAATTTAGATTTGCTGCGGTAATGTGTGTCCTAAATATCTAACCCTAAATATGTGAAATAACAATCGATATTTCTGAAACTAGAGACGAAAAAATGAAAGTTGTCATCAGCTTTTTAAAAGGTTTGGCTTCGTGACCCGCTGGGAAATTTTAAAACCACAAAATATTTCCATCAAAGTATAACTGCTATTTTTCTGCTGTATAGCTACAGAAGTAGGCTAAACTTGAAGAGACTCCTCAAATCCTCCAAAAAATCACTGATTGTCAACTTAAAACGTACTTTATTCGATTTATCATTGCACCCCTACACTCCTACAGGTACAAATGATATTATTTCCCAAGTTTTAAAGTGTATGTAGACCACACTTATTGTGTAATTACAATACATCACACATTAGGAAACATATGCCTTAAGAAAGGACTGGAACAATTCTGCGACAAACTGCATTGACTGAAGTTTAAAATACATACAACCTGTACTTATATCTGATAAAAATTGTACAAACGGTCACTCTAATCACCTAAAGCTGTCTATCATTTAAAGGTACCATCATTTAAACAAAGAAAAACTGCGATCTCTACAGTGATTTTAGGCAATTGTTTGAACCTTAATAATACAGTGACCATTGGCATAAAACCACAACCCTGGTGCAATCAACACACAACATACTGATCAGCACAACTAATAATATTTGATGTCTGTTAATAAATAGCCAACTGTGGCCACAGGACGTTTATATTTGGTCAGTGTTGGTTTGCTCAACCACGCCAAAATAAACACAAACACAACTTCTAAAAATTGATTTCGAATGTAAATTGTAAAAACACTACTACTTTAACGCTATTATATTTCAGTAATTTTTTTTATCTAAAATATCTAAGGGAGAGTAAGCTGGTAAAATATCTAAAGAAGATTTCACCAACACTTACGTTGTTTTAAAATCAACGAAAAAGTTTTAACAATTTTTTACATACATCGCGTGATTTTTTACCCAAAGTTACACCCACCATAGTTTCTGAACTAAACGCACAGAAAATAACCGGAAAATATTTGAATTAAATCACATTTTCTCTCCAATGACATCACAAATTATGACGTCACAATCCTACCTTTGTTCCCGAACGAGCTGTTTGGCAGCTGTGACGTCATCACCGGTAATTGGTTGCGTCATCGAACGTCGTTCGCGGAATTTCTTTTTGGCAATTATTCGCCTCTGGAAAAGGATTTATATTTTAAAAATGAAAAAAAATTCAAAAATAGCCTGGTAAAAGCATGTATTTTCTACTGCAATAAACAAAAACATCAATGTTTTTCAAAGATTTTAAATAGGTATTGTATTTTTAACCCACAAAGCTAATGGCATTACAATTTAAACATAACTTTTAAGGTCTTTTAAAATGTCTGTGGCATATTAACTAGTTTTTCTGCAGAAATGATAAAATCTTGTCGTATATAACTTAAAATAAGTTTCAACTTTTGCGGATGAGAATGCTGTTTCTAATCAATATTGTACAGTAAAACATTCTGTGCTGCATCTTCAAAAAGTTTTATATTCTAGGTTTACTAAAACTGGTCTCACCTGTCACAGCTATTACACTACAGCAATGCTAGCAAGGCGTTCCACTTATGAAGGTTTGCAGATCGGGCAGGTGCCTTCATTCACACAAGACCTTACTTAAACACAAGTTAAAGAACAAACAGCTCAATATTTACCTGGATATTTGACTTGGGGGTCGATTTGCTTTCATTTTGAGGCAGATTTACTTCTTTGTAGTCCATTTGTGGAACCACTGAATCCTCGGGTTCACTATAAGAACAAATAAAGTTCATTCAAACAAAAAAGCGACTTAAGAAGGGCAGATCACAGTTGTTGTACACATATGTGTGTACATCTTTCGTTACTTCCAACAAGCAAAAAATCGCTATGAAATTACGAAAATAATCAATGAACTCTTCAGAACCAAAGTTTAAACATTTTTTACAACAAAAACAGCCACCGGCTACAAAGCCACGCGTGGCCTATAAAAAGCATGCTTTCTAAAAACAACTTCACAACACAGGTATTCATGCCTATTCATTTTGAGCATGTTAAATTAGCTCCCTGCGTGATTTTGCGTTGTGGTAATCTTTGCACTTTTGTGACACCGCGTATAATGTGGTATGGTGTGTGGGGTAGTGTTTATTGGACGACGGGCATGGGTGGGTTCACAGCCCGGGTTGGGGTTAGGGGCATACCATAACTCTAAAAGACAACTTAAGTTTTTTTGATAGATTTAGGTTTTTATAGATTTTACAAATTTACTAAAAATATTCTAGTAGTTAATTTTTGTTGAGCACTAAAACTATTTTCCTACGCATTTTGTCCCCTTTAAGTCAGTTACCAGTTTATTTAACTAAATAGCACACGAAAACGTTATATTTATAAATTCTTATTTCTTTTTGCCCTTTTAGGCACGGCACCTTATTTAATTTAATTGAGTTAAATAAAAACTTTGGTGGAATTATAAAACGTTTAACATTGACAGTAATTAAATGCATTCCATTATAAGCACAACATACCCTTTCATAGTGTCAAACCTTTTGCCGATTCTGGGAAATTTTACATTCGAAAAGTCTCGCTACATCCAAATACAACCTTGTAACTGTAGAAATGCTGCAACCTTTACTCACTCTCAACACACAGTGGTGTTATGGATCAATTCAAGGAAATATAACGACAGGAAAGAGCCTTTCTATTCACGCAACGATCATTTAAACCTCTGCTTTTAAGCTTTATTTCAAACCTAGAAACTACAGACTAACAGCGGTTTAAATATTAACTTTGATAACACTCAATTATAAAGAGGCCATAAAAGAAAAGGTTAAGTTTTTATTTTAAACAAACTCATAAAGGTTTATGTAGCGATATGTTAACGGCAAAAATCTTTTAGCAACTTTTAGGGCTTGATATCTTAATTTTGAGCAGAGTTAAAGATGTAATGATACCAAATAGGGAAGTCCGACAATTTAGAAACCGACACCTGATACAAAGAGTTAGTATCTGAGCCGGTCCGACAGTAGTGTCGGTTACGATCCGATGCTTAATTAATATTGGGAAGTTCAGCAATGTTTTGCAATCCGACGCAGTAATTTATACATTGAAGAGCAATTTTTCAAACCAAAGTAGGTTAACGATTGGAGGCAACTAAACTAAAGCAAATTTTTGGCTGGTGACCTTACAAAAATTAGACGTTTCAAATTCATTTTTTTTGCTTATTTGAGTATGGTAATGACGTCATTTGGTATCGGGTCGCGATAATTTTTTTTACAAAATATCGGATTTATTGGAATAAAATGTACCGAACACCCCTAGTACTAATATATAAAACGCAATACGTTGATTAACGTTTGATTAACGATTTTAATTGATTAACGATTTGGACAATGATTTACTTCGATGTATGAACATTTGGTCGGCATCAGTTGGCAGCCTAAACTTGACTTTACAAAGAATGGCATTTACCTTATTACAAATAAGGCCGATAGGCTAACTATAGGTTAAATGAATGGCGAGTAAATTGAAGCCAGTTGCTACAACTCATTTAAACGCATCTTACAATAAATACCAACGAACAGAGGTTTTAAGTATTAGCGCCCAAAACATATTACCTGGTGGGTTAACTTCTACTGACTTTTCTTTAACGTCCTCCAAAATCTTTAAAAATTTGCTGTTCTTTCAGATATATGTAACCTACACTAGTTGCACAAGTATACCTATAACTGGGATAATCCACATTGTACTAGATATAATGCTTTACATTTAGACCAAGTAACTCCTAACGCTGATTGTAAAGGTCTGAACGTTCCAGTAATAAAGTTCGATGACCCCACTACTACTACCAGCTTCTACACTATCCCAGGCCTTAGTGACGTCACAAAGAAGCCCTGTTTGATCACAGAGCATCGCAAACAATTGTCGGCGGTAAATATTTGAAGAATAACATGACAATGGAACTCCAATTGTTTGTCACACTGGAAGATTGTTACTTGATAAACAACATCGCGTCCAGCAAACCGGATATTGTTGGTGCCTAACAAACTGAGAATTACAAATAGATTTAATCTGAAAATACTTTTGTTGTTTCTGAACTGAAGGAATACTGCCTCGCATTATATCTTATAAATTTAATAATGAATCAATAAATTCTCTACAATCATGAATTCATATTGTGCAACTAAGCTGGATTTTACAGCAGAAGTCCTGCATCTGTGTGAAATACTATTTTACTTGAGTTAAATGAAAACTATTTACATTTTAGTTGTTATCGTAGGCCCAGTAATAAACACTAAAGTTTGCTAAAAATGCAGCGGAAATTATGACCAGCATACATACTAAATGAAAATGAACGAAGTGTAAATAGCCCACTGTGTTCTTCCACCTTCATGTTATAAAAGTTCGTTTTTTGCAGCCCAAGTCTAATTACAATTGGGCGCTGCACAAGCAATAAAAGAAATGGAGCCTTCCTATTTGGCACGCTTAAAGCTATAAACTGTCCATTGTTGTGAATTATTTAAACAGTTTTACATCAAGTACCACTTAGTTGGTAACTACCACTTGGCGTTTCAAATAAGTGTTGCAACATTTGTTGACCAATTTCAACCATGATTATAACGCGAATGTAGGATTAAAACTAGATTTACAGACTTCTATAAGCAAAGTCCCACTTTATTTTATTTTACCTAGTTATATTTTAACTGTGTGACGCGTGACAACAAAGTACCTCGAGAGATGGGTATGCTGCTGTTAGTCTTTTTCAAGTTTTTGTTAACTTGTGAGCTTCATTTAAATCTAAAGTAACAATTTAAAACTCGTCAGCAAAAAAACAAGCTCTATTCTGCAACAAACTTTTAATATATGTTGCCTTGAAGTGTCCGACTGAAGGTCATAACAAGCAACTTTTTGAAAACGCATGAACACGTTAAGCTAACTAGAAACCATTGGTATAACTATTTTTTCAAGTTTTTTATACAGATATGCAGCAAGCTAAATTTGAAGACACTATTAATCACAAACTAGTAGATCTAAAACTAGAGTCTTCTACAAGAAAATTTTCAAATTATTTTATTTTTCGCAGTATTTTTTAAATGTGTGCCGCATATTATGTTGTTTACATGTTGCTTGTCGGGCATTAGGGAGGAGGATTGAAGTTATGACATTATTGACTATTAGTTAAAAGTGTTTATTTTTATTTCCTTAGTTCCCAAATCCAAGTGTAAGGCCGAATTCTAGCAATAGCCGTTTTCTGTTCTGTACGTAGTTCACACCAACCAGTTAACAGCTTAACGTTTTCCCCCAAAATGTTTGAAATTATATTTCAAGCGATTTGGCTTTGCTAGTTTTTACATTTTTACCCTCAGACAAACGAACATCCAAACACTGTGTTTTTGCGGGTTTAAGGGATTGTTCCTCGCAATTCAACAGCATTTGTGGCTACAAATAAAAACGTAAGAAAAATCGTCATAAACCTTGTTTATGACGTAATAATATAGTTTATCAATAAACATCTAAACCCTGGCCTGTTCTAGCTAAACGCGCAACAATCAATAGTTACAATAAAACCGTTTATTACGACACACACAAAAAAGTTGAATCTCGAACGCATATGATAATAATTAGCATTATGTGAATATGAATGAGAACAAATTGTGATAATGACGTAACAATGCATAAAACCGGTGTGTATATAGCGACACCATGCGGCGATAATTTACTGCATTTTTTGCAATTATGGCCAAACAAAGAACTTGTATATAACATAATAGGTGCTATCATGACGTCATGTATAGAACAAAGCATTTACAGAAGTGCATAAAACAGCGGATGGGCAGTAAGCGCTATGATGTAACAACGCTAATTACAATTACGTCACAATGAAACTAGTTCGCTAAATACATCGATGCTTCATAAAAACGCTTTTAATCGGTTTAAATAGGATTTGTACAGCAATAATTAAAAGACAAAAAGTTGAAGAATATCGCGAGAGCAATAGGTTCGACGCGGAGCACAAAAATAATTTCCGGCGGCGTATGACGTCAGTTCCAATAAGTGCGTCACGAAATAACGATTAATATTTCTCAGTCGAGACATTTCGGGCAAAGTTACAACTTACTTCGCTTAAACTTTTCTCTTGAGTTCTTGTCGCAGTTTCCTTTGTGCGTAACAAACACACTTTGTTGCGTCAATGGATTGCACTTGGTTCTTATTACGTCAGAAACGTTTGCGTCGTTTTACGACAAAAAGCAAAAACAATCCGCAAAAAATAAAATTACTATTTCTAAAGATTGCATTCAAATAATTTCGTCGATGTCATGAAAATGCAAAACTATAAAACATTCCAAACAAAACGGAAAATAACACAAGAAAATACAAAGACATCAACGTTTAACAATCGCCTTGTGTGTTACGTCTTAATCTCGTATTATGACGTCACAAAACGTCCTTATTCGCAAACAAAGATCGCCTAACGGTGGTCCCTGGCCTGACTGAGTAAGCTGATGTTAAACTCGACTTTCTACCTTGTGTATGGCGTGACGTCATGTCCCGATGGGGAATCCCCGTTGCTCGATGGCGACCTGCGAACAAAGTGGTGATTATTAAAGTGGTTTAAAAGTGGTCAATTTATAATTATGTGGATTATTTTACCCAATTGACCTGGTCGGGCACAGGTGGCGATTTTTTATGTCTTGTTTTCAATATTGTCAAAAAAATGAAAATTTAGCTCGAAACATTGTAAAATAACTTTTTTTAAGTGTCATTATTTTTGCCAATATAAATCTGGTGTATCTTTGAATTCAAATTTATTTGAATGTAAATATTTTTGGTCAAATATGGTAATTTAGATCCATTAGGTGGTTCTCTTGAGCAAAATGACGAACCTGAATCGCTTTTGCTTATTTTAAAACTGATTTTCTACCAACATTGTATTGGTGAAAGTGGTTGAAACTTTAATGAGTACTAAGTAACAAGTTATGTCCAGTAACTAAATAAATAATTATAAAACCACACGAAAAGCGTGCAAATTTCGCGTTTAAATGGTCATTTATAAACAAGGATACTGATAATTTTAAAAGCAAGCGGTTGTAGACCTCCTCTATTAGCAGGGCCAGAAGTGAACCAGTTTAATGCGGGTTATTAACTGTAACTACGAACGAAAATTCTAAATATGCCGAAATGTACTTTTTAGGAATCAATTCATGCTATTGTGACGTAACCACATATATTGCGCAATCCTAGCATCCGACAATTGATAAAAATCGTGGGAAGTTGTGTTTTATATGTTTCCGCTCTAAAATATTCCCACGCATTTGTTTAAACATAAGGTTGTAATTCGTGACATTGCCACAAAAAGATTGTAAACAAGTAATTTTTAAATAGTCCTTATCAGATCATTAAAAAAATTAGTCCAAGACGCTATTTTCACCAGATGCAAAGGTAAATCTCAGCCTGATTCATTATTATACCCCTGGTGTTCTAAAAATAAAAAATAAACTCAAAACTTACGATTTCTTGATCGATTGTCTTTCCCACATACTCCTCACGTTGCTGACGTCACTTGCGTCGTCATCCGATGATGACGTAGACGAGAGCGTGTCCGCATCAGAGAGCCCTTCTTCGTCTTCGAAATCAGAAACGTCACTCTCCGTCTGCTTTCGTAGTCGTGACGTCATCACGGTCTTGGGCGGTTGCTTGGCAACGGGCGATCTCTTTGGTGACGTAGTGGTAGTTTCAATGACGTCATATTTCGGCGATGGCGGGGTTTCTTCCTTTGGCGATAATGAAGCGTAGGACGAAGACGATGACGTCACGCTCTGTTTAGGCGATGGCGTGTCTGATGACGTCACGCTCTCTTTGGGTGATGACGTAGTAGTGGACCTCTTGGGCGATCGAGAGGGCGATTGTTTGCTCATAGAGTGGAACAATGCCTTGGCTCCCTGGAGTCTTCCCATCGTGTTTGTGTCGAAAGCTTCATCGGTTGAAGCATCGAATGCTGACTTCTTGCTACTCTGCTTCGACTCCCACATACTAAGCATCGAACCCACGTTACGACTTCCCTCAACCGGTTCCGGGGGGGTCTGCGGCTCCGAGGGGGGACGCTCGAAGCTGCTCTTGACGTCATTCACGCTCACAGAGCTCAAATCTTTCCGGGTCTGCGAGGTAACCGGCGTTTTTCTCTCTTCTATCTTCACTTCCCAGATCGCTTTTAGTTTTCCCGCGTCAGGGACTGAGTCACGTGCTTCTTCTGTGACCTTGACGTCACGTGGTTCCGTGACCTTGACGTCACGTGATTCCGTGACCTTGGGACCACGTGATTCCGTGACCTTGACGTCACGTGTGTGTTGATCCCCATTGTGACGTGGTTTGGCTTCCGAAATGGTTTGAAGTTTTTTTCTTGAGCCGTAAGAAGAACTTGAAGTATCTGTATCCTAGGAATAAAAAACATTTTTAAGTAATGTTCAAAGTTTCGAAAATCTTATGAATAGATGAACTGGGAAATGCCCGACAATTTGGTGTTTTATTCTGATACATCAGATTAACAAGTTGTTTGAACCTGCAATTAACAATATTTTAAAAACGTTTGTGGCTCGTACCCACAGAGTCCGTGAAAAACCTGTGTTCCCAGTATTGTAAAAAATGTTGTTTTTTTATGACACACATATATACAATATGTTGTTTTGATATTGTTGTTTTGTGTTTACGTTCACATTTCATTCCAATGTACTTGCTTGAAAATAAAATCTAACCTAAAATTTTGATTCTGAATAACTTTTTTATGTAGGTCGAGCAAAATATATTTAACAAATATTGAAAATGTAACTGCTTCGGTGCATTTGCTACATCCACTCAGTTTTACACAATGGTGACCATGAATGATAAAATTGTACAATTTCACATTTCTTTAAACGAAACAATCGACAATCAACATGCTGGAAAGATGAATCCAGCTGTTTTAAAGCGTTTGTTAAAATATTAATTATGCATTTATAAATCAAAACTCAACATTTGCCCTAGAAAGCATGAGTAAGCCAGGGTGGAGGAACATAAGATGTGCTGAAGTCATAAAAATATTCAACTCAAAGTAAGCCTTGTCACTTGTGCACCAAAAAATAATATATATGAGGGCAAAACAAAGAACTGGTTAACAGGTGTGCAACTAGGATTGACAGTTTGTTTATTTGTTAAAGTTAACGATTCACACAAAAACGCCTTTATATTGTTCCAAAACTTTATTTTAGATGCACGGCGCCTTTAGGCGAAAGACTTTTTTCAATAAAGGGCAAAAGAAGTTTTGGAGGGGGGCTGGAATACGCCCCTGCTGCAAGACCAAAACACATAGCTGGAATAAAAGTTACGTCATCCAAATATCTGAATGTAAGGTGTTGCACAAGGCCAAAGTGACCGAAAGGTTTAAACTGCAACCTACTCCTGTCATAAACTACCAACTATAGCTTGTCGCAAAGCAAATAGTGGCGGTTCATCTAAAATTTACAACGGTCAGTCAACTTTAAAATATCAAAAGACCACAACCAACAACCATAAATCATCCTTAAATTATCAAGCTTGAGACTGTAATGACGTCAAGGCGACATCGCGTCGTAATTTAACGAATTAATTGTTCGCCATTATTAACGACAATAACCGCTCTTATGACATAACAGTGGGTCAATTATATTGTGAGGTCACAGTTGTAACATGCAAAGGTGTTGTGAGGCGATAATGGCCAGCATTGTTTAGGTTGTGTTACCAAACAATCAGCTTCCTGTCAGTCGTACCATCACTTCCCCATACAGGTCACGTGATAGCAGCTAGTCACGACAGTTAAGTGCTTCAACAAACTTCGGTTTAAATCGACAATTTAAAGAGACCAGTTGTACAAGCTCTTTTACAAACATTGTAGATTTATTAGAAGAGTCTTTAATTCTTTATTTTCAATACACCTTAAAATTTTCAAACCTTCAGACAATTAAAATGGTCTTATTTAAAAGAAGCAAATTGTCTTGTTCATTTACCAATTTTGTTCAGCATTGATAACTTGTCCATTTGAATATAGACAAGCTGAAAGCTATGTTTTTAAAACAATGTTTTTACCACAGGGATAAATAACCTAGCGTAATTAAAAGGTATGTGATTTGTACGTAACAGCAAGCAGCATATTGTTAAACCACTGATGCAAAGCTTTAAAACGTTGTGTGGAATGTCCTGCAAGGAAGTGAAACCCAATAAATGGAAATTTGCAAAGTTGCTAAATTCTGCTTTTAAACATTTCCTCAGCAAGTATGAATGCCAAAGCTCATACAGAAGTAGGTTTCATTCAGTTAACGAATTTTAGTCATAGTTAACATAGTTATTTCCTTAACTATTAGGGCAAACTGGGTTTTGTGGTTCACTTCTGATAACTAACGTATATTATTGGTTGATGTGAAGAACAAAAATACCACCAATTAGCCTCTTATTCAACTAAGCCGCGAATTGAACTTCCAAAGGCGCTTTGACATTCTTACGGTTGGCCGACTATGTTTTGTAAGCACTAGCAACACCGGTCCACCCTACTTAGTAGTGTCTTTGTGGTAAAAGTAGCCAATGCTATTTAACTATGCTTATTTCCTATGAGCTAAGGTTGCTTTATTTATCAATTTTTTAAGATTCCTGGCTTTATACAGTGGTTTGTTTTAGTAACAGGCCCTATTATGCCATTTTCTCACCTTTATCGACAATTTAGAAATAACTTGCCTTTAAACTGACATTGGAAATAGAACTTGCAGATTTGGAAATAATACTTGCAAAACGAATGCAGCTTTCTTAGAAGCGGCTATATTGACCTTCTATGAATTAACATTACAAATGTTTTCTAAGAAAATGAGCACGGCAATATGTAAGAATAATCTCCAACTTCAGATATTTAGAAGCGCACTTTCACTGGGAAATAAATCTGCTACGAGTCACACCACCAGCAGGGTCGCAAACCAAGGTTGGAAAACTTTTATATACAAAACTAAAATATCACTTTTAAACCAGATGTTTAACAGCTTACTACCGAATGGGCGATAACCGATACGATACATGATACCACCCTAGTATCGGACAAGCATTAAACGATGCAGTAAAAGTATCAGACATTATTTAAATAGCACCACAGCGCCATTGTGATACACAGCTACAAAATTGATCAGGAAGTTATGATACAACATCAATAAATATCGGACAAAGACCAACACCAATGGTGTATCAATTACAGAGAGATAATAATCAGAATAGGACAAGTACGATAAAACTTACTCCAGTATCGGGCGGACAAAAACCGATACGATATAGGATTAGTATCGGGCATTATGCCATTATAGGTTAGCAAGTGCTTTCAATTTTATTGACTAACTTGAGTTAACATATCAGCCTAGTATCGGGTGGCAAGGACCGATACTATACAGCCATAATATTACCCAGTATCGAGCAATATTTGGAAAGTTACAACAACTCACATTATTATCGAGCCAGGAAATATCTCCATCTTCATCGGAGGAACTCGCATCAGAAAATACAGACTCGTCCGAACTCGAATCCATCGCTGCATCGTATCTGACAATGGGAAAGCGTTACTTGCATTGTTACGTAATAATTATATGCGCGAAAAGGTTGGAAAATGTTACGGTATTTTGCGGTATTTTAAAAGTTATAAACTGCAATAGGCTTTATATATGTGAACGAATTTTTCATTGTTGTAATGTAAAGGCTATAAGTTTCTCGTTGATTTTTAACAATTAGAGAACTCTCGATCATTTATTTCTTGGTAGTTATCGATACTTTTTAAATAAATAATTTTTTTAAATTGTTTTGTTAATGTAAAATAACAACTAAAACTGCTTATCACGTATCTATTGTACGGTAGTTACAGGTCAGGCTGATAAATTATATTTTTAACACAAAAAGTTGTGTCCACAAAAACACTGTATTTTTATGGATGGATAAAATTTAAGATTAAACGAAAAATGAGCGGGTTTGTCTTAAAAAGCTAAAACTCATTTTAAGCCCAACAAGATTACAACAGCAATCCTAACCGCTCACCTCAGTAAAGCTTTCCTCAGTCTTTCCCTTCGTTCAGCAGCTGGCAGCTGACTGAACCTGACCTTGGCTTGCACAGACATCGCTTCACTTTTGGGGGGTTCTGGGGCTGAAATGAGGCCTTGTGGGGCTCCAGGTCTTGCTTCAACTTGGGTTTCAAACTTTTCCTGGGGTTTTACTGCCTCGGAAACTGTTTGTTGTTGACTTAAAGTTGTGTTTTCAAAAGAAGGCCAGGCTTCTTTGCTTTTTGCTTGGTTGTTATCGCTAAAACCAGGTTTTGAGTCTGAAACAACTGGAACTGAATCGACAAAACGCGAAGTTTCGCTTAATTTTTTGTAATTTTCCTCCAACAAACCGAAATTGCCTTTAGAAAGCTCACTTCTGTCCACAGCAAGAGACTCAGTCGCAGCAGAAAAGTCGCTTGTGTCACGAACGCCGGCCTCAATCGCAACTCGCTCCTTTTTCCCTTCTCTCCTCTCGCGTGACGTCACTGCCCCTCTCTGCTCCTCGGCTCCCACTCCGGAGAGTGACGTACTTCCGATGAGAGCAGTGCTTCCTGCTTGGGGCTGAGCCGAGCTGCTGTTGTGGCTAGCAGTGGCTGAACAATCCAAGTTTTCACGACAAACACCTTTCGACTCGGTTTTTGTCACTTCTGACTTGACTTGATGGTGCTCTTTGTTGACTGGCCGTGAAATTTGCTTTGAAACGCTTGTTTTTCTGGTGTTTTTGTGGTTTTGCTGAGGGTGGTGATGGTCTGCGGTTGTAATTAGCTTGTCCGCTTTTGGATTTACAAATTTTTCGCTTTTTATCGTGATTTTTTCAGGTTCAAGGTCGGAAAACATTTGCTTATTAATTCTTTCCTGCTTAATTTCGTTTGCTTGCTTTGTTTGAATCCCCGGTTGTAAATAATCTCCACTTGCGAAGTTTGTAGTTGTTTGTGGCGGTTTTTCGAGTTCGGTCAAGAAACTCTCCACTTTTTTTTCGCTCACACTTTTATCTTCACTCTCAAAAAATCGGTTGATGCTGTTTTCAGCTTCCAGCTTCGCCCTTGTCAACGCTTCGTCAGCCTTGTGCGTTTTTGACGACTTTTTGTTCACAATTTGGGAGTTTTTTGGAACTTTAACCGATGACATTTGCACTTGGATCGATTTTTTGACTTTTTCAGCTTTTGGAGACTTAGTTTTGTTAGTTGTTTGGTGAATTTCTTTGGATTTTTCTGGTTCTTTAACAGAGTGCTGTGCAGGTCCGGATTTATCTTCGCTCTTTGTGCTTGCCTTTTTCTTTTGTCCGAATTCTCTCGTCTTCAAAGTATCGATTTCTTCCGATAAAGTTCGGAAAGTATTTATCGCCTCTTCGACGCTGCAGTTTATGTCGACGTCATCATCACGTGACGCGTGTTCACTGGAGCGTGGCGGATCACGTGACTTGGGTGCCGGCGATTGTGAGTCATCAATTATTTCCGCCTTGTCACCAAAAGTGCCTGAAACGAGAATATTTGAATCGAGGTTATTCGGGAAGTTGTTAACGTAACAATACGATTGTTTACTTGACAATTGAGATCAACTGTTACGTAATTGTGAGATAACAAATGGATTGACTTGTAGAAAAAACGGTTGCGGACAAACATGGATACTGAAAAGATATTTATAACGAAGCTGTGGTTTAAATATTGCAACCAAATTTGGCATTAATTCAATCAAGCCATCGTTTTTAAACCCAACGCCGCTTGTTGTGGTTGGTTCATACGGCTAGACGCATAACAGTGGTTCTCAACAATATTTATTAAACTTTCGCTGTTATACTCACACTCACACTTAGCACTTTGGTCACCGCGAAAAAAGGTTGAAAAAACAGTAAAATAACCAGTGTGTCCAACTTTTAAGTGGAATCACGCACAAAATTATCCTATTCCACCTTATAACATGAAAAATAAAGTAACAGTTTCAAACCTTTTTATAAATCTAATATACACAAAAATCTGACAAACAATAGCTGCATATAGGTGCCTAATTTAAATATATACAAAATATTCTCAAGTTACACGCTTAGAACCACCTGGTCAACTATTCCTATCTAACTGCAGCAACAGGTTTCTAAACATTAACTTGCCGCCATTAACAAGTCAAGACAATTCTGTTACGACTCGCTAATGACCCCGGAGACAATTAAACGTCACAATTGGCATTGTTAAAGTTTGTTTGTGGCTTCCTTATTTGGTAAGAGTGCAAGGTTCGGCGGTTGGGCGTGAAACGTTGTGAAACTAAACGATGCACTTTTAAAAATGCAAGACAACATCATCTGTGGGTCGGATATGTTTCAATAAAAATCTGGGAAACGTTTTTTAAAGGTTTAAACTTCGCCTATTATACTGTTGTATTATCAACTTTTCCCTAACAACTAAGAAAGTAGCTAAACTTGTTAGATCATTTGATGCGCATTTTACGTTAAAACTGTCAAAACGTTGCTTGGATATTTACAGCAACAATGTTTAACGCATTTTATTCTTTTTATTGGAACAAATGTTGCAGAGTATGCACTTTGCAGAAATCACCGTCTCAATAAGAGCCTGGAGTTATTTCGTTAATACTATACGAGGCAACATTATGAATTTTTTTAAACAAATAAAACACCTTTAAACCCAGAATACAGTAGCAATATTCCATATGTCGGCTACACTATCGATATTGGCCAATTTTCGAAACACTGTGTGTGTGCATATCCTTATTCTGCCAGCACTGCAATCATTGGATAAGCGAAATAACTCCAAAATTGTGGTCTTATTATTGAAAAGCGCAAATTAGATGGAATCCCAGAACAACATCAAATGTTATCAAGCAAGATATCCACTACCTTAGTGGAATTGTTACGTAGTAATAATATTGAATGCTTATGCGAAAATTCTCGCTATAACCCGTTTTAAAATACAGTCCAATAAAGAATGGATTTTTATAGTAGCAAGTCAAATAAAATAAAGAGCTACGAAACTAATCGTAAATGTTTCCCAATATAATGATAACTATCTATTTATTAACAGAGCGTCTATTTATTAATTTTGGGTGAGATTCGAACTCATGACTGCGGAATATACAATCGCCGGTCGGATTATGCAAACAAACAGTCAAATGTCAGCATTTAGCTAAACTTGTTGCACTGGAAATGTGATTTTGGAAATCACCTTAACCCTTAAGATAAAAGTCGACCTCAACTCCTAATAGGCCACAGCAGAATACTGGTATCAACGCCAGATACTTTTTTATAGATGGTTACCTAAATATATATATATTTCGCCGACATCGCCGGTATATCATATTTCGAATAAATAATACTTAGCATCTCTACTAATAACACCATAAGCATAAACACTACAGACTGTTTATTACTTTTTCGAATCTAAAAACCTTTAACTAAGCTAGATTATATATACACCTGCACACATGTACTTTGTGAGGTGACAACTGAATTATTTATGGCCTTATGACATCACAAAGCACCTCTTTAAACGTAATCACGACACAATTTTGCTTTCAAACCTTTACGATCATTTCGAAGCGAAGTTACAACAAAATTATGTCGGTTTCATTACACAACTTTTAACGGAGGTCACGTAACTTCCAGTAAGTTTGTAAAATAAATCTCAGTAATATTAAAACTAAATAACAATTCTGTAACTGTAAGATTGCAATACCTTTTTAAAAAACCAGCTATGAAAACAGTTTTGCAAGCGGACATTTCTCTTCCAATTCCTTCCTTTTGAAAACCAGAATAGTTTTAGTGAACTATCAATATTAATATAATTTGCATTTTTGGCTAAAAAATCATCAGCGCTGATTTCGGAAGAATGACATTTTCCCAAAATTGTAATTTAAAACGTTAGTTCGGGAGGTTAAAATAAATAAAGAAATTCAACAATTGAAATAAATCCAACAGAAATACCGCAATTACCACTCATATTAAAAAAAAAAACAGTTTTTTTGCATGTAACCTATAATTAAACCTTATTCTCTTAGCATCATAAATCGCAAAAACTCCGATAAAATATCAACTAAACGTCTGAAAATGTAATCAAGGTCAAAGAAAAAAATGCCTCAATAACTAAAACACCAAACGGTCAGCCTTAACAGTAAATACGTGATTGAAACTCAACAACCAAACGATAATGAACATCTCAGTTGTTAAATCACCAAGATTCTCGCTAAACGACATAATTAACACAAATCACAGATTCACAGAAGCAAGGTTTATTACGACACAAAGAGACCCTTCCACTCAGCCAATGAGAAGTCTGCCACTTAAGGGAGACAATGGCACTTGTGACGTCACAAATACAAAGTGACAATAGTTACGTCACAAGAGTCGGCAGTTCAATTGTTTCGGTTGAAGAAATTCGTGGAAACGTTAACTTAATTAAAAGTGATTTGAAAGAAATACCAGTTTGGAAGTTTGGTTTGAGTGGGATTTGAACTCACAACCGTGGGAATTCAGATAATATCGGATTGGAACCGATTATATCCGCCATGGTCTGCGATCGAATGCAGCAATTATTTTAGAATATTTACAGCGTGAATTTATTTTAAAGATTATAAAGTGACGTCATAAAATAAATAGGCTCAAAAAATCTGCTATTTTCAGTCAAAAAAATGTGAAACTTGAACAAAGTATTCAAGGGGAAGGCGCCAAATTGATTAAAACTTTTGGTTTGTTTATGCCATTTTTCACATAATAAACTATGATTTAGGCCTTCGTGGACCCCCTAAAACTAATCCATGGGTCCCAGTTTAAAAACCCCTTCTAAAACTTAAATTTTACGTTTTGCCATGGAATATCAAAACTGATTTGATCAGCCTAGCTTAGCTAAAGTAAAAACAAACATCTGGCAAAATAATCTCAATACTGATGACGTCAATATAATGACGTAACAAATATATTTAACGCTACGTCATCACAATAAATTTATGAAAACTTCTACAAATCTGTACAACTAGATGTAAAACTTTTCAACAAACCTGCGTCGTTGGTGAAGACATTATCCTCGATGATTTTAACTGAATCGTAACTTGGAGGTGATTTCGGATAAATGTCTTCGGAAGGTTTCGGATTTGTTTGCCGATTTTCGGAAGGTTTCGCATTTGTTCGCCGATTTTCGGAAGGCTTCGAAGATTTTCGTTCCAGGGACTCTGGGGCGACATAAAGTGGTCATTTTTTTGCTGTAAGGTTCAATAATTATAATAAACATGGGAAAGGTTTAAATGTACAGGTTTACAAAGAAGAATTTATACAAGTTTGTTGAGGAAATTTCTAACCGTTTTGAGAAGAAATAAAAAATATAAAGTGTATGCAACTTTAAAACAGTGTTCACCAAACTACGGCCAGCGACATATTTCCTCATACAACCAAAACGGTTAAAGTTAAACGGAACTGTTTGTCGGGAGCAAATATAATCCAAATTTGGATAAAGTTTCACACTTAACGACAATTTTAGAATGTGTAATATTATGTTAATATTTTTTGGTTTAACAAAAATGAAGTGAATGAAGTTCGACACAAATTTTATATGTGGACCTTAATGAAAAAAGTAGGATTTGCAATGTTTTTCTTAAACCGGCAATTAATCATTTTAAAAACTGCCCAGATTATTTTAAAGCTCGAAAACCTGTTTTAATTATTTTGTCTTTTTCAGACTTGTTGTGTTTACTTTCATAACTCACCACTAACTTTTAAAAATCCGAGCAAAAACTACATTTCTTTGCGTGGGAAATTTACCTAATTTGAAAACACACTAAACAGAAATAAATAAAAAACAACAAAATAAACATACAGTTGTTAAAAGAAAAATACAACATAAAAATAAGTTTTACGCATTCAAGAAAATGAATGAAAATGACAAGGAATTTGAAAAATCTCACCCTTCAAGGAATTACTTACGTTTGCTTGGATTGTTAAGATCTTCGAGTTTGCTCCAATTAAAATCACTGAAGATATCATCGACGACCGAGAGAAGTTTAAGTCCTGAGCACCACAGGAGCATGCGAGAAAAAGGCAATCGGGAAACGTTAAAATAAAGAAACAAAAACAAAACTACGAAGTGTTAGTAGGTTAAAAACAAGAAACTGCATAATATAAAAATGCATAACTTTAAAATAGAAAAACAACAGTTTTTAGTAGAAAAATTTTAGTATATAATTAGTTAAAATGTACGTCGCAGTTTGTTAGAACGAAAATTTCTTCCCAAAAGTAGAAAACATAATAAGAAAAAGGTTTGACACATTTGCCAATAATCCCTTTCTCAATATAAATGAGAATAAGTCAAGCAGAGTTAGAAAGTATAAGACATTCATGTTCAAAATGACGTCACCAGAATGTTTTACCTTCGTCAATTTTGCTCAAAGAAGAAGTTTTTTCTTCTTGAAATATTTCCTTTTTAGCCTGAACTTTGGCTGACCCCGTGTTGCTTGTTACGTCACAATCGATCAGCTGCCGAGATTTTGTCCTTTACCAAAACATTTTGATTTTGATTTGAGCAAAAAATGTGACTTTTAAACTTAAATGTGTTTCTAAAATGTTTGGAGAACAATTATTAAGAGACATCTAATTTATTTTTTAGCAAAAGTATAATTCCGTTAAATCATTAAAAGATCACATAAACGCGATTTTATACAAAGTTAATGTAACAAGTAAATACAATACAGAACTATTGCATGTTCATAAATGTAATTATTGAAGCCCAATTAGGTTTTTTGTAGAGGAAAATTATTACAACATGGGAAAAATTTACGCCGTTTATCTCTTTTCATTTATAAAGGTAAGTTATTATAACATTGTATTATCCGCCTTTATAATCTGCAACCACATTTTTCCTGATTTTGATGAAAGTCAATTTGTGTAACTACAAGAGACACTCCCAATACCAATTTATCGACATTTTTATTTTATTTATCAAAAGTTTACCTTGCGACGGGATGGTTTCCATGACTACCGCCAGTTGCGCCAGGCGTGGCGGTTGCTGTGGGCGACGCTGCTTTGCGCATGCGCTCCATGTGACGTTCCATTGCAAGCTCGGCTCGAGTCGGTTTCTTGCTGCCGCTAGACGGTGCACGAGAGTCGGATACGTTGGACGAAGCTGAAGTTGGTCGGGAAGAAACTAAGGGGAAATAACTTCGGTTTAAAGTGGTTTAAGTTGATAAGTGAAAACATTTAACTTTGATTTAGGTTTGTGTGTGGCTACGAAGTCGGGACTAGAACAGCGGTTCACAAACTTATCTAAAAAATTGCCTGTTGATCCTTTGCAATTATTTTGGAATTTCGCGGCTCTATAAAAATTCAAGGGTCAGTTGACATATGTTTCTTGTAGTACACTAGTGCAGTCACGATTCTTTCAATATAACAACTTTCTAACTAATGCGAACGATTCGCTTATAGCAGGTATAGTTCAGCCTAATAGATGCTTTATGATGCTACAAAAAACATCATAAAACATGGTATATAATCGAATAATAAAGCATAACTAAAGACTAATAATCTTTAAAAACTTTAAGACTAATTCTCATTGCGTACCCTCTGAAACTGCTGTACAGACCCCACTTGGTACGCGGACCCCAGTTTGGGAACCGCTGAACTAAAGAAAGTTACAAAAAGCGCTTGTGAAACTAATCTATAGGGTACAGAATTTCGAAGATAATTACGAACAGCAGTGGATGAATTCTTTTCTATCCATGTTAAACGTCATAAAAGTCCTACGGGTGGAATTCTATATGCACCCCCTATTTCAGTTGGGTGGAATACAGGATTGTTGAGTCAGAGTCGGGGCTTGACGGAATGTTTTACTTATAAGGCCGGAACCGGGACCCTAATAAGACTACGTAAGACTTTGTCCGACAGCCCTGTGCAAAAATACTAACATCTTACGCCTATAACCCGAATCCTGAATATAACTGTGGTTTTGGCCCTCAAAACAGATTACACAACGATATCGAACTTTTACACATTTTTATCAAACATTGAGGAATGAGTTTTTACTCACGTGATCCGACCCCTTTAGCGCTCCCAGCGGTTGAAGAAAGGTCGCTTTCGTCATCTCTGACGTCATTAGGCTTCGATTTCATCGACCTGAAAAGTTTGGATAAATATATTTTAAATGTTAACAAATAAATAGTAAATGTTGAGTTGGATAAATGAATCAGTTGCAATAGTAACTGCAAAAAGTCTTTATGGGTAAAATCTTTGTGATTTGAGAACCAGATTTGTTACATCACAATTCACCTCTCGGAACTTCGTGACGTCAGTTTAGCTCGATTGGTGATTGGTTGAATTTTTTTATCTTGGTTCTCATTGGATGAGGTTTTCCTCAAAGATCTTCGAAATCCAGGGTTGGAAGTATCAACTTTGGCCACTGGAGGAGCCCTGGAATATATTTCGTATTAATAGACAGAGTAAGTTTATTTGTTATTCTTAAATGGTATTGATGAAATGCTTATAAAATAATGCTCTTAAAATAGCTTTGCTTCCAAAGGCTATTTTTCAAGGGGCGTCATTTATAGACTTAGTTAGCCATTTATAAAAAACGAAGGTAAGGATTTCTTACTTCCATAAACCATAGCCTTGGTGAGGTTCGAACTCACGGCAAATATCATTCAGTCGCTCTTTCATTTGAAAAATGTTGATCTTTGTGTAGTTACCGTTGCCAGAATAACTACAGCTTTCTTAAGGAATAACACTTTATTTTATTGTTTTAAGAGCGATTTGTGCCCTCCGAGACATTTTCTCATGCGGTTTTATACCCCTGTCAAAAATAATTGCCCACCCAAGAGAATTGTTCATTAGAGAAACTGGATTTAAAAACACGAGTAAACGATTTAAGCACTCAGTTAATATATCTACTAATCCCACCTGCAAGATTGCCTGTATCTTCCAGCAACGTTGTTATCGCCCTTCCCATCCTTCCTATAAGATCGTTGGAAGGGCGAAGGTTTAGCCGCATCTGTGTTGGAACTTTCCCGCTGGAATTTGCTCAAGTTCTCGATGAATTTGCGCTTGGCCTTCTCGGCTAGTTCCTCTTTTTTCTCGCTTTTTCGCGTCAAACTTTTCTCATTCTTTGCAGTTTTGCTTTCAGCTGACGAGCGATCCATATCGACCAAGTTCTCTTTGCCAGTCAAGTTACGAAAGCTGCAAAAAATAACGAGGATGATTAACATTTTTTAGTGAAAAAGTTTAACAACATTAGAGTATAATGGCTGGCGGTTGTGGTTAGACGTAATAAGAATGTCAAATCCCATACAGAAGTAACAGCAAAATACTCAAGCAAAGCTAGCAATTTAGGTCAGAAACAATAAACAGATCTTAAAAGATATATTTATATTTCGCCAATCAAGGCATCGTCAGAATATCTTAATTCGAATGAAGCCATACAGAAGTAGGTAGCATTTTGACCATGTTTTCAACTGATGGTGAAGAATTTCACATCACATCACAAGTTTTCCTGGTGCTAGTTTGGAGCAAGATACCACGATTTAAGTATTTAAAAAAAGTTCTAAACAACAACTAAAACTTATACCATACTTTAAAACAAACAATAACCTATACTACTTTACCAACTGGCCGGCCTGTTACACTCCCTCAATAAAGTATCACAGCTTCACAAGGTTAACAAAATAAAACACTAAAACTGTGCTTGAAAAGCGAAATTCTTCCAGCGCCTCTCCGCCTAACAAACTAGCTAAATATCACTGCTCTACAATCCACTTCTACTGTAGTTGAACTGAACCTGGCAATGGTTGTAGGTAGGAGTTGATTCCCCAGGGACAAAGTGCTTTGGGCGAATGTATTCCCATAAGCGTGGTGTGGAAATGCACAGTTAACCTCACGCATATAACCTTTACTGAAGGGAGACCAAACAATGCAGTAGCAAGGAATTTGGTCAATGATGGACCTATATAAAATTTTATTCCAACTTTACAATTGCTCCTTACTAAGCACTTAAATTCACCAAGAGGCCAAAACCACTGGCTTTAAAGCTTTATATTACACGGCATTAAGATGTCAAATATAGTGAATAGTGGAAACAGAAGTTACCTCTAAAAAATATGCTTCGACTCTATTCCTTTTCGAGATTGAACCGCTTTATTTCACTGATTTGGTAATCTTTAATCTTTGATGCTCATAGACGACTGAAACAACAGCGACATTAAATGTGCCGGAAATAAACTGCTAGCTATAACCTTACCAATTGAACGTCGCCCTAAACTTGGCTGTCAAATCATTATTGATATTCGCAACTTTATCCACACATTAGTATTGAGCAAGTTTTTATTTCAACTCAAACGGTACAGCATGAAGTTACTGTTATACAAGACATCACATGGAAAGCTTTAGACAATACATAAAACCTACTTTTTTGCGCCAAATGTGTAGTTTTAATAGGCGAGCAAACCGAATGTTTTTGCAAATTCTTTAGCTTTAGGCTTCAACCAATTGCTCAAACTTTTTCATCGAACAGCTAGGCTCCAACTAAGTACGAAAGCTTGAATACAAACTGCCAGTTAACTTACAGGCCATGGTACTGAACTCTCAAGACGCTCACCATACAAAAGCTATCGGATGGTCAATATTAGCTCAAGCAGACGCTAGCAATTAGACTTTACTGATCAACGAGCTATCCAAGTTATACACGACAAATCGTAAACTACATCAAACCTGTTCCGGATTCAACAGTAACTTTTATAACGTTATGTTACATAAAGTACACGAGGTTTTTTGGCATTTTTGAACGAAAAATCACTAAAAATTAGACACTGCGATTGTTTTTTTTTAACTGCTTTTAGTTTTATAAATGTCTTGCCAAATCAGCTAAGAATGTAAACTTAAAGCTGACAAAAGATTATTGCAGAGTTCTTTAACATTGTCTTTTTAGAAGATGATAAAAAACAAATGCCTAAAAAAATCATTTTACCTTCAGTACAAGTTTTCTAATTAACAGTATGTTTCTTCCACTGATAAAGTATTGATAAATTTAAAATTAGAACCAAGTTTAACTTGACTTTTCAATATATACCAGGCCACTACATCTATAACTGGCTTATCCCGGGCCTAATTGCCTTTTAATGCCTATGTGAGGTCTGACATCCATTATAAAGCCTAACCTCATATCGATCCATTATTGAATGTTAGATAAACAATGTTTGTTTGTTGCCAAACAACGGTTTGTTTGTTCAATCACAACGTGCAATGTTTACGGAGTAATGAGCGTATTCAAATAAATACAAGCAAGGGTGCATTAAAGTGATGGCAATGGCTTAACCGGGGATGAAACGTGCATTACATACAGTTGACGAGCGTAGGCTTTAAGTTACCATAACCCAGTGGTTTTAAACCCGACATCATATAAACCAGGGTTAAGGTAGAATATTTTTTTACGGAACGCAAGCTTTTTTATGATGACGTCACAAAGTTACGTCATAACGAGACGTCCAAAACGAGTATCTGTCTTTTGTTCAACGTGGTGTTTGTAAGTAAAATCTTAGTTTAAATACATTTAACGATATAGCGGGGTGGCTACAACGTAACATTAATATTTTATTGCTTATATCAGGATCTAATCTGTTACACTGCCGGTTGTATATTTTATCCATATCGTAAGACCCCCCCGAGACCCCCTCCCCCAAAGTTCATGCAAATTAAGTTTTTAGCAGAAGATTTTTTGTGTTGTGAAGTTAGATCTTAGGTTTGTTTTGGACTTTTTGGGGGATACTGCATTTTAAAGCTAATGGCTTGAACACCTCTTAAGTTATTTTACAAATGACTTATGATTCGCGCACTTTTAAAATGACTTGTTTCAACAATGGTTAACCTTACCTCGCTTTAGGGGCTGTCCCATTCTTGTCTTTGGCCGTCGACCTTAATGACGACCTCCAGCGGTTGCTTGGTGTTCGCGTGAATTCGGAAACTTTCGGATCCGACTTCGCGCCAGGCTCGGCCGAGTACGTCCTATGAGCGGTACGTATCATGACGTCATGCGATATTTAAATTAGTCGGGGAATCTGAAACACAATAAATGTGACGGTTAGATAAATACACTCTAAAAGGGAAATAAAGCTTATGACGACACAATAGTACATGGTGACGAACTAATGAATAAAAATTTGGAAAATATTAACAACAAAACGCGGTTAGACCCTTCTAGTCTTTTTAACAATGCACACGCATCTTGGTGTGTTTGTAGAAATTATGCAAATGCGTTACTCTGAAAGTCTATTTTTTAGACTTTGGCAATATAAGATAAGACAATACTATCTGGGATTGCATTGCCTATCCCATAGAGGTAAACCGTTTGTTTCTACCATAAAAAAAAAACAGGTGAAAACAAACCAGGAACCGCAGTATTAAACGAATGGACAATTGGACATGCGGCAATGGTATAAAGCACATGCATTGCCAAGTGTCTTGTTTTTTTCCAACAAAAATTTAAAATTTACCCAGAGCACCCCCTAAGCACATTTAAGTGTAATAGCAAGGTTCAACGCTAATAATCATCAAATTACTAACGCGTCACGGTCCGTTAAACATACATAGGATCGAACTGTAGTATCGCAGTGGAACAATGAATGACGTTGGCAGGGTTTTGTGGATTCAGGGTTGGGTTTTGGGTAAGGTGGGGTGAGGTTATGCGGTTAGCGCTAGGGTTAAAATGGGGTTCAACATGACAAAGAGGCACTCCAATCATCTCATTAAACAAACTTTAGCAAATAGTCGATAATTCGAACTACAATATATTTAAAGATCGCTGTTATGGCCTAATTTTAATTCTACTCTCATTCCGGTTTTACAAAATGCAGTAACTTTGTTCTACCGTGTTTTTTATTGTCAACAAGTTTTCATTAATGCGACGAAATGCGCATAACACACATCTCTTGCACCGATCTGCCAAAATGCTTAGTATCTCGAAAACAAAAGCCCATACAGAAGTAGGTAACATTTTTAACGTTCCGAATAAATCTTTATTCCTTTCCAACATTTATATTTGCGTTGATATTGTTACTACGACTAACTCAAACCTCCAAATATTATGCTCCAAAGTTAACCAAGTTTAGTGACAGCATACAATAAACTTGCCATGTCAACAAACTTAAAACTATTCCATGGTTAGCATCTCAAGATATGCTGTTCGTACTGTAGCCACTACAGTTGTTTTAGACTGGAAAAACGATTTTTGTCTAAAATATGTATCTATTTACCGAGTGTTGGAGGGGCTTAAACAGAACTGTGCAAGGGCTTACTAGAACTGTGCATAAGTTATGGCAACTGTAAGCTATGTGCGCACGAGTTTACCAATTTTTGATTTTTTAATGCACTGTTAAGCCTTAAAGTTCAAAGCTACAATAGCTTCATTTTACAGTTTTTATCCAAGCAGATCACAAAAACAGCCAAAGATTTTTCAGGCAGAGATCTTATATCCTCCCCTGCCTAAACCCACAGCTTTGAGGTTCAGTTCAATAGCGACATGAGAGTTGAAAAGGCGCTAGTGTTACCACAGTCAGATTGAACCAAGCATGTCCACATTAAAGGCAGTGCCAACGTATTGTCCGCATTATCAACATAACGCTCGATTCTTTTGTGGCGCGCTTAAGTCAACAGCGGAACTGTATCGCACCTTATCTACATTTTGTATCCACCGATATAATACCGCAATAATACAAGCGGTTGTCTTTATTTTTGCGGTTAGAAATTAACGCACGTATAGGCTCGTTTTGCTGTTTAAATTGCTGCTTTTTCACCATTAATTTTAACAAAGGCAGGTAATGAGCTTATCCCTAATTCGTGTTTCGAAATTGAAGCATATGTTTCGCGCGTGGATAAAGCACTATGCTTTTTCCGAGGAATTTTCGACTCGTGTTTTATTTAATCTAACTAACTAAACGCGGCTGCGTATGATCGGTTCGTTTTGCTTATCACAAATATATTGAGGGATCTCAACTATTTCCTTTAAGTACTACTAACTGCAAATTCTCTGCACCTAAATAAACACCGCATCAATCGTAGTAAGACATCAAAGCCCATACAGAAGTAGGTAACATTTTGAACGTTTCGAATAAATCTTAAGATAATGGCTGGAGGTTGTAGTTAGAAGTAAAATTAATATCAAAGCCATAATTTTCATCTAGAGTGCTTCTTGTCTTTTCTCCAAAGTGGCAACTGACAATAAACCTTGAGCATAATATAATTCAAATCGTTCACAAAATACCATCTACTTCAGTATGGGCTTTGATATTCTTACTACGTCTAACTACAACCTCAAACCATTATCCCGCATTAAACAATTCAAACAGAAACTAAAAAGGCGACACAAATAAAATTGTTTTTAAAATTAAACAATAAACCAGTGTTACATTCTAACTGAAACACTATTGCTGTAAAACCACGCTACTTGCAATTATTAGCTAGAAAATTCCCATAAATCGCGGCTGTTCGGCGTTTTAATTATTAATCACTGGATTAATATCGAAGCTGCTTGAAAACCGCGATTACCGAAATTAAATCAGCGAAATGCCTTTCACTCTAATTCCACCTTTCAACCATATTAGCTTGCGTGTTCAATGACTCACAATACATTCTGTGACGTCACAAGCATTCCCAAGATGCAGCGACTTATGACGTATGGGCTGCAGCGATTTGAAATGCAACTCAGCGGATTGTTAATGTGCTTGACGAAACAACTTTAAGTCAACTATCAAGTGATTGAACCATATGAAGCACATGTAAATGGGTTTAACTATAATTTCAAAATTAGAAGTAAAAGCTATAATAATAAAATTAACATAGGCTTAAAGTGTTTAAAATTTACATCATTTGTAAGTCTGTTGGATAACTTTATTTATCTCTTAAGAAAGTTTAAGCTTTTTATTGTCAACCGTTCACTTTTTATTAGAGCAATTGTGTAACGCCACAAAGTTTGCACTTTTAAAAGTCAACCAATTAGGGAAACAACCTTATTCTTTCCTTAAGTTTAAATTACGCTGCCGAGTTAGGTTTGCTCAGTAAGACATTAAGACAGATGTAATCCTATTGCTTAGCGGTAATATTCCTGAACTCTGGTCAAGACTTTTCTTTGTACACCACTAGTGCTACAACAGGTTAAGAACTACTGATCTGGAAGCTAACCGAAGATTGGCGCCTTTTCTTGTCTTAATGTGCTGTCTGTCAGAGTTGGACAGATTACCATAAATTGAATTCAATTACAATTACTCCTTTAAAAGTTTTTTTTTTACAGTTGATCCAACTCTGCTGCCTGCATTTATTTTCTTTCTGAAATAAACACGACTCAAGGTTTTAAGTCATCTATGTGAACTTCCACGTTACAAAGTTCTGTACAAGCTGGAATTTCAAACGAGGCTTGTCTACATCACAATGGCAATTATGACGCTCGAGTAGACACTTCAATTTGAAAATAAACAGCTTCAAACGAACGTTTCTTCCCTTCAAAAACACCGGATTGACCAACTGGCGACACATTTCTTGCTACAGATGTTGTTTTATTGATTTGGGGGAATAAAATTATCGACGCTCAGATTTTGATATCGACTGGAGATTAGCATTAGAGAGGGACTGGTATGCACAAAGGTTATGGGAATAGAATGAAGCACAATAAATTCATTAATCTTAAGTTAATCTTTCACCTATTTCATTTATGTAAAAACAAATCCGGCATAAGCTTAGTTTTGCGGTTAAGGAGGGTTTCTAAGGACACATTATATTTTAAGAATCATTTTTATTTTAATATTTTTGATTATTGGAATTTGTGTATGCGTATCATTTATTATTTACAGATCGAATAAAACTGCGAAATTTCAGTTATTGGTAAGTATGCAATTATGAAAACAATTTATGTGCTTAGCTTATACATGAAAATGTTTTTAATCAACTAAAAATAGAATGACGAATAAAACGTGCTGAAGTTCCTGGGAATGGTATACAAAAGCAACTAAGAAATTGTATCTGGTAAATTTCTTAAAAAAGAAATATCATGTTACAAAAAACACACTCAGCAAACGCTTATGATATTGAACACCATAATTTATGGGAAATTAGTCACTTGTCCCGCCTACGTCGGGAGATTAAAGCTGGAAAATTGTTTGGCAAGACTGGGTAACAGATGAGGCATGTGGAAGAAAAGGGTGGGTGGTCTAACAATGAAATCTATCATAAATGACAGGACTTTGCGAAATTTAAAAACCCTAAAATTTGCTATCTTGACATGTGCTGGAAAGGCACGCCGAAAGCATAGATATTTGATGTATCTTATAAGAATCAAGTATTATATCATTTAGTGTAATTCCGCCGTTTAGTAGGGGTGTTATCAACAACGTTGCTCATAAAAAAAATACTGACTTTTTATCTGTGTTGTAATGATTATATTTAGTTTTTCACTTTTTCTACAAAATTCTTATAATATAAAATACCCTTCGTTGTATCATAGCTGTGTTCGGAAGTAGCCTAGACACCGAGTACAGCCCACAGCAGGTGGATAGGACCCTAGGGGGTTATACGCAGGCCTCATTAACTCCTGACTCACTGCTAGGGACCGCAGCTGCTGACCACAGCACTACAACGGCAGGTTGAACGCGAAGGAGTCAACCTCGTAAAGTGGGGGGTGTTCGGCAGTAGAGGAGATATTGATCGAGTATATAATGGACGATCCTCTGTTTGCGCGTAAATTAAGCCTTTTTGATAAAAAAATTATATAATGGCCTAAAGTAAACGTTTAATTCAGTGTTGAAAGTAAGCCCAAACGGTGAAAATTGTTTTTAGGTACGTTGTTATGGTAACAAAGATCCCTTTTTCAAGTGATTAAAAATACTAAACGTTTCTGTATGCGTTCCGGAAAGAAAATAATTCTCCTTTTACCACTGGTTTAAGTTTATCGTTTGTTCAGCTAATTAAACAACAATTAAAATTCACAGGCTCTAAAAAGGCGTTTGTAAATTAGTTCAACCTAATGTAATAAAAAAAATACTAAACGTTTCACATGTTTTATAGCGACGCTGTTGCCCGGTCGTTAAACCTGATTCAAAGGCGTTCGGAAAGTTACATTGCGAAGCAAGGCTGGGGTATACAACCGCTCTGACACCTAATAACACAGAGGCTCACAAACTAAGGATAAAAAACTAGGGGTCGCTAATAAATTCTGTTAAATCTATATTATTATCACCTTTCTCTGATATTAAAATGTATAAGCTATTCTAATACGATCCCAAAGGAGTCGCAAATCACTTCAACAAATGTGTGTCCAAAGCTAAGAACGAGAAATTTTCTGTTAATCACTTTCAAACGTACTAAAGTGCCGCGCAAAGTTATAATAAACTAAAAGCGCTCACAGACTTAGACTTGTGCTAAAACGTGATTTTGTTTAACTAAAATAAACACTACAATAGTAGCCGATGAAAGACTCAACATCTCATTTCTATTTAGTAACATAAAACATTGGCTTTGTTATTCTTGCAGTTAAATGTTCGTTACATTACGTAAATATATAACTCATATATAACTCTAACCCCTGAATTGCAATTGGTACAATTATGCCCCTGAAAGCTACTGATATCTAAGTAGTAAAACAATGTGTAAAATCGTACAGAAGGCACTTCTTAAGAACAACTTAGTGTAAAACAACTTAGAATATTAAAATTAACAACACAAACTTTAGTTATAACATATATGCCGTCCAACTCAATGTTGACTAATCATACACTTAAAGTTATATACCTCAAAATTTACAGCTTTCAAAATCCAATGAAAAGCTTTTAGATACAAAAACACCGGTATATCCAGTACGTACACCGAACATTATAAATTGGCGAATATCGTAATACGCACGCATCCATATACGGGAAGCGGTGAGTATGGCATATGAATGTAGCCCAGAGGCGAACTCACACTGTAATTAACTTTCAATTATCAAGTAGGCGAGGATCCAACAATTACATGAAAACCAACTCAAAAAGCTACAATCACCAGCCAAGATAATTGCACTAATGGTAAAATTACTAACCTCTACTATCGTGTTAACAATGCATTAGAAACGAAGAAATTTGTAAAATTATTCTGCAAATATTGACCAATACAGTTTGTGTTGCAATTCGCTCAACGCAAAGTGCCTATTATGGCCGATTGTAAAAATTGTAAAATGTCTATGTTTACCCAATGAATTTAATAAGCATTGTTGTAAAAACAAGTGGAAACATAACTCCTTTTTGATGTCATAATGACGTCAAAAATACACTTTGTTTCATTCGAATGTTGGCACAATGCTACCACACAACTAAATGTAGATTTTACTCTATTTAGTAATTGCATAATTAAAAAAACCTTCGAAAAGAACCTACTTAAAGTTGCCTTTATTTCCAAATCGCATAAAACGAGGCAAAAACACCAATTAAGCTAATAATCGTACTGCTCAATAAAGTAAGTAACTCAATATTATGCATTAAACATTACTCATTATTATGTCATTATGAGGTCGAAAGAACTCATTGTTTCAATGGAACGATGGAACAATGCTACCTGATAAACATGCAAAGGTCAACTATTAATCAATTAGTTAACCCCTCTGTACTTACCAACCAACTAAGCTCAAATTCACCAGCGGATGTTCTGGTTAGTTTGGCTGGAATTCGTCAACATTGGTGTACAATAGAGAGAATGCAACGCACAGGCGACCTTGGGAGTTAAGTTACAATCCAACAAAGCAGTAGAAGCTCGTGGAAATGCACAGATCAAACAGGGATTGTTCATTGGTGTGCAAAGACATTGTAACGTCACTTTATTAAATAAACCTTGGCATTATAGACGTAGTAAGAACATCAATGCTCGCATACAAGTAAGCAGCATTTTGAACGTTTCTGAATATCTTGCTTAAAAGGCTACTTAGTCTATATGGGCTTTGATGTTCTTACTACGACTAAGTAAAACCTTCAACCATTATTCTCTAATTCTACTTTATTAAGTTTAGACTATTAAACAAAACAAAAAAAACCATTTGATGTGCTTTTAGTGTATTATAAAATCCTAAAAAACTAAACATTAAGATTTGAATTGACCGAAGATACTGCGCTACCGATCGGACATTTTTTTCAAATATATAAATAACCAATTTATACCCTAAAAATAATTTTTCAGTTAATAATTTTTACCAGTAAATTTACACAACAATATAGAATCATTATTCGCAGATTGAAATTAATATTCTTTACGACTCAATCGTTTAAAATCATTTCCCAAACACCACCTTCAAGAAATGATTAACGCACTGGGGCAGCTTCAGGAAACTAATAAAGAAGAAACGGGATAATGGCTGCTATTATGACATCACTAATCGCTGTGACGAAACACAGATCCCAATCACGAGAGTTAACGCATGAATGCGTGCGGTCAACTGGCATATGTCGTTCTTAAACCCCGGAATTATCTGCGTTGGAAGCGTTCTGCAAATGCGTCGCTGTCCTGAATAATGGATTAAGTGTGTCGTGATTCTGGGAAATAATACCTGTTAAAAGCTTTACACAGAAAAGGCGGCACCTTATTGTAAAACTAGAAATCTAGATCATATTAAATAACTCTTGTCCGAACCAAATTTTAGTTTTAAGTATTATATGTTATTTGTAGTTTTAAGATGCGTATAACTTCAGCTAACAAGTTGGAACAATTCACTAAAAACGCACTAATATTTGTGAAAACCTTGATTGCAAAAACATTGACAAAGCAAATTAGAAGTAGTGGATTAAACCATGCATTTGACATTAACGCAAGAAACGTTTATTATTGGTTGTAAATAGGTATCTACAGTCACAAAACTTACACTACTAGTAAATAACATCACATTTTACAAAAGCTCAAAACTTTCTGTTTAAGCTTCTGTGATCAACTATACATTCTGCGACGATTTTGCTTTTTTACAGCCTATCTTAAACATCTCGTACAGCCATCAACACCAAACCTCCAGATTTTAAAGTTTGAGTCGAACAGCGCGTCGAAGCTTTTGTGGTCAAAAACAAACCCTTTTATAGCTCTACAGTGTTCGAGCGCAAATCTTGCCATCGTAGCTAAACCAGGGATGGACCCTCACGGCAGTTTACACAATATTGCCAATGTAAAGTCATGTAAGATTGCTAAGGTTAAGTAATGGAGAAAATCGCATGGCCGCAAATATTACTTTAGATAAGTTGCTTAATTATATTTCTATCGTCTATTTGTTCATGATATACAGTAGATAGTCCTGCTATCATTTAGCGTTGCGTGTTAAGACTGACAGAATCTAAACAACAAAGAAAGACTAATCGGAAAAAGTCCATACTGCCTTAAACAATTTGCTTGATCTCAAATAGAACACTCTTATTACTATCGTCTATTTGTAGATTTGTGATTTACATAATCCTGCTATTATTTAGCCTCGCGTTTTTAGGCTAACAGAATCTAAACAATAAATAATCAAAAAGCAATCAGAAAAAAATTAAGTTTATAGATAGAGCCTTACGAAATTTAACTTTAAATATTTTGCCGCGTTTGTGCTTGAACTTTGACCTTTCGGGTTTTCTTTCAAAATTAAAAGCAGCAATAAAGAAATGTTAAATATTTACGATCAATAGAACGCCTAATATTCGACAAAGTGTTTCAAAACTCATATTTGCTCACAAAGGTACAACTGCTACAGCGGTAAGTGTTACGTTATTCGTAAACTTTTTCTGCAAAACGCCACTATTTGCACCAAAAGCGAAAACAATACCGCCTGGCCCTTCATAAATCCAATGCTTACCGTTATACACAGCTTAACAATATATAAACGTAGTTCTAATGTTGAAGTTTCAGGCAATTTCAAAAGTCTGGTTGAGTTTAGTTCATGAATATTGACCACAACAATGCGCTTTCGCCCTTAGTACGTACTTATAACTGAAGGCACGCGCAACTAGATGCACACTCGTCGCAGCAAAGCCATTAATAAGCAACTCGACGTAACGGACACGCCCACTACACGCCGGAGAATGAATTTGGTAGTTGTCAAATAAAACGAATAAAAATATTGAGAATAACTACATCAATTGAAAACATCAATAAAAGAAAAAATAGATAAAGTCCGATGTAGGTTAAAACTGAACTAACCTATAAAATATAACCAACAGTTTAAAATCATAACGACATTTTATACGAGTTTATTTACATTTTGCGAGAATTTACCTTTATCGCGTCGACGCAAATACTAATTCGTAAAATTAACAGCTAATGGTTGGAGGTTGTAGTAAGACGTAAAAAGAATACCAAAGCTCATACAGAAGTAGGTATCATGTTGAACGTTTTGAATAAATCTTTATTCATTTTCAACATAGCCATGTTGAGCTATGTTGAAAAATGAAAATGAATAAGTCTTAACAGCTAAGCTTTGGCGACCAAATTCTATTTAATGAACTTTTTTTTACGAAGAAGACATAAGACATAAATATATTCTAATTTAATTAATACGAGCAATTTCGTCGTGTTGCTTCCGCACTTAAAATTATGGAGAAAGCTTGCCTGATTATTCGTACCATGTCAACATTAACTGCAGTCGGCAACCCCAACCCAATTAAACGGCCACACAATTTTGGTCGCAACCCTTAGGTTAAGAATCACTGGACTAATTAACAGTTTTCTAATACCAATTGATTTTTCACGCAAAAGTTTAAAAAAGTAGAGAAAAACGTACAGCGAACGCATTGTGTTGACAATTCCCTAATAACTGGTGATAAATCTTTCATTTCCAAGATAAACAAACCACCTACCTACATAAACACATTAAATTAGCACATTATACCTATTTAAAATTTTAATTAACTACACAGGACCAACGTTGGAATAAATTGAATTTATTTCCAATTTACCTTGTTGGAATAAATTGGAGTTGATAAAAAAGCGACGTAAAAGTTTGCCAGCCAGCTAAGTTCTACAGCCGGAGGCTTCTTTAAGAGTTTGTGGATAGTTTGCGAACTCGCAGACATTTAATTAAAACCACAGACGAATTGTGTTCTTGTATAGGTAGAAATAAATATGTACAGCTTATGCCAGATACTTTGGCGCTTAACGTGTTTCAATAACACTGTGCTCTTGAAACATCTCAATTATAAACCGCAATAACATGTAGATTAAAATTGTTGCATTTTTTAAAAACTAACAGAAAAAATGTTAAATAAAGTGATTAGGAATTGATTTCATGAAAATAATCTTTATTACACTTTTAACATTTAATCGCCGAATGTAAAACGGCATGGTTAACTTAAAATCATTTTATTAGATCTGCTACTATATTTGACGGTAAAATCTCGTTGCCCAGAAAAAAGGTTTAATTTGTTCAACCTCGAACACCTAAGGTTCTTATAATCGCAAGCCTCAATAAATTTACTGAATATTTGCTAGAAAGGTCATGTCAATGTCAACCTTCTGCTTTTGAAGCGAATAATTCAATTTTAACAGCGAGAAACTGAAACTAGAGCCTTAGTGCAACGACAGATGGCTACAATAGAACTAAAGCTATAGAGAATAAAATGTAACGACTATATGATGAAATTAAGGGGGTATATACACAGGACGCACAATACACGTCTTGCTGATTCGGAGAATTAAAACACCAGGGCGTGTTATTAATGTAATTTTGCTGCGCAACATAAACCTGTGGAAATAAAATGTGTGTTTTATATGCAAGCTGTTTTTTTAGCCCACGCATATAACACATTTATGATGTAATAATTGAGGTCATTGTGCGTAGTGCTAAATTTCACAAATACGAAACCGGAGTATTAATGCGGAAACATAGAAAATATAAATATAGCTGGAAAATAGTTCCAGGTTCTTATGTAGAACATTCTGTTTTTACAGTTACGGATTAAACCAATATCAAACATCGCAAAACGGGGGTTCCAGCAAATTGTATTAGCTGCTTAAGCTGTTGAATCAATTTCTAACGAAATTAACATTATCTATTTCTATAAATTGTACTGTTGTCCAGTTAAACTGAAATTGTGGTTTTCATTATGCCTTCATACATCCTTGTGACGTTTCATAACTAATTATTCGGAAACGTGAAGAAGGTTCACAAATTACTAAGAGCCTATGGATGGGCCACAGCTCATAAAAGACAGAAAAGCACTAATTTAACACACAATCCCCATTCAAGTAGCACACCACAAGAATGCAGAAAGAAGTATGAAACGCCAGAATTATGTTTATATTATTGTAAAAAAAAAGGCTAAAAGTTTAAAAATTAGATAGACATACGATAAAACCTCATCCAAAACCGCCTACAGCAGCTCTAGTGACATCACAAAGGATGAAGAACGCTGAATAATTGATTGCAGGTAAACAATACTTGAGGTTACCACTACCAGAGTACCAGCTGCTCGTCAGGCAAATTAACTGTTTGGTAAAGTCACATAAAAACCTTACATAAATCAGGTTACTAAAATTGGGCTTCTTACAATTTTAGTACGTAAGTAAGGACAAAATAGTTTAAATGGAGTATGAATATCTATATAGAAGTATCCCATGTAGAAAGTATCTAACATTTTGAATGTTTCGCATAAATCTTTATACATTTTTACCAAGGATATTTGAATACTTCTGTATGGCCTTAGAAGACAACGTCTTACTAAAACCTTTAGCCAGTATGATCCAAAAAGTTTAGCTAAAACATTTCTGGACATGTGTAAGAAATAAGTATATCATCATTTTATTAATCTTGTTGTAAGTCAACCACAATTTTGGGATAACACTTGTCCTAGAATAAAATAAAATGATAGAAATAACTAAATTTATGAACTGCTTATAATATGTCAGCTGTCCTATTATTTTTACCCATTTAGTATAAAGTCAAACATAATATAAGAGTTTGTATGATAAACAGAATAGAACATTAGTGAAATTAATTAAACTTAAAATCACAACAAAAAAAGATCAACTAAAATATAAAATTTAAGAAACTAGATCTAGAAGAAATGGTTATTATATTCTTTGCTTAAAGACAAGTAAACCAGGTTCTACCGGAAAAATATTGTTAGATTTTACTTAATTTTTCTGCAACAAATTTAAATTCATTACTGCGTTGTTTTGGAACACAACAAATAAATGGAGCCTTTTGCATACCAATGAACATCATAACAACTTTCGGACATTGCTATACAAGTCTAACCAAGAAAAGACATTTATCCACAACAACCAAATCTATTTTGAGCACCAAAAAAGTAAAAATACAAGGTTTTTAAACATATTCTGGTCAATATATATTGGTTATATTCTACAACAACACCAATACACCATGTTCATTATTAAAACAAAAAATAAATCTATTATGTTTGCAAAAAAAAGTAATTCATAGGGTCGTGTTTAAGATAAGGTTTACTAAAAATATCTATAACTTCCATAACCACACACAAAATCTTATCTATATACCACCACAGACTAGAACTGTTGTTTTTGTAGCTTGGCCTTGCTTACACCATAATACTGATCAGGCTGACTAATTTTAGCAAACCTTTCAAAAGGTTCCAGCCAGTACGACTTCCAGAAGGGCATGATCACAGAATACACATTGTGTGTATGTACGTTTCACGGCACTGGTCTAGAATCGTACCACGATTATGAATTTAACGGACAATATTTTGGTTAGGGTGTCGGTTAGCGTTTGGGTGTGGGTAGGTTGAGTATTATTATATTTTTTATTTAATAATAATACTTGACCCACCCTAACCCAAATAATGTATGTTGTGGTAGGATTTCTCCAGCCATTTCCCTTCTATATATATCTTATACAGACCAACATGATCAAATACCAAAGGTAAAACGAATATTCCTACATAAATTAAAAAATGTGCTAATAATTAGCCGACTAACATTTATTTTATGACTATTTTTAGGACAGCAAACAAACTGCGGTATTACACATGGTACGTCATTTAAAAAATAATCTTTGACTTAGTTTAATCATTTCCTGAATGAGGCAATCAAAACACAATTGTATGACTAACACATTAGTTTGCAGATTGGTGTATAACAGCTTTGTTTTCTCGTTAAAATACATGAATCACAAGCAAATCAAATTGCAATCAATGAATTTAAAGATTAAATGCATGAATTTTACCAAAATGTTTTTCAAATTTTTACTCTGTATCAAAACACCTGTATATTGGTCAATCTCAATTGTGAAGTAGCACAGCGCATTTGGCGCTGGTCTAGAATCATACCACAATTATTAAATCAACGCACAATATTTGGGTGAGGGTGGGTGAAGTATTATTTTATTAATTATTTAATAATAATAACTTGACCCACCCTAACCCAAAACGCTAACCCGCACCATAACCCAAATAATGTGCGTTGTGGTAGGATTCTAGACCAGCGCGGCACATTTCTTTGACAACGAAAAGGAATAAAGAATAGATTCTGAAAGGCATAAATGCCAAATTTGTGTCAAAAGTGATTTGTGTTGAAATAAAACTAAAGAAATTTTACTTACAACACATTGTTTAACAACAATAGAATTGTGACATCACAATCACAAAATATTTGAAGCAACCAAATAACTTGAAAATTACAATTTTTTACAAAAAAATCTGCTGTTTAAAGCCTATGGATATCTCAGTAGCCAATTAGCAACCAGGTTTATTTCTAAATGAACTACAACTGTTACGAGATATCAAATGAGAAAGAATTAGCTGGTAAAACACAGCTTCCAAAAGTGCTAGTTAATTGTCAGGGTAATCACGTTTTAAACCAGAACAGACATCTTACCTGTAAAACATGGACAGTGACGTTTCCGATGAATTTCTAGCAGAAGAAGACACTATTTTATGCAGCGAAGTGCTTGATAGTTTCTCTCCCCATGGAGAAGAATGTCAACCTAAGGTTTGTATTACGCGCCAATATAACCTTTAACCTTTCTAGCCATGTCGGAGATTTAAAGATCATATTACGTCTACGTAAAGTTGCTACAATAGCCTGGAAATACGATACTTGTGCTTTAAAAAGTTCGATACATTGTTGCATCTTTTCGTTTTTCGCAACATTATTCTAGAAAAGACGGAATATGGATTTACTGCCTAATTTTTTTAAACCATATAGTGTAGTCTATATCAAAACCTAGATGATTTAAATGGATTTTAACCAGGGCTCTTAAACTGTAGTCTAAGGGACCATTAGAAAAGAGTTAACCAGCTTTAGGGGGTTCATGAAGGTCTAGCTGAAGTCAAAATGCATAGTTTGAAAAAAAAGTGTGTTTTTTTTCCGAAAACAATAGTGCAATCGAAAAAATGCTTTGGCGCAATCTTGAATGTACTCCATCTCAGTTTCACAATATTTGGTCTGCAAACAGGATGCTTCCTTTACGTCAATTTGTTTATGACGTCAGTTTATGATGTCATTTTGAAAAATGTTATGCCGACCACACACGAACCAAATTTTTTGAGGAGGTCCACGTTAAAAAAAGTTTACGAACCCCCGATTCAAGCCTATCAGTCAAACAGATCATAACCATTCCATCTAAAACACATTTCAATCTTAAACTGCACAAAAATATCAGGTTAGGCCAAAAACTAGATGTGGCACTAGGATGTCCGATAATAGCGAATCGAATACTATACTAAGTGATATCGGTACTTGTACTCACTCAGGTGGTATCGGTGCCGATCCGATACCACATTAATTGAGCATTACAGCCTTATGCGATATAAATGGGTGTTTACAATCTTAACAGGTAACTTTTGTTGAAAAAAATATTAAGTTAAAAACTGAAGATAACTAAACTTTTCCAAAACTTTTAATAATCTGAATTACATTAATTTCAATTAAAAAGAAATCTTTTTTGTACATAGCAATGACGTTTTTTTACATATGACGTCACAAAATTACGGCATAACGAAACGTCCAAAGCAGTTAAATTTATAAGCCTGCGAGGTTATGGTTCGACCAAGTGCGCAAAAACTTAAGTATTATTTGAAATGCAGTCAAGGATAACATTTTTTACCGGTACAGCGTATCAGCGAAAGTTGTTTTAGCCCACCGTTCCGGCTTGCTTTCACAACTGCATATCTGGCACTTTATGTCACAAATGTTGACCATTAAATTAAAATATCAAGTGTCAAGTATTACACTAGTTCTAACCGCCGAAAGAATTATTTATTCATTCTCCTATAGTAAGTTTAGAGTTAGCTCCACCAGGTAACATATCAATAGATAGAAATCGCTCTTCTGGTGTAAACGAAGTATAGACCGACGTTTCAGCAGCAGATACCAGCTGACCTCATTGTTATATTTATCTTTAGTCTTTTGATTTTTACTTTTAGTATATAACTGGCACACGCACTCTTGTTTTAATTATTAACCCTGATGAGGTCAGCTGGTATCTGCTGCCGAAACGTTGGTTTATACTTCGTTTACACCAGAAGAGCGAATTCTATATGCCATAGTAAGTTTGTCTAACCATGTTACCCATAACAACTTATTACTTTATTCTTAGGACGACAGTTACGTTGGTTGGGCTACCTGCGATGAAATGCATGGAGATGAACTGGAGTTCTGTTGCGAAGCAAACAAGCCATACTGGTAAATACAAGCGGAACAAGATGCCTATATAAACCCAATGTTCCAGGTTGTATTTTCAAGTCTATAAAAGGTTTAATTGGAGAGATAAAAAAACAGTTTTGTAAACAAGTCACGTTGGAACGACAAGTGCCGTTAAGTAACTCTTTTATTGTCATTAAATTGTCTTGTGGACAAATAATGTTCGTTGGACTGGACGCATTCCGTATAAATCAGGGGTTCTTAAACTGGGGGCCATGGACCTCTTGGGGTCCGCGAACTAGTTTTACGGGGTCCATGAAGGCCTACTTAAAATATTAGTGTATATTTAAGAAGTAATCTTTTTTGAAAACCTTTTGATTAAAAATAAAACGGTTCTGCATTGAATCCTATTTAAACTCCATTTCACTTTCACATTTTTGGACCAAAATCAGAAGATTTATAAAGTCTATTTGTACTGTGACGTCAATTTATGATTTTTTTCCACGCTATAGTTTAAAAAAAATTTGAGGGGTCCGCTTTTAGTTTTTTAGTCAAGGTATTGCTCACAATCGACCAAGTTTACCAATTTTAATAGTTTGTCGTTATATTTTTTATCAGTTATTTGACTTGTGGATGACTTGATATAACAAGGACTTCATTTGTAAGCTATAATTATTACTTTGAATAAAACTGTGACTTTTAATTCGTTGAAAAGACTTGGTTTGCACTTTTTCGCAGATCGCTTGACTGGAACGTAAGACATTTCAAAATGGATTGTTTGCTACACTTATCTAATTCGTTATTATTAAATCTCGCAGCAAGCTTCATCTGGCGCAAGTCGCTTTGGCCGAATCCAGACCCCAAGCTTTCACGGACCGACCTTCATCACCGCAGATCTCGGGGAAACCACGCAAGAAGTTTGTGAGCGCAAGTATGAGCAACCTCTCCATTAGGAAAAGCAAGTGAGTGAAATAAAGTTGCTTCTTCTACCACAAAATATAGTAATATTAATTTTTAAAAAAAGTAAGATTTAACTATAATTTGCTGCTAATTAAGTTTTTTTTGAGCAAGTTATTTATTTAATTTTTTAAAGGAAAGTAATTTTTCTTATCTTGTTTTATAAAAAAAAATCTAAGTGCACACAAACAGTACGGAAGCTTTGAATCAGTGGTTCTAAACCTCTGGTACACGTGTCACCAGCGGTGGTACAGTTCTTACGTATTTGTTAGGACGATAAATGGTAATTTAATTTTTTTAAGGAGGTTATAATTCATATTTAAAGGAAAGCTAACTTTTTTCTGTTTTTTATAAAAATTCATTGGCAAAATGACAGTAAAGGTAAACACGCTACAAATAATCAAAATATAGTGTTACAAAGTGTTATAGAGGCTTATATTTTGCTTTTAATTGTTGAACGTTTTTATACATATTTAAAGTTTTTGCAAATGTTTTTACTTAGAAGGTATTTAAATTTTAGTAAAAATATCAAAGCCCATACAAAAGTAGAAGGCATTTTATGAACGTTTCGAATAACTCATTATTTATTACTGTTAGTCAGATTGCAGGAAATCATTTAAAATATTTCCAAACACTTTACGGCGTCGAACTTATTCTAACAGCCCTTGTTTTCTTGGTACCGCAGAAGTACCCGTTGTATGACCTCCACAACTCCAGTAATCTCGCCCTACCGAATATACAGCCCCGGAAGCAGCACAGCGCCCCCTGGCGGACGCGGCATGTTCAACAACGCGTTCACTAAGCGGCAGCACAGAGCGGCGTCAGACCCCTCCTTGAGGTACATCTCCAAGTTTCCGATGTTGTTCCACGGATTGATGGACATAAGATACGACTTCAAGCCGTTTACCCACCATCAGCAACACGTGGACGCATACAGGTGAGGCTGGGAGTGTTATTTGGTAAAAATACGAGTTCAGACTTGTTTAGAATGATTTGGATTGGATGACCGTGTTGTAACAATGTTAAAACAACTTCAATTTCAGTTAAGTTGTGAAATAACTTAAGTCAAGTTCCAGTCATAAAAACAAAACGTCAAAATAATAATTTGCTAAACTTTGTTTGTATTTGAATGCAAGGAAATCGATACAAAAAGCAGCAAGGCGTCTGTCACGCAGATAAATTTAGTGAAATTAATTTTTTTTAAGTTTGTAACCACAGTCCTAAAATGTGAAAGGTAATTGTTTTGTTGAGTTTAACTTACACCGTAATTGCTTTGCAGTTAATGAAAAGTTAATGTTTGCAATCGCCCTTTCGCGATGTTTATACCCAGATTGAAACTTTCTATTTGCAGACAGACGTACACCTACATTCTAATCAGCAACTATAGGGAGTTGCGGGCTAGGGGGATCACCGAACCTAAGTTGCATGAGGCGCTAAGGTTTAATATGTGCAACAACAACAACAATAACAACAACAACAGCAGCAACAGCGACAAACAACACACCGAGGGAGCTTGTAGAGTGAGTTGTGTTCATTGTGCAGCTTTATGTACATTTGTTAAATATCCGAGGCATTATTTTACCAGCTGTAGCTACCCTTATAAATCATCTATTTCGAAGTTTATTTTGGTTTTGACTTTCTTAACAAGGAGTTTAAAATTAACTCCGCAAAACGTTTTATGTCAAGGATTTTGCAGAAACTTAAACCAGCTTGTTATAAATATTTGCGCGCTGTGAAATTTACTTTAAAAAACAAGTAGGTTGTGTCGGGTATGACTCCGATCGAATATTGCCTCCCACCCTTTGCACGAACCAACTTAACCCACCTCTTCACCCAGGAGTTGCACCACCACCCTCGTTGCACCCACCAGAACCCCCAAGCAGCCCCACCTCACAAACGCGTACCCACTCCACCCCAGGTAATCTTCCTCAGTGATGCTTGCCCATCGGGTCCCGTCGTGTACAACAGAAGCGGAAGCAGCAAGTCAAGCTCAAGTAGGGCAAGTGACGTCATCATTACCGCAGGTATGACGTCATTATAACCTTGGATATGACGTAATTACGGATAGATCTATTTTGGTTGATGCTAGTTAATTGTAGTGTGAACCCATCGCCACTTAAGTATGACTTGCTAAAATGACGCAATCAAGACTGCGGGTATCTATTTCCTATTGCGGATACGAATAAGCGATTTTCCAAAAATTAAAAAAGTTGCGCGACTTACTTTAGTCTCTTGAAGTGCACAGCATGACGTCACCATCCTTATAAGTGAGTTAACAATACATTTTAGTGACGCCGTCGACGATCTGCGGTGGTTCCCCTTCCCTCCCCAAGTCAACGATGGAGATAAACTCGGTGATGGTGAAATCCACCCAACAACGACCCTTTGGCGAGCAAGAGAGCGGATTCAAGGTCGGTTCTGACCAGGGGAAGAAAGTAGAATAACACAAACCGGAACGATGAAAATTTCCTTAATTACACGATGAATAATTTTCTCAACGGAACGATGAAACATTTTTCTTTTAAAACGCACTGAAATGTTTAGGGATGACGTCACAAAGTTACGTCATAGCTTGACGTCTTAAAAAGTAACCTAAGAATATGTATTTTATTGTTCGAAGTAGTGCGCAAATATCTAATTGAAATATTAGTTTAAATACAAGGGCATGGCGGAACGGTCTGGTGAAACATAAAATAATTTCACGCTCTAATGAACAATGGTTCCAGGGCCACAAGTCTCTGATAAAGTCCCCCCGGCCCTGGAAACCCCCCAGCGCCGAAACTGCACGACGCAAAAAGGGGAATCCCCCGGCCACCATGTCCATGGTGGTTGGATCAAGGTCAGTTTGCAAAAACGATCAAGGTCAGTTTGTTTTTTTTTGGAATCAGCATGATTTTTTGCAGACCAGTAGTATGTTTGGTGGCCATTCAGTCGTATGCTTCCATATGTAGTTTATATAAGTGTGAAAAAGTAGCATTTTCAACAAACCAAACCGCAGTTAGTTTGGATTTCCTGGCATCTGGTTTCCGAGAGCCAGTCTGTTAAACTTTAAACGATTGACCAAAAACACTTTTGACTATTTAACGTCTTCATTTTTTGAATATCGTATGAACTTTTTAATCTGTGCCGAATAATTGTTTGTCTTTATTACAAATCCTAGCGTAACTATAAAATAACCCAAGAAAATCTACCAAATCAACCAGCACTAACGCTCTCTCTACCGCCACAGTGCGGTCGGCAAATCACAAGGAGGAATCAGCCGGATGTCGCCGTTGGGTCGCGTGCCTGTCGCGATCCGAAGGTCATCCCCTTCTATCAGGGGCAGAAGGGACCCTTCGGGATCAACCAATGACGGAGGTGGGTGAAGGGGCTTTCCCGGGTGTGATGGCGATAGGGACGTCCGATAATATTGGATCGATACCCGATACTACGAGGTAGTATCGATACTTGGGACATGTATTTAGGTATTTTAGCCATAATTTGCCACAAAATGCCTCATTTTTACCTTGAAAGGTAAATTAATTCAAAAATAGGAGGTTAACAAGGCGAAATAACTTCTTAACGCTAAATTAATTTGTTTACGTATTAACCCCGAAAAAATGCCCCTAAATTTTTTAATTTCAACTATCTTGTTTGTTTGAGCATAGTGATGACGTCATTTGGTTTTGGATCGCGATATTTTTTCCCGAAATATCGGGTATCGTTATCGGTAATATATCGAGTACTGCCTTTAGTAGGTTTTTTTTTAGTTTTTTTAATCATCTGTTCAAACGGGTTAGCGAGATATGACGTCATTGCATTCAAACATGTACTAGACGTGTAATTGTGCTTTACACACTAAACAACAATAATATACAGGTTCAATTGTTTCTGATACAGCCAATAAATGGAAGGGGTAAAAAATAAACAAAATAAAATAAGTGGTTAAAATATCGGCGCTCATTTGTCCGAATGCTGTCCGCTATGGCGCTCAATTGTCAGTTCTCTTTTTTTCTTTTTCAGCCAAGTACCTCTCGATTGCCATGGCAACGCACACTGTGACGTCACCATACTATCGGGCCGGCGATGACGCAAACGAAAGTGTGACGATGATGTAACAAACGATACTATGACGTCACTATTGCAAACGCGGAACGAACCGGATCCAAGAGACTTAGTCCGTTGATTCTTGGGTTAATGAAATGTTTTCCACATTTAAATAAAATTGCTCTAAAATATTTACAGAATGTTTTTTACAATTTAAACGCAGAATTTATAGTTTTTCAGCAATTATGCGCAGATCCGGGGCAGCACAGTCATGACTTAAAACTCTCAGAATCCTCTGTAGACCCGGATTGTTTGCGGCGACGCAAATCTTCGATTTCCATTTCTCTCTGAAAAAATAGAAAAGTTGAAATAAACATGAAACTTTAAACAAGTTTACGGCGTTCTACAAACTAAAACAGCAAAAATTGAAAATCATTTTTCTTTCAAATACCACTGCTACAGTGTTAACATTGTTACGCCAAAAAAAGTATTCTAAACGTAAGATTGACGACGTTTGCAAAATTAATGTAATAAGTTGGCGACGTGTAAAAGTTTAAATATACTTGCTTTCTGATAATAAAAAATATATAAAACAAAATTGAACAGCATGGATTGTTTAATGTTGTATTAACACGAAAAATTCAGGTTGATTTCGCAAATTATATCGTTAATTTACAAAACCGGTACAGTTGGAAAATCCTTTAGCTTGAGCAACGCCGGGTATTTCATCTGGTAAAAATAAATTGATAAAGTATCTAACTAGAAGAAATAAAAAAGCGGTGACCTTATCACCAATGACGTCATACCTCAGCGATCTTGTGACGTAACCTCGCGTTTTCCCTCTCCAACAAAACTTCTTCCGATTCCAAAGGAGGGCGTCGGATTCTCACTGACGGGGTTTCCCCAGATCCGCTACCGCCACGGCGCGCTTTCTGCCACTAGGGGAGGTAGAGATGAGTAAATTGTTCGAACCAAAACAATTGGGTTTGTTGGTGATTTTTGAAGATATAGTTCAGAGAATGTTACAAAATATTGTTGGTCGAAAGATTTAAGAAGGTGTTATTTTTACTTTTGAAGATTTTAATTCGATTTATTCAAAGTTGAGTTAAAAGTTTTTTCACTAGTTATTATTATGAAAGCTTAATAAGCAGGTGAGGACGGATCTGTAATGTATAGAAAATAAATAACAAAGCCAAATAGGTCGAGTAAATAAACATTAGCTTTAAAATAGCTAACTTTTGTATTTTTTATAAAAATTATCTCGTGAAATACCTTTACAATCTTTTGAGCATAATGGCTGGAGGTTGTAACTAAACGCAGCATGAATATGCAAGCCCGTATTAGAAGTAGGTAGCACTTAGTGAACGTTTAAAATATCATTTCTTTCTTAAGATGTTGAACTTATCTTGAGCTCGATTTAATGTATCTTTGCAAACGTTTCACGAATCCTTTATAAATAGGTTTGCTCCAAAATGTGTTCAAAGTACAGCCTAAACAGCCAAACAATTTTAAATCTAGATCCATGGGTTGAGAAACACATTACTTTAGCGTCAGCTTGTCACAAAAAAGATATAGGCCTACAGTTACCTTAGGGAGCATAATGGCTGGAGGTTGCAGTAAGATGTAATAAGAATATGAAAGAACGTTCGAAGCGTCCAAAACGCTGCCTACTTCTGTATGGGCTTTGATATTATTATTGATATACATTTACCTTAGGGATGAATAGAATAGCGTTAGAAGCGCAGCAAGAAGCGAGGACTGGAGCTGACACGAAGAGGAAAGAAACGTTCGGCTTCCCTGAGATCAACAGGTTGGCAGGGGCGCACAAAAAGCACAATATCTGGGGTAAAAGTGTTAGTTAGGGGTAAATATGATGTAGAATGTGAATATTTCAGCTTTAAAAAATATTTGAAAAAATCAGCAGTTACGAAATACACGTGCTTGGAAGCCGAAAAGTTGAGAAAACAGACTGTTTAAATAAAAAACAAAAACGTTTTACTTCAAAGGCGTGTCCAGTGGCGTAATAAACACCATACCTTTGTCTAAATTATAAGATCTAACATATGACATTATTTTCCATGTTAACTTTTTTTTAAATTGTTAGGCTAAGAAAATCAGTGTTTTTTAGCCTACCATGGAAAATTTACTTTCCTCAAAATAAAAAATATCCTAAAATTCCATGTTGTTTGTGTTAAAAGCTCTTGAAAAATCAACATTACAAACACCAGTTCAAAAATGACGCCACAAACAACAACCATGACGTCACAAGCTCTCACAGTGAAGCTACAAACACTAACAGTGACGTCACAATCACTCACTGTGACGTTATAGACGACGATGGCGACGACTTTGTGGTCACTGTTGCTTTCCATCTTACATCTGCTCTCATAAGCCAGGAACGAACCAAGGAGAAGCTGGATGCCCTGCGTCGTTATTACGTCATAATTGATGGTGTCGCGTCACAATACATTGTATTTTTGAATATAAACAAGTGAAGCCTCAAAGACAAAATACAGATAGATTTTCCCTTTATCTGACTAGTAATATTGTAATAATTTATACTTTTACTGTAAGTACCTTGTAGGCGAATACGATTCCAATCCACACTGAAAAGTGGTTTGAGACGCATTGCTGCAATTCTGGAATAACGATTGAATCTTCGCCGGTTCGCTACAAAAATAAAAGTTGCGAATATAACATTAGAGATTAATTATTTTTTAACTGTAAATATTAAAACTAATAAAATAATCATAGTTTAACTAAATTAGGCTAAAATATTTGGAAATTGTAAAGTAATACATTGAAGTAATAAAATAAAAACTGATCTTTGTGATTAACTTATTTTAAAATTGTATTTAAAGTTTAATATTTTTAATACACCAGTATGCGCCAGAATTATATTCTAAAGTGTGTCCGGAAACAAATGAAAAAATAAGTAAATTATCTGTCTGCTTACAACCGCCAAAAGTCTGTGTTTTGATTGGCGCAGAGGATCCACCAACAACCACGTGATCAGGACACAAAAGTCGATCGAGAATGCGAAAACAATCACCCCGATTGTTTCACGATTCACCTCCATCTGTGATGTCATAAGGGCGGAACAAAAGAAAAACAAAGAATAATGCTAAATAATAATTGTTACGTTTTCATAACGCATTTTTACAAACTTTTTTATACACATTCAAACAAGAAAAAAATTAAAATAAATAATTAAAAACTAAAAGGTTTTGCAGCATTTTTTTTACAAATATTATTTCAAAAATAACAAAAAATAAATACCTATCTAAAAAAATTAAAAAATCTGCAAACATGTTTTATAAAAGTAAAAGATAAAAGGAAAGCAAAAAATAAAAGATGATCAAGTGAAATTATTCCACAAAAGGAAATGAAAGATAACAAAAACTGAAAACATGTTATTTTGAACAATCCGGGTCTGTACCTTGAGTTCCTCCCTCTTTCGCCTTCTTCCACTTTTGATTAGGTTTTGTTTGTAGAGTGAGTTGAGAGTCCAGAGTTTGGCGAAGAGGGGTGAGTAGAAGAGAGTTGAGCCAAGAACGAGCAGCCACAGGCGAGTCTGAGTAGAAGTTCGGTTTAACAAATACAAGAGTAGGATTTTCGATAGTTATTAGTTTAAATTAGAGTGTAATTTTGCCTGTTAAATTCACAGGGAAATATACGATATGACAAAGTAATAGACTGTTTTTCACATCGCCTTTATTATCTTTACAGATGCGTTATTCTAATTCGCTCAATATACAGTTTTTATTTCTTCAGTTTTTCTATAAGAACATTTAAAAACACTTAAAAACCGGAATTAGCAAAATAAACTGTTATTTGAAATGAAAACTTGGTCGTCACCTGACAAACGGTGTTTGTGACGTCACTGAGTCCGAACGCTGAAACGGCGAGTACGAGTGAAAGGTTCCCGAGTACACTGAGCGAGTTGATGGTTGGGACAGAGTTGGACACGATTCTGGTGAAAAAAAGGGGAAAAGATTTGTTGATATTTTCGGCAAAAAAAACTACGTCAAGATGCTATTATTTTTTATATTTTTTTCTAATCTGGTGAACCTGAAATTTGTAAAATTACAACAAAAATCTAAATATAACGCAATATGTCATTTGAATGAAATATTTTTTAGCTATACAGTAGTACAGTTTGTATAAATTAACGTCGAGGCTCGTTTAAAATTACAATCTTACAATGGTCATTGGTTGATTTATTTAAGATTCAAATGTTTTATCGACAAAATCCATTTTTCAAGACCAAGAAGCTTTAAAGTGTCGAAAATATTTTTTTTAATAAACTCATATTTTTGGGGTAAAACAGTCACTTTATTGAAAGAAAACACCGTTTATTTTTTTATTACAAAAATCCTTTTTACTTATTTTTAGAAAAAAAACTATGACTTTTGTAAACTGTCCATTTTTACACTCACTTGATCTTTGAGTTTGCACAGTTGAAGGCGAGACATGCGCAGCAGAAAAGTGCGCAGAGCACCCCCATAACCGCCACCCCCACTCGAACAGGGCGAGACAACTTCAATTGTTGCACAACAGACGACATCCGGTCGCTGGGTGGCGCCAACCAGCTGAAATATTTAAATGTTTCGGGGTTTCAAAAAACTTGTGTTTTAGACCAAATTTCTAAAGATATGTGTGTTTCAATTAAAATACAGAGGAACTAAGATTTCATATTAAATACATATTTCTCTGTTTCTTTGATTGGAAAGTAAAGTTATCCCAAAAATATATAAAGAAGTAAAACACTGCAATCGTAATATACAGATTATTTCACTTACAATTTCATTAACCACAAAAACAGACAATTTTTAATGAAAAAAAGCAAAAAAGTGGGAGACACTAAGTTTTGAATAAATATGTTTAGCATAATATCTGCATTTATTAAATCGATTTAAAAATGCCAGTTTAAAGTTTCAAGTTGTAAATCTACGTTACTTTTGGCGGGAACTGACCTGATTGGCTGAACCCACGAAATGTTGTTCGTCTGTGAGTCATAGAAGAGTATTGTGACGTAAGAACCGTTCTGGAACCTCTCGACTTTGGTGAATGCCATTCTGGAACCATCCGAATCGAAAACCACTCGACCGGAAACACCGAGAAATGACGACACGTTCAGCGATCGATACAATTCCTGCATTGATACGTCACAATCGATATGTGACGTCACATTAGCCAGTGTACTTCAATGCTATTTTCAACACAGATTATATTTATATAAAAAAAGTAAATTGAGTAAAAATTAAATGCATAGTTAACTTATGGTGGAAAATACAATCAACATTCTGACGATACGTGCTTTAATACTCTCTAAGCAATTAGAAAACTACTAGATAAATATAAAACAATTGTAATAAGGGTGGTTTCAATCCTTCGTCAGTTAAGAGTTTAAAAGCATTATTTGGTAAAAAAAATACAATTTATTTTAATTGTTTGATGTATTTAAAAGTATGTACAACAAGCCCAAATACATACAACCCACAATAATACCATAAATAAAATACAAGAATATACAAGTTTTGGTGCTGCAATTACAGTTTGGTAAAAAATCTTTTTGTTTTTGGCAACTATAGAAGTAATTCGTATAAAAGGGCGTATCTTTATGGAATCCAAAACAATTGGCGGCATGTGCGTCTGATCCTGGACTCGGGATTTTAAACTTTTTATTGTTAGAACTAATTTGAGTGCACTATGCACGGATCTGTAATAACTTGATATGCAATGTCAATTAAGATACGAACTTGTATCATCATGCAAATAAAAGTAAAGGACAAGTAAAGGCCACAAACATACTCAAATACGGTACGCAATGATGTGTAATGTAGCTTGAATACGTAGCTCATAAACTGAAGATGATACAAGTTCGAATCGAAACGTCTTTATAAAGATGAAGTCGATTTACAAAATATTTCTGGCTTTGAGATTTCTTATCAAAAAGTAAATCGGTTTATTTTAAAACTTGTTGTCAATTTTCAGAAAACATAGTTTACTCACAGCAGAAATGACCGGGTTTTTCCTTGAAATGTCTCGCGGATTTGTTCTAGCGATCGAAGTGTTGAGGGCGATGGCGAATGCCCACACGGCGTCATAGGCCAGGGGCGCCTCGGCGTACCCCCCCATAAGTTTGGCTTGCACCCCCAACTTCGCGTCAAGCCGGGAAATAAACTGAGACGAACTCTGAAAGAAAATGAAGGTTTTTGCGCAATTATAGTTTATTTTGATTGTTTGGTTTATTTTTAAGTAATTATGTTTAATCGATTCATTAATTTTTAATTTATTTTTATTTTTTATGTACTTTCAATATAACTTCAAATGGGAACATGATATTTTATTGTGAAACCTTATAAATTACCCAGCCAAAACTGCAATTCATACCTTTTTAGTTTTCATGCAATCCTAAAAAGCATAAAACCCCGTCTTGTAAAACTTTAACATTGAATTCATACTTTTGTGAAAGCTTATTCATGTTCATTTTCACCAGTATAATCAATAAGTCAAAAACGCTGAGTTAACAAGTGTGAAGTCCATCGAATAATTACGTGGCCTTAACAATCACACGTTGGAACAATCGATATTCTGTGTCGTCACAATCCTTTGTGTTAATCATTAGAGATCAACAATCGAAGAGTCTTGTTATTGTCAGGCCATTGTTAGTTGATAAACTTACCATTCCAGAAACGGTTTTCTGATTTTTTGCGGGATTAAGCATCAATATTTCAGTGGTGAAGTGACCTTCAACTGCCAAGGTCATTTCTTTGCCTGTACAGTTGATTTCTAAAAAAACAAAAAACATTTAAGCGAAATCTTACGCTTTTTGTAGTTCTCTGAGTTAAAAGATTTATATATTTTCCATTAAAGCAGAACTAAGTTGGGTAAAACACATTAAAGTGTAAAAAACATCTAATTATGATAAATTTTATGGACAGTCAAATCAAAATCCTTTTAAAATTTACAACATTTAATATCATAATAAAAAAAGGGGCAAAATGTTTCTCTTACTTTCTTTCCTGATGAGATGCCAGTTGTATTGATACCAACCGATGAGGAACCAAACATACTTAGGGCCGTACATTCCCGACTTGTACGCCTGTCAATCAAACAGCATTAAGCATGTTTACATGTAGGAAAAAATAAACATAAACACAAAAATGCGTTTAGCGTCTGTTTTACAATAATAAAAAGCAAGGAGGGGATTTTACAGGCATTTTCAAGCGTCCAATAATAGAAAGGTAATTTAAATTTACAGCTCTATTGTAAAACGTCAGTGATTGTTACCTCACAAATAACCTTTCTTGCCATTCCTTCGTAGAACAAACCCACGATTATTCTGATGTCAGATTTCTAAAACAAATTAAGAAAGTAATAAAAACAAATAAATTCATGATTTTAGTGTAAAAGTTTATTTTCAGTCGAACTTAGCTTAGGACGAATTGCAATATCCAACAGCTAGAAATACCTTGACGTAACAACAGCTAGAAATACCTTGAGGTTGTGCACGGCAACCCTGGGGTCGTCATGGAAACGCTGGTCATCCCCAACTTCGATCCCCTCATCCGACATAAGCCTCCTCAAGTCCTTTGCCGTCTGTGACGTCACAAAACAAGACATGGTTGTGTTTCTCATGAAATAAACAAAACGTCGTAACGTTGAAGATAAATATTTACAAGGGCTGATTTAATTTCAATGTTAGATATTTTACCTGTAGTAAAAAAAATATTGACCTGACTGAACCCAATACCGGTGATCAAATCTGATAAATATTTTCCCAACAACTCCTACCCAACAGCCTAAAGGTCCCCATTGTGCAACCCTAATATTTAATCCAGGAAAAGTCCCACAACGTTATAGAAACCATATATATTCCTGTTACTTTACAACCCCATGTTGCTCCCCTTATACTCACAGTAGCGAAGACCTCGTCAGTCTGGTGGATGATGGCCACTCTCTTCCACCCAAACTCCCTGAAGAGCCGGACTCGGATCGGGTTGTGGAGGTTTGCTGATGGATGAGTTCGGAAGAAAGTCGGGAAGCGACTCCTGCAACATTGTGACGTCATTTAAAGCACGATTAATAGTTATATTATTACGGCACACAGGACTCACTTTTGCAACATTCTTTAAGTCATGTTTTTTTTAAATTCCCTTGGTGGAGGGATGGCCGAACAGCGTTTGTTTAACTTTTCAATATATTTTAGTCTGTTTTATAAAAAATGCTGTTAGCGTCAACGCGTCTTACGGAATTTGTTGAGATCTTGAGACAACAAAGTTGGAAACTTCGACAGCGTGGAGGCATTTATAAGTCCTGCGAAGGCATTTTTTATAAATATGAATAAAATTCGCTTAAAGGTAGCCTACGAAATATTGTTAGTGTGCAACATCTATAAAATCTAGATGGCCGAACAATGGTAAGTGTGTAAGAAAGGAAGAAACAGGGTGATATTTGTTCTACATACGTGCAAGGTGCGGCTCTTTGCGGTTAACCAACCAACAAATGTGGCTCTTGTAGTCTTTGACTCATTGGCCACCCATGCAATGTATTATGACGGCGCAAGCTTAAAACTTTGAACTCACCTGTTAGATAGAGCTGGTGAACTAGCTCCATAAGCGATCACGTTCATTCTCCAAACATAAGCGGATTCGGCGATAGGAGTTGACACGCTGCTACAACCGGTCAGTGTCGTGAATATACGCTCGTCTCCTAGGATCTCGTAAAAGTTACGGAGACCTAATCCGGCGTTGCACTGAGAAATAAATTCATCGTGGTTTGAGTGGTTTACTTAAATTTACGCAACATTTTTTTTAAATATTTATACAGAGGCATCATAAATTTAAGTTTATTTTTTGATGTATTTCAATGTGACAAAATAGTAGCGTTTTTGGTAGAAAAGATGCAATAATCTAGTTTACTCTATCATGTAACATTTTAACTTTACTGCAATATCAAACGCCGGACAAGCAAATAAAGAGAAACCTAAGACAAAATCATTAAATGCTAACTTTACATAAATAAAGAGACAATGGTAAATGTAATGGCATTAACGTTGTGTAAGCCAGTATGCCGAACACTGGAATTATGCAAAGGCCGAAACAGTTTGCGGGAAAAGCCATAAATTATTTATGCTTATTTTCTCAGCAGCGCTCAGCCCAGATAAACCGCCTGCTTAACTCAGAGCTGTATGTTAGTAGAAGAAAACTTATTACCAAACAATTTCGAGGATAAAAAACGCAGTATATCACAATTTGAGACAAACTTATTTTCGCCCACTTAAGAATTAAAACTATATTTTATTCAACTTACAAATTAAAACTTTGTTTGAGCCAATTTAAGACTCAAAACTTTATTTTATCAGATTGATTTTTTACTGGTAGCAAAAACTAAATTGTTAAGTTTGAGGTCAAATATTTAACCTTGCTGTCCTTGTCGACCAAAATGATGCGATGACCTTGAAGTACGTCACTGCTATTGTTGATGTCATCAATCGCCATTTTGACTGCTGGGCGGCAGGCTTGTCCCCCTGCCCAACCCCCAGTCATCGGAAAAACACCCCCTGAAAAAAATATTTATTTTAACCCCTGGAAAATGAAATAATTGACCAAAAAAATCGGGAACAATATTTATATTACACCTTAATAAACCACGTAAAACATGCTGTTCAAATTTAACATTGGTATGACGCATTTATTGCAATTTTCGGAATTAAAAAAACAATTATTTTATTTATTAGCTGATTTTTAATAAATATTTTGCCAGTATAATAGTAAGTTTTTCATTTTATATTAAGTCTAACACAGTAGCCACAACTCAGTACAAAAATATAACAATAAAACGCATTAATTTAAAACTGTTTAAAACATGTATTAAAAACAATTTAAACAATGCTTACCAATGTAAATGTCCTTAAGTTTTTCCGCAGAAACCAAGGAAATTAACAAAAAGCTCATTAAAAATTTGAAAGCCATAATTCCAGCAGAAATACTTCTCTTCTCTTCAGCAATGTAAAACTGCAGACTGCCTAGTGCCTACCTACCCCTTATCCACTCATGCGTGCTAATGCGTGTGACGTAATAATCGATTTTGCGACACTCAATAATGGAAATAGAACGTGTGCATTGTTTGGTCTTTGTTCGTTGCTGCAGAAACTGAAAACTGTTTGTTGCTTCAAGTTTAAAACACGTTTTCACACAAAAGTTTGACTTTATTTAACAATATTTAAAAAAAACGAGCAATGGATGGTGAGTTTTTACAAATTTTGAACTTGGATGAAAAATCATGCATATATAAGGTAATTCGGTTCAATTTGGGTTAAACATTTTCTATTTGAAATGTTGAAAAGCACAACTTTAAACGAATGTAAAGGCACAAAAAAATTCACAAAATATTTCACTTTTAATTTACACTTGTTTACAGAATAGTATAGCGTTTTTTCAAAACTGGCGAAACATGCTGTTTGGAATAAATGGTCTTTGACAAAATACTTTGGGGGTTTCAATTTATAGTTAAAACCACAAGGTAAGATTGGTAAGTTTTACCAACTTACAGGTCCGAAGAGTAGTTTCATTATGTGTCATTTTTGTTTTGAGTGCGACTTAACAAGAATTGCAGTTTTAACCGGGGGTAAGATGCATGGTTCACTGAATAAATCCATATTAGAAAATTCAAAATACATTTACAAACATCCACATCAGTGCTTCTCAACCTTTTTGTACCCGTGGACCCGTTTTAATGCTTTTCAATAGTCGCGGACACCTTACATTTCTGGTGTAATATGTGCGTTTAGTTCTTTTTAATAATTCAGTATATCTGTGTAGTAGTAAACCTTATGTTGAGTAAAGTAACAGAAACATCAAATTACTTTATGACACGTTTATTTTAATGTGATTTCTGCTGCTGCATTTCCGAATCGAGTCTAAATGCGTGATTGTGTTTTCCATAATGTTCGACACACGTCATCTTTGCGAACGATAGCATAAACCAAAATCCAGTACATGTGAACTGTTGCAATGCTGCCTTCCATTTAACAATCCATTTTTTACATTACGATGGAAGTGTTACGTCATATTCTATACGATTTACAACAAGTTACAGTGTGTTTTATTACTTACCCAGAATGTGATAAGCACATATCCCAGTGTTAATTAATTTAATAAAGTTATATTCAGAATTTTTTGCGGAACCCCTGTAAATGTTTTGCGCCCCCCCACCCTAGGGGTCCGTGCACCCCCTGTTGAGAACCACTAATTTACATGCTTTCGATTTCTATTTCAGTATATTACAGAGAAAAACACTCAAATTCTTCATGCTTAGAGTTCACTTGTAAAATAGATCTAGCAACCAAAAGAAAAATTAAAAGTAATATAATCAGGAAAGTCCGATTTTATTAAACTTCGTTGTTGCCCAACTTTTTGGCTTTATATAAATTACAAACTGTTAAAACAACAGACATTCCTGATTTAAATTGAGTATGTACAATACGCAGAAAACAATAAAATGCTGTAACGATAACAAAAGAAGAAAGTTTGAATAAAATAATTGAAGCAAAACGCTGCATTATAAAATCTAAAAAGGTTTTAACAATTAAAAAAAATAGTTTACCTACTTATAGTATACCTTTATATGCACGACATAATTGTATAGTGGAACAACTCGCAAAAACCTTGATAAGAAGAATCATTCTTTATTCAATTTACAAAATTATTGTAGTATTTAAAAAAAAAGAAAAAAAATCGAGTTTAAACAATAATGACGTCAGACAATTATTACGTCACATTTGATCAGCAATGCATTATAATTAAAAAGCAGTATGACGGAAAAGAATTGGAACTTGTCAATGATAAGAAAAAAAACATACTTGGAGTAAAAAAGGCATTTAATATCTAATATAAAGTAAGGTTAAATTAAAAAAATTAACTTTTTTTTTTTTTTTACTTTTTAACTTAGAAAGTTTTTTTCAGTCAATATTTGCGACAAAAATGGCGTCCAAATACGACCGCCGAGTAACCACGCGTGTTAAGGATTGGAGAGCTTACAATTTGCTAAACCTGGATTTCATGCTGCATATATCCGCTTGGTGCGCCACATAGCAAGCAAGTAACAATAAAATTTGAATCCAACTCCAAAATGAAATAGCGAAAGCAGCCTAATGTTGCGCTACAGTGGTGGATTAAAGCTACTAACCAAGTGCAAAAAAGTTTTACAAACTTGCAAGTTGAATTACGCAGTGATGAGATTGTTGTCGATGTTAGGAGTTGTTAGAAACTTTCACTGCTACTGCTGCCCTGCTAAAAACACAAAATCAAAATTAAACTTTTAAGTTAAAACCAAATTACAAAATTCAGCACCATAAAATATGAGTTTTATTGTTAAACATTGAACAAATAAATTCTTTTTTTATTTCCACTGAAAGAAATACAAGAAAATGTTCTCCCAATTCTAAAAAAATATTCTCCCAAAGTAATACAAGCAAACATTTTCCCAATTTAATAGTATCAGCTTGATAGATCAGTAGTTAAGCAACAGGTGTATTGAATTTTCATGTTCCAAGGGGCACGGGTTTAATCCTTGTTGAATGAAAGAAGAAATTTTCTTAATAAAACATTATTTTTAAGCTCAAAATATTATTGGTAAGTTTACTGGTATGGCCAAGTCATAAAAAGCAGAAAAAGCCCTAATTACCTCGTTAAACTCGCATCCATGATATTCTTTCCTGGTGCCAATTTCAGCTTTATGGAAAAGTCCTCCACTGATGTTAATAGCTGGAAAGAAATAACAAACCTTTAAAGTTTTGCAGGTATCAAAACTAAATAGTTAAATTCGATAGGTTTAGATTAGAATCTTTGTTGATAGCCGTATTTGTCTAATTCTGAATTTGCAAATTAGGTGGCATTGTTTAACGACAAATTGTAATGTTGACAAGCTTTGCACAAACATAATTCATCCGGTCAAAGTACAACTAAAAGCAATTAAAGTACACATAAGTAAAGGCTGATAAGAAGTATACTTTGTCGTTAAGACTGCCACCTGATTTTTAGAATGCTAATCTTTTAGCAAATTAAATCAATATCTACTATATATAATTTACATATTATGTAGCAATAACTAGAATAAAATCAGAAAAAAAGGTTAAAGTGCGGTGACGATAAAGGATAAACAGAACATAACTACATTGCTTGTAAAAAAATTCAATATCAATATTTTATTTTGTGGTTAGAGTTGATATATATGTGACAATTTTTATTGCAATGTTTGTCTTAATGACAGATTAGAAATTTTGGAACTGGTCTAGCATCCTACCACAACGCACACTATTTGGGTAAGGGTGTCGGTTAACGTTTAGGTTTGGATGGGTTAAGTATTATTATTAAAAAATAAATATAATAAAACTCAACCCACCCACAAAGACTATTTAAAGAGTTTTGAAAAACATAATTTGTTTTTTATTTAAATACTTTATTAAACACAATTTAAAAAATTTTAACTTAGAAGTGAGTTATTACTTTGAACGTTGCCGTAGTTGTTGCTCGTTTGTTTGTAAGTCGGTCCTTTCTCTTCAGGCTTGTTTTCTGGTTCCGGGTGATCTGCGTAAATGTCATCTTCTTCTACGAATGGTTCAGCCTCAACATCAGGTCGCCTTGGCGGTTCTGTACATAAATACAAAAAAAGTAAAAAAATAGACTATATTACATAACCAGCCATGTCACAAAAAGTATGGCCATACAATCAGCTACCAAATTATGGAACCAACATACCTAAACAAGCAAAATAGAGATCAAATTAAAAGGTAAATGTTTTAAGGTTATTATTATTACGAAAAAAATGTTTTAGCAATGGAGTTTAAATGAAGTTAGAATCTTTAAACTAAATACTCCAGGTGTAAGTCATTTGAAAATTACAAAAAATAAACAACCAAATAAAAAATTTGAAGCATAGTGGCTAGAGGTAGAATGAATATCAAAGCCCATACAGAAGTTATGTATCATGTTGAACGTTTTAAATACTTTTTTGTTTATTTTCAACAGAGGTAGACAATATAGAAAAATATATTCAAAACATTCAAAATGTCACCTACTTCTATATTTTCTTTGATGTTTCTACTAAATTAAAATTTATTCAATTAGGGAGTCATTAGAAAAGTTCAGTCAATCTTTTACTTCAGTTGCACAAAATATCTACTCACCATCGACAAACATCGTTGAAGTTTGTTGTTTAGTTGCTTCTTGAGCTGATTCAGTTTTAGGAATTGGAATAACTAAAAACGAATGAAATGTTATATTAGAAAAGATAAATATAGCAAGGTCTGGCTACTCTGGCATTTTTCATGATTTGATTTTTTCAATAGTGCAAAAATTACAAACAATTTTAAGAACACAGTTTTAAAAGAATTCATTGGCACTGTTTTGAAAAATCTGACATTTAAGTTAAGTGGAATTGTGAATTTTTGATAAGATTTTCTGATTAGTTACAAAGAAAAGTTTTTTAGTCTAGCCATTAAATATAATGCAACAGCCAAAATTTGTATTCACAAATGCTTCTACTGTACTATTAAACTCACTTACAACAGTATATTGGTTGCCAAACATTTTGTTTTTGTGACAACCTTTTCAGTTTTTTCAAAAACTCTTGTAAATTTTTTTATATTTGACATAAACCAGAATCCTTAAAATTGATAATATGTTAACATTTAAAGATGGATTGTTTTAAATGTTTGCCAAATACTGCCAAAATACTTATTTTAAGCCAAAAGAGAAAACTACTAGCTAAAGTTGAACCTTACTGCAAGTTAGTTGCTTTTCTCGCCTGGTCTTGCTTGCACTACAATCCTGATTAGGCTGACTGATTTGGGTAAGCCTTTCTTAAGACATGTTTTGTATGATACATCGGTTCAATTATTATTCGCCAGTATGACTCCAGAAGGACTTGATCACAGTAACAGAATACAAATTGTGTATATGCATATTCCAGTTGCTACTTGCTAAAGATTTAAGGCTCCATTCAACACATTTTGATTTTGTTTTTAAAAACAACACTATTTGACTAAAGCTATAATTCATCGATTGAAAAAAACAAGCAGAAATGGTGGTATACACGACTGGTTTATAAACTGGCGGTAAACTTTGATTCTTCTACTGCCAAATTTTTATTTATTTTTTAATTTATCTTTTAATAAATATATAGTAAATATCGACACTTAGACAACCCTTTAGGTTTCGGACCCCAAGTTGGGTAACACTGCACTAAAATAATAAAAACATCGACCAACCTGAATCGAAGCAGGAAGTTTGCGTCACGTAACCCGTGAGAGGTTTGCATTCACATTCCGACTTTGCCGGGGTCTTTACGTCGTAACTTTCAAGGACGACAGCGACAAGCTTTTGTACATAAGTGAGGTTCAACTTTGCGTAAGCCTCCTGCAACTCGCTTCGCACATCCGATGCCTTCGGACGTTTGGAAGGTTTTTCTTCCCAGCATTTCTTCATTGTGGAAATCAAGAGGTCAGTGACCTCAGTACGGGGGTACTTAAGGTCAGTGACCTCAGGTCGTTGACCCTCCTTGATGGCTTGTAGAAACTGAGATTCAGACATCTAAGAATATTTATCACATTGAGTTTTGATTAACACAAAAATCACCTTTGATTAACACTGATAAAATATGGTAGTATCCGATTTTTAATATATAGAATTCTGTTTGGCAACACAAGCAGTCAATAAACTATTATTAAGGATGTCCGATAGTATCGGATCAAGTCTGATACCCGATGCCAAGTGGGCCAATGACCCAATACTAAGGTGGTCTATGCGACACTAATATAACAATTTCATGCCAGGATTTGCATTCCAATGCAACCATTTCTTACTTAAAAAGTATTTTTTTAGGAAAAAGAAACATTCAGTTAATAACTAAGGGGTAAAGTTTTACTGCCAAGGCAAATCATTCTGAAACAAATAGATCCTCTTAATTTCATCTAACTTGCATTTTTGAGAATAATTATGCTGTCGTTTGGTTTCAGATCAGATTGAGGTACTATATGTTCAAAATAAGGGGGATCAGTATCTTAATGTAATGTCAAGCATTGAAATTCCTACATCTTATTTATGTGATGTACAAACCGTTAAAGGTGATTCCTGTGTAACGACCATATGGATAATCATTCCACAACTGTAGATGTCCATTTCCTTGGTGAGTTTCGCAAATTTGTCAAGAAGTCTCTCAGGTGCAGAATATATCAAGGTCATCTGAGGGACCTTAATTCAAACAAGGACGTTTCAAAACTTATTACTTATATGAAAGATACACGCACATATCTGAGCCTGGGTAGCTCAGTTGGTAGAGCAACGGTCCCAGTATGACCCAGGTCGTGAGTTTAAATCTCACTCAAGGCTAGTTGTTTTTCTAGCCTGCTTTGCTTGAATAATTAATCAACAGATTCGGTGAGTCTACAATGGCTTTCAGTGCATTATTGTTCATATATATATTACAAAAAAACAGAAATATACATAGAGTAGGCCTTGATAGCAACAGTTTTTTTTGATGCTGACAGAGATTAACTAAACTATAAACATCCAAAAAATGAAAATAAAAAAGACACAATTTTAATGCAACATGAGTGACATGATACAACATGAAAAAAATACAACATGTGAAAAAAGAAATAGCCATCATGTATTTATTAGAACCTTATTTTTTAAACTTTACTGTTATGAAAAAAAAACTTTTTAGTGATAATAAATCTTAAAGCCAAAAAGAAAAGTAAATTATCATTATCTTAAAAAAAAGGATGTTTCGTACTTGTATCATTTTCAGTTAATGTGACTAAAGTATATTCAACCTCACTTATATAAGATGAATAAGTTAGGTTTGGATGTATTTTAGTCACATTGACCTTTAGCTGGTTTTGAAATGATTCAATTCAAGGTAAAATGCTAACAAACCCTGTTTCCTGTTGAGGTGGTTGTTAGGGAAGCGATGTTAGCGCTCCCGAAATCAGCGATCTTGCAATGTAGGTCAGAGGTCAGGAGAATGTTCTCCGGCTTCAAATCTCCGTGGACCGTGTTTTTGTGAAGGTCAAGATCATGGATAAACGCAACTCCCGAGAATATCTCATGTACGATCCTCAACTGAAGCTCTTGACAAACAAAAGTTTACAGTAGTTTTTAAAAAAAGTTTACGGTAGTTTTAAAACATAGCAACAAAAACGTTAATATACACAATGTATATTCTGTGATCTAGTTCTTCTTGAGCCGTACTGGCCAACGATAACGGCAGCCAATATAACTCCAAGAACCTCACCACAGGCTAGTTGTTTTTCTAGTCTTGCATTGTTTGCACTACGACCCAAATTAGGTTGACTGAATTCGCTAAGTCTCCCCGTAGGCATCTTGTGTTTTAAAATATAGAGGATTTTTGAGTACATTTGTGTTTAATGCCAAATAACATGTTTGAGATTTGTTTTTTCGATTCAAAGGTTCTAGGATTACAATTTTCTAAAGTTTATAAAATTGTCATGCAGAAAAATCATTATGCTTTGATTAAGATTGCTCAATAACAACACCTTAAATTTAAGGGGTTGAGATTTGGAAAAACATGAACAAATTTAAACAACTGGTATTTTAAACTAATTGGTACACAGCCACAAAATAACAAGATGGTGGATTATTACAATGCATTTTTAAGTTTTACACAAAAGTAGAGTTACCAGGTGGTATCGGGGTTGGGTCGAGGAGTAGATGTTTTAAGTTTCCACCGGCCAAATATTCCATGACAAGGCCCATTGATCGAGGCCACTTCGACCAACCGTAAACTCGAACAATGTTGCCTTGGTTGGAGCAGAGGATCGATTTCATCTCGTTGCAAATTCTAAAAAAATAATAACAAATATGCAACTAACATTAAATGAAACAAACACTTTAAATCGTAAAACAATAACGTTGAAAAATTTGTGCTTCATTGTTAGTCTAATACTCAAGGTTAGTATACACAACCACTAAGCTAATAGAAAAATGTTTGAAATATAAAACTTCACTACTTCAATGATCGCTGCATATTATTTATGGTTTACCAACTTTTTTTAAATTATTTTCCTTCTTAATTTTTCTTTGTTATAAACGAAAATAAAATAACTCAAAATCAAAAAAAAAAAATTTTAAAGCAAAGTTATATAAGAAAGGTGTTTTTTACAAATATTTGTTTATCTGATGCCACTTTGGAACAACTGGTAATTTTATTAATGTCAGGGTAGATGGAAACATAAAACATCTAAATGAAAAATATGTTAAATGTCTAACTATAAATATTTTCTTTGAATATTGTTTCTATGAACCCACTTTTTTTCTATCATATTTTTTTCTCTTTTGCCGCCGGAAACAGCAAAACACTTGACAGCGACCGGCCCCACCGTGTGGTGAAAAGCGAGTCGGACACAACCAAACGAACCGCAACCGAGCTCCCCATTCTCACCAACCACACACTCAAGGACGTCAGACAGATATTCTCGCAAAATCTAAAAAAGAAAAAAATTGAATATTAAAGCTTAAATTACAAACTTTTTGTCTTGCCGTCATGTTTTATTAAAAATGTGTGCCAAAGGTATGCTGGCAAAACTAAGAAGGAATGTAAATTAACGATAATAATACCAGTATGTATTGGACGGTATTTATCAAGATGACATTGAATTCATGCAACAAAATTCTTTAATATATATGTGCAAGAAATAACTATTTTTATGTAGCTAATCAAATTTATTTAATATTTTATTAAATATTATATATATAATATTATGGATATAATATATAGAGCTAATTGTGTATTTTGGCTACTACGATTAAACCAACCTGATTGTTTTCCATTAATTGTTTTAAAAGCTTGAGAAGTATTGAAAAAATAAAATGAAAATAGTTAACAAAAATGTTCTGAAAATAGAACCAAACATGTTTGACTTGTGTAATATAAAGTATCTGCATATTAAATGCAGATTAACAATACATGTATAAATAATCCTTGAGTTATAATATTTGTTGGGGGCAGATAAAGTAAAAATAAAAATGAGACAACTATTTTAAATTAACATTTTTTTGAGATTGCAACATAATTAGGTGCTGGTCTAAAATCCTACAACTTGTTTTACAGTAACGATACAAATTGTCGAAATTAAACTTAAAAGAAAAAAATAAGTTTAATGTTCGAAAAGACAGTTTGTGAACCCTAAAAATAACATTGATTACAAAAGTGTAAATATTAATTTGTAAAAAAATTAGTTTAGTTTTAAAAAATGTCCACAGTAACAAAAATCCCAACTGCTCCAATTTTGGTTGTTAATGATAGGTTACTTTTATTCATCAACCTGGACAAAATAATTAAATTCCAAACTCAACTATGAGCTTCAATTAGTTAAACGAAGTTAGAGCAAGATAAAATGGTGAACAATGAAATTAAAATTGGCTCTAACAATTTTTGGCTTGCTGGTAATCTGTTTGTTTAGGATTTAGTCCAAACAAAAATTAGGCAAAAGTTTCCGAATATTTCACACCAACGGATAACAACTTATAATGGCGTAATTTTATCGATTCTAAACTTTAAAAGTGTAAACAAACGACGGACAAAACTAGAGTTTTGCAAAATTTTCAGGAACTATTCAGTTTTGCAAGTTTCGACGAAACCTCACTAGCTTTTGAACGTATTATTAAACCCGCCCAAGCATGACGAAGCTAGGCTTAAATTGTTTTGTTAGTTTGTTATATTCTCTAATCCCGGGGATTCTGACGTAATTTGGATTTTTAAAAAGAGGAACCGAATGTATTTGGGGATTCCCCGCATGTGCTCATTATTATTTCATCGCTTTGATTTCAATCGGGGACAAAATATTTTAAATTTAAGGATTGTTTTTCACCCATAAGTCTACATTTTTTAACGATTTTTCGCTAAACATTTTAACAAATGTTGATATATTGAAGACATTTATTAACAAGCATATTCACAAGAGCGAAAGCATACAAATAAAAGAATTAAAACATAAAACGGTATATATCGAGAAGCACATTTTAAAAAGGCAACAAAAATAAATGTAAAAGCATTAATTTGATTAAAATTGCATTCGGACAAAGTGATAATAAAAGGTCAAGATAAATTTAAGAATAGTTAGAATTATAAAATAATTGTAATATAAAGAAAGTGCGAAATTAAAAGTATGGAAGCACAAAATAACAGTCAAACGAAGCAATAAACTACAAACTGTTTCCAAACAACTCGATTTATTTAACAAAAAATGATTATACTTGGAATTAGTTTTTTTTCATTTCGTAGAAACTCTTTTTAAAACTGGGTATTCCCCTCATCGCCTTGGTCGTTAGAGGGCGCAAATCTTGCGTGTTTCTTGGAATGACTTTCGCTGGTTTTTGGTGGTTCGTCGAACATGTGCATATTTATGGCGGAACTCTGCTTACGACTGGGATCTTGGATGTTGTCGAATTTCCTAAAAATTCAAGTTTTAGAGCTGAGAATGTAGGCCGCGAGAACAATGCGCAGAAAATTGTTTTTCGCTAAAAAAATAGTTACCCTTTGTAATCTAAATCTGATTATGTTAAAAAATATTTCTTAGATGTAACTACAAAGCTCGAACAGTTGTGTTTTTAAGTTGATATTTGGGATGTTCCTAGTTTGATTGCGATTTTGACTTAATGCTAGAATTCAGGGTTCAACCAGGCCACGGCCCGAGGGCCAATTCTAGGTCGTTGTTTACTTTTGTTAGGATTTCGATTTAATAAGAATATCAAAACCCATACAGAAGTAGGTAGCATTTTGAACGTTTCGAATAATTCTTTTTTTATTTTTAACTTAATAATAAGGCACTGATACTAAACATAAGTGCATTCTCACTGTTGAAAATGAATAAAGAGTTATTCGAAACGTCCAAAATGCAACCTACTTCTGTATGAGCTTTGATATTCTTATTACGTCTTACTACAACCTCCAACCATTATGCTCCAAAGTTTATTGTTATCTGCGATTCCAAATGTAATAATTTTCAAAAAATTACTTTACAAAGTAAAAAAAAAATGCACAAATTAATTAAATATCGGATCTGCACCGATACCACCCTAGTATCGGACGAGTACCGATACAACCACCACTTGGTATCGGCTGCGATCCGATATTATCGGACATCCACGGCCGATAGTTTACTTGTGATCGTGGAAGGATTTGGTGAGAGTCCCGAACTTCACTTCCTCGTACGGATTGTAATCCGAGTCTTCGTCGAAATCGCGATCAGGGTCATCATAAGTCGGATTGTCGCGCCCATTGTCACTACAAAATCGATTGTTACGTCACTCTACAATCGAATTGAGTAAAGGTTTGAACTTAAAGCCTTTTCGTCAACTTTGAGCGTCCAGTGGAAAAACATTTGCCGAAAACTTGTCAAAAAATTAGAAATGAAAATAAAATAAACAGTTTTACAAAGATTTAATCGAAAATACACGTTTCAGTGTAAATAGTAAAAAAATTCTCAACTTTTAAAGAATCAAGATTAAAATGGATTTAACTTATTTTTTTTAAACTTGTTTACTCGGTTATAGATCAAATAAAAAAACTCAGTTTAAAAAAAGCAAAACTCAGGAACGAACTGAGTTGTATATTTTACTGAAATTTAAACTCCTCTAAAGCTTTTTCAATTATTAAATAGCAAACCCACATACAACTTCCCCGCCCACTTGTCACGCCCACCAAACGTTGCCACGCCCACCTGTCACGCCTCCCGATCGTGAAGTTGTCCTCCGGCCCGTCCATGACGTCATCAATAGGGTCTTCTGGGTTGTATACGTTTCCGTTGCTCTTGGCAACCTTGGCCAACACCTTTCGCTTCTCGTTCTTCCGGTTGGCTTTGTCGATCTGACGTCATAGGTCAAAGGTTAGTTTGCTGTCGAATATTGGAAGGTCCGGGATTCGAACTCGGGCCCCAAGTTTTGCTTTAATAATTCTTTTGTGATTTTTCAATTGATGTTTATTTCTACCGCAGGTTGTTTTGTTTTGTTTTTATTTTCACTAAAAAAACGATTTTCACTAAACTATTTTTTAACTTAACGTTAATTTGCACCATGAGTTTTGAGTTACTTATGTTTATTTATTCTGGAATTCGCTGCTTCACGATGTATTAGTTATTCGACATTCGATTGTATACGTCACAAACCTGTCCTTGTTTGATGTTCTCGTATCCGTCACGTTGGTCTTCCCACTTAAGTGACGTCACAGAGAGAAGGTGCAGAGCGGTGGACCACCTAAAGTGAGAATGTTTGGGTCAGGCTAATGTAACTTTTTTTTAATAAATTTTCGCATATATTGCATTTGAAAACCCCTTAAAGATATTTCTATACTTAAATGTACATGTGAAGACGATTATGCATAGGCGCAGGGCTGTGCAGTGACTTATATCGCAAGTATAGCATTAAGCAGGTACTCTAGTGCAGCAGTTCCCACAGTTCGGTGCGACATATTTTAAACTAATTTAATCGACAAACTAAATATATTAGCTAGAGCAGCGGTTCTCAACCAGTGGGACATGGCTCACTGCTGGGCCATAAGAACATTTGAGGTGGGCCACAGCCCAATTTAAAAAAGCTAGATTTAGTTTGTGTCATTATATTTAATTTTACAGGAATAATGGCTTGGGGAGGAATTAAAAAGGAATGTAAATTTATTGTTCAGCCTCAAGGTTCCCACTAATGCACGATTGATTAAATAATCCGTTTTGAAATATGTTCTGCTGTGTTTTGTTCTACACCTATTTTAAAGTTTTTTCTTCATAAAAGTTTATTGGGCCACAGAATGTTTTTGCACCGCAAATGGACCACGAAAGAAAAAAGGTTGAGAACCACTGAGCTAGAGTATCCTTCCCGTTGGCTTTTGCTTTAATAGTAAATTTATAATCTTGTGCACAGTAGGTAGTGGTTCGAACGTTGGGTAATTATTACTGGGATTGTTTTTAATTTTTATTGTTTTGTAAATTGTTAGGGACCATTATTTGAAAAACTTTTATGGGTCAACCAGGTTAAATAGTTAAAAAAAAAACGTTTAAAGATTAATAAAGCAATTTAATGGCACAAATAGTTATTATATTTTCATATATTTTAAAATAAACTTGATGACTCTGGAGATGCAATTCGACAAATTTAAAAATTCCATAAATATCCGTAATAAATAAAGCGCCAGGTGGAATAGGTTGAGAGCGGTTACCTGTCCACGGGCATAGTGTGCTGCCCCCTAGTGTTACCTGTCCACAAGCATAGTGTGCTGCCCCCCAGTGTTACCTGTGTACGAGCATGCATCCGAATTGAATGATGAGAATGATAAAGAAGAAGATTAAGAAGGCGAATGAGACTGGATTCACCTGGAACAAGAGGAACAAGTTGTGAGGAGGGAATAAATAAAAAGTCGTCTTGTCAGTAAAAATGTAATATTGGATTGAAAGTAGGTAGTTTGCGAAAGTACTTCAACACACACTCATCAAAATTCAATGTGAGAATTAAAAAGTATCACTAAGAATAAAAAATTAACTGTCAGCATAATGACAACACGACAAATGTAATCTAGGCTGTGTATCACGCTAAATATGTATCCTACTACGAATCATATTCGTGTAACTAGCTGTGGTGAGATTTGAACTCACGACAAGCTACACAGGCTCAGAGATGAAGCAATTTTAGAATTACTACTTAGCGAAGCTTAAAGCCTCAATGTACTGACCCGGGATTCGAACCCACGACCCTCAACTTACAGTGACTGGGGTCCCTCCCAGAGTGAAGTTGATTGCGATGTCTGTGATTGCAAGTTGAAGGGCAAAGTTCAAAACGAGCCAAAGAGCGTTGGCCAAGAAATACGCTCCGGTCATCTTGTTTCGCAGGTCAATCAGGTCGCCTGGATGAGAGAAGGGGTTATTTCAGGAAATACAAGTAAATGTTGTTGGAATTATTTTATAGCATTTGTCTTCCTAATAGGTTATTTTACTGCGCTTTGTTTGCTTGAAAACTACATAACAACTAGAGTTAAGACATTTGACAGCATTACATCTAACAGATTCGGTTTCTTGGCATATTTTTCAATCTCTGTTGGAGACTCTAAGTTTATATTGCACACAATAATGCAATTGCTTCCTTGAATCTTAATCGCAAAGCTTTAAGCTGGATTTATAATACAGGACAATTATTTTTCGAAATATGTTAATTTGATTAAATAACTTACTTTTGATTCTTGCTTTCTCATCTTTGTCTTCAATGAGTGGGTAAAGATATTTCTTGATCAAGTATTTCCAGAATTCACGTTCTTCGTCGTCAAGATATCTGCAGAACAGAAAAAGTTTTTAAAGTGAAGAAATTAAAGCATTACTTTTTGATTTCTTGTTCTACAACAAGCTCTGACAAGCCTATGTTTAGATCTTTGTCAAAAACACAAAACGAACAATAAAAAAATTGAACAATAGTGGACAACATAAAAAAAGAAAATGGGTAAACAAAACTAAAATTGAAAAAAAAAGAATGGACAAGAAGAAAATTGAACAAGAAGAAAAGTAAACAATAAGAAAAATAAACAATAAGAAAATTAAACAAAAATAAAAGTTAACAACAGAAAAGTAAACAAGAAGAAAAGTAAACAATAAGAAAAATAAACAAGAAGAAAATTAAACAAAAATAAAAGTTAACAACAGAAAAGTGAACAAGAAGAAAAGAAAAAAACGTAGACAAAGAAGAGGAGTACAAAAAATAAAAACAAAAAGAAAGTCTAACAAAAAGAAAGCGAACAACAGCAAAATGACAACTTACTCGATAACTCCATCCTCCAAAGGACCTTCCATCACCCAATAAAGCATTTCTTCACCCTCCTCCTGAAGTCTGTCGTCATCAATCTCGTCGTCCACGTCATCAAAGTTGTCGTCATAGTCGTTTTGCGATGACTAAATATTGAGTACGTTAGGCTGGATACTTAATATACAAGGATGCCACTCAATTTTGTGACAAATATACCACTTAAAAAAATTAATTTTAAAAGCTTACGAAGATCTAGAAATTGGTCGCTCGCCGTGTTTTGATTTTAATTTCAAAACAAAACCGTAAAAATGGCATGGTCAACATTTGTACAAATAGTTTACATTTTATTTACTGCTGCACTTTTTGAACACACAAAAAAATTAAGACTATATGAAAGGTTTAAAAAACATAAGGCAATTAAAAAGAACTTTCAATATTTAAATCAATTCAAAAACATTTAAATACTTGTGAAGTAAACTATTTTGTGACAACCCCTGTTTTAAGTAAACAGTTTTATTTATTTAACTTTATTAACACAGTAATTAGCTTTGGATCGGGCATGCAAACTTTTTTCAAAATATCGTGCATCGAAATAAACACAATATATCGGCCAACCCTAGTTCAACTCACGTGAGCGAATTCTTGGTCCTGTTCCAATTCTTTCGCCAATTGATCAGCTTTACTCATTGTTTGAGCTCCACTCGGGCGTGACATCTTACGCTTGTACCTACGTCACAATAGAAAATATCGTTACGTCACAATAAACTAATTGTTGGAGTGTTGCGTCATGGTGCGGCTCGCAAAAACTTTTCTATCATAGATATCGTCTGAAACAGGTTGACTGGATTTGTCTGGTTCGAATGTAAATTCGCTGGAATGCTAAAGTTTGTAAAGTTGTTTTTATTTAGATTTCTGGAATATTTTATGCATAATTTTCATGCATAATGTTATTTGTGACCTCAGCAAACAATTGACCCTTGATAATTGTTTAACGATCCTAAAGCACAATATGGGCGCTTCTCAGTTTTAAAAGAATTTACTTAGTTTAGAAGTTTAGGAATAATGAGCTACGTTAACGTACCAAACGTATCTTCTATGAGTAAAAATGGACCTGACATTAAAGTGCATCATTTGAATTAGTTTGATTGTGACGAACAAAGGCTTACGTTGACATTCTCCTTAGACTTGCTGTTGTGAGGTTTTCGTCCATCTTTGAACTCAACTTTCTCAACTGCTTTACGCTCATCCGTTTACTCAAGCGTCGCTCAAGTCTGTCCGTGTTCAAACCTGCAAAAATATTTGACCTTAAGAACAAATATTTAACCTTGAGAACAGATATTTGAACTTGAGGACACATATTGGACCTTGAGACATAAGATCATATTTTTTTTTTACTTTAGTAGAAGTATTTAACCTTGGAAACAAACAATTGACCTTCAGCAAAAAGATTTTACCTTAAGATATTTTTTTCTTCCCTTTTTACTTTTGAAACTCTATTTGAAAATTTGCAAGTAAATTTTAGATAGCATATTTTTAAAATATATAGCGAAAAAATATCTTTTAGAACACAAGAAACAACATACATGTGTACAACATAATAGTAGTTTCATAATTCAGGCAGTGTAACCTATTTTTTGTTAGTAATATTGTTCAACACTACGGCCCCAGTTACCAGTGATCTGTTCCTTCTTTGCCATGCTGTACTTCTTGATCATTGAGTGTTGGTCGTGCACAGTTGTTCGTCTCTGCATAGGAGCTGGTTGCGTAATACGGGGTTCATTGACTGGCACTTGTACGTATACAGGCTTGGGAGTTATGCACAAGGCACACTGACACAGGTTACCCAACCCACAGCTGTAGTATCCGTCACTGGAGGGTGGGGCATCGTATATTGACCCGCCCCCTGCTTGTGGACCAATCTGCATCGACTTCCCATCACCGGTCGGTTTGCCAGCAACTTGCTGTGATAATAAAGGTACATGGTAAGTTCAGTGTTTCCTAATACTTTTTATTTCACAGCGAGTTATAATTTCTTGGGGATAGACAGGTATAACTCTTAAGATACTTTTAAATTTGTATTTTATAAGCCTTATGTTGATTTCTCTTTAAATAACTATGAGATAAATAAGCCAAAAGAAATTAAGTGCAAATTGATAAAAAAGCATGATATGTTTTATATTTTAGGTTGTGGTTAGATGGAGGAGAAACGTCAACGCCCATGTTGAAATTGCTATTGTTGGTATGAAAGCAGTAATGGTTTGCGGTCAGTGCTTTTTTTAAGGTGTTACAGGGAAGCAAACGGTCTAATATCGCAAACAGTCTATCAAAATACAGCCTTTTGGTTTGCATGGGCCAGTTAAACATTTTTGAAAGATGACGTCATAAAACAAGTGAACCTAAGGAACCTGTTGTTTAAAAAAAGTGTTGATTTCGGTCCCAAAAAAAAATATGAAACTGAAATAGAGTCTAAATACATTTAGGGAGGAGGCGCTAAAGCGCTGTTTATTTCTTAAACTCTTTCTTTTAAATAATATTTTTTTATTCTTTCAAAAAAATAATCCGTTTTTAAATAATACTCTAAGCTTTTAACTCGGCCTTCATAAACCCCTAACATTATTCTACAGAACTCAGTTAAACAAGCCCCGGTGTTTTTATTCAACCGCTAGATGGTGTTGAAGGGCGGGCTTAATCCGTACCTGCAGGGCGTTCTGAGCTGCGTCATCTTCAGAAACTGCCTTCTTCACTTCTCTCGTTCCCCAACTAACGTTGTTCATGTTCACCAAGCTGTGAAGAAAATAGAGTGTAAGAGAGGGACACGAACACCAATGGACGGGACTTGCTTATCAAATGGACTTGTCATATTCAGTGAACGTGAAATGAAAGGTTGGGCTGGGGTTTGAAATCGCATTTTTTCGTGTTTATAAACAGCTTACAAGTTAAATGTTCAAGTCGCCTTGGTACAGAAAATACAAAAATTATTTAATCTCCCAAACTTAATATTCTTGTTTGGCGATTAAGTTTAGCTGTTGTAAATCCGTTTACGCCAAGTTTATCCGTATACTCCTGGACCTACTTACTTGTTAAACCAAAATTGGGCCCAACTTTCTAGAATTGTGGCAGGTGAACCATATTTTTTTGGTTTAATTTAGCCGTATTACCATGTATCCTGGTAGTGTTTTCTCCATTGTACAAAACTACACTTAAATGCCAAAGTTTGACTACCAACAAATAAAAGCATTTTACATTCTCCTACTTAACTATAGACACGTAACTACTAACTAGGATTAATATTTTCAAAGCAGCAGAATAAATATAGAGCAACTTGAATTATTTTTAACCCCACCTGTAAAACTTTTACCATTAACCTATTAACCCCTGACCTACTGACCTGTAAACCATAAGGAAGATGAAAGCTGAAGGGACACAAAGGTAGTAAAGTACCCCGTGTACGAGACACATCATCTCTTGTGGATGGACGATGCCAGTGAAGGCATACAAACCAACCAACATCAACATGAACAGCGAGTTCGGGTCAAGGATTGCTGAAAAGTACAAAAGTTGACATATTTGGGACAGAAGTCACCAAACTACGACCCACTGAGCAGGTTCAACCAGTAGAGGGTTTAGGCAAGTGGTTCTCAACTTTTGGGGAAAAAACATCCAAGAAATAGTTTGGCGTTTTTTGTGGTTGTTTTTTACTATAATATGAAGTTTTATCTTTGAAATAAGTATTATTCAGCTTTCGTATTTTTATTAAATGCATCTTATGTAGCAATTCTAGTGTTCTTGTACCATTAATTGATCTCATGTCACACCTTACTATTTGTTAAAAAGGTTAATTAGACCCACCAAGTTCTTATTATGAGGGAAACATTTAAAATCAAATCTTAGCAAAATAAAAATTTCTGTACAAATATTTTTACACACCAGAGGGCGACTGCGATTCATTATGACGCAATAAAACGATAATATATATTTTTAGGCTTGACCACGTGCAAGCAAGGTCATGCTGAAGGTTAAACTCCACCCACCAGTAGCTAGCCCTCCAATCACACCCACGATGACCGCACACATCACCAGAGCGTACAAGATCGTCAGGATGCCAGCCACCGCCACCTGTGACGTCATAATACACATTGTTAACAAAATGCAACCGTGAGTTTGAACTCGGAATACTAAGCGTAAGTATAACAGAGGAAATACACAAGCAAAATAGTTCGGATTTTGTTAATATGATCCATGCCGTTTTAATGCTTCCGCAAATTTTTTAAATTGTGGACAAATAGTGTTCAAAACTATCTTAATAAATCCAACCATATAACTGTTGCAGTTGATTACCCAACGGAATCTAACGCCCATGGGCTAATGAACAGTGGTTTACATTTCAACAAAACCAATTATTAACCGCTCGAAACTAAAAAAGAAGCAAGTTTGTAAGTTGTGTGCAATCCATGGCAAATCTTTTTTACCTTTAACGTTTTCTAAATTGTGAATAAGCCAGTTTGTTTTTTTAAATCAAAGCTTTCCCTGAAAAACAAAGTCAATGAACAGGTAAATAAATCCTTTGTTAAGTCACAGTCATGCGCCGAACACGCGTTTGTATTTGTATAGTGACGTCACAAAGTGACTGTTCGTCTTTAATGACACCACAAAGAAACAAATAATAAAATCAAAGTTCACATTTTAGTGTAATTCTGACGCCTCGTTAGTGGATTTGAAATCCCCTGCATTAAGCAAGTGGGCGACTAAATAGTTGCTCGTTATACTTGCATGTTATTTTATGAGGCGCAATATGTTGCCATTTCTTGCTCCCTTGTAAATCATTAATAATTACCATCGCGTGCCATAGTTCCGTAAAGGACAAATAAATGCAGTGGGACTGAATAAAGGATTTGGAAAGCAACTGAATACAACTTTTTACCTAACAATCCAGGAATAGGGAGGTTCACTTTAACACGATACCAAAGCCTAAATCAAAGTTGGAACTTTTTATTGCGTAGGTCACAAATTAGGAAACGTGATGTTTTCTGTCCTAACAATGAGAAAATAAAATAGAATCTAACTATATTCAGTGCTAAAACGGTTTATTTTAATTAAACTTTTGTTTTAAAAATTCACCACTTTTTAAATAATACGCTAATATTTTAAACAGGCCTTCATGGGCAGCCCTACACTAGCTCGCCCAAAGGGTTCATAAGCTCCAGTTTATAACCTCTGTATTGGGAAGGATAATAATGAAAACCAATTGGGCGTTGACTTTACAAATTAAGTAGCGCATTCTTTGGGCACATTTGTGTCACAACAAACACATTCACATTTGTGGAGAACAAACGAAACCTCAGTTGCAACATTTTGTCCTTTGCACAAAAGGTCAGTAACAAACTGGACAAAGTTTATCTCCGCGGACGAACTGCGTCACCAGTTTATTGTGAGTCAACAAAGAAACGCCCAGTTGAGCTATATGGTCAGTTGCTTTAAGCTTCTTGTTATAAATGATAAATGTTTGTTGTTGGGCTGAATAACATAATTGCGATTACTTTTAATGAAGAATGTGACCACGCCCTAAATCACACACAAATTTCACTGTTCTTTTTTTTAAAGGTTTGACCTTTCTGAAACAATCTTTAGGCTGCTGATAAAAAATGTCTATTTCTTACTTTTAACTTGTATTTTAGTTTCAAACTAAAGATTAATGTGATTAAAGCAAAAATGTTCCGTTGACATTATTTCTTGGTACTTTTTAAAATTATTTACATGCGCAAGTTTTCCAAACCAATCATCAAAATTTATTCATATTATCTTGGCGTAAACTTGTTTTTTCATTGATTTATTTCAACACGAAACCTGCTTGTCTGAATTTTGAAGTAGTGACAAATGACAAAATTTCCCCAAAAGTTACTTTCTTAATTTGGCAAAATAAACTTAAAAAGACATACAAACTACAAAGAGCACAATATTGGAATGTAACATGCCCTAAAACACCTTTCAATTTATGACATAACTATTAGCCTTAGATGTATCAAATGTAAGAAAGAACGCCTTATGATGCCACATCAAAGCATGACCTTGAGTATATTAACCTGGTAGCCATAAATTTAGTTTTCGCCAAGCCGAACTTGATTTAAGATACACCATTAATGAACTCTAAATCAAACAGACCTTAAAGTTAATAAAAGTTACAGAAAACGTTGAAACCCTAACAATTCTTTGGAGATGTGTATGTATCGCTAACACCGCTCATTCTCCCACTAACCACACAAGGAGGCATCATACGTGTTTGTCCGATGTACACATGTCAATGGAATGCGTTACTTTGCAGTTCAAACATCGGGTTGACTAATTGGGTCCAGACATGTCCCAAATATGTACTACTAATTCAACAAACAGCACAGATAATATAAATTAATGTAAATGTTAACAGTGCAAGAAGTAACTAATGCAACTTTCTGTAAATGTATTCTTAATATGTAGTAATAATATCAAAGCCCATACAATGGTACGTATCATTTTGAACTATTCGAATATCTCTTTATTCATTTTCAACATATATACCCTTAATATGTTTGTATAGTCCTTTGAATGTTTGGCTGGTTGGGAACGAAATATTTTTATTGTAACATTCAAACGGCATTTGTTTGTTACAATACCTCAGATGGTGACATTGATCATTGCACACAAGTTCACCGAAAGCCTTGAAATGGACTCATCAAAATCAGTTAAGTTGTGCACACTGGTGTATAAATGTTTCAGTGTCATTATGGACCCGGTTATGCCTTATAAAATAATTCAACTGTTCAACTGTTCACCTGAAATATATTCTGCTTCCACCCCCACCGACAACAAATAACCCTCATGTTTTGTTTACCTGGGTGTCGGCTGATGTTGTGTAGCATAGGATGATGAAAATGATGACAGGGATGAGTGATACCATGAGAGCCACAGCAGCATCCCACCCAAACACATACGAGTAAGCTCCTTGTACCACCATTATAACTGTGGCTGGACCGAGCAGGGAAGATATCATCAAGCCGATCTGCAAAGGTTGAAAGTAGTTAAGGGTAACCTAATGAGGAAACTTTAATCGGATTTTTTAATTCAATGACATACAAAGTGACAGATTCCAAGCTAGGTTTGTTAGTACTAATTTGTATTTTAGAGTAATTACACCGTATTTTTTTTATTATTGTGAGTTTTTCCGATTAAATGTTAAAAAGAGATGATTAAATTGGTTAAATGTCAATCCAGTTTTGTCACAAGATCAATAATGAGCATCTTGTTGAGATTAAGACAAATATTTGTAATCCATTATTTATTTTATACAAGATATCTCAAACAATTCAACGGTTCACAAAATCGTTATATTTTGTACATATTGGGAGTTTTTTAATTCATTTGATATTTTAGTGGTGCACAAAACATTTATAAGGCCGTTTATAATATCGCCTAATAAACAATCGTTATAACTCTTTTAAGGTAAACAATTATATAAGCACCTTATTTAAGTATTGTTGTCATTATAATAGTTAATAACACCTGCCTGATATGCGATGTAGCCCCACGAAATGTACATGTTGTTCTTTACTGTGAGGCTTGAGTCGATCAAAATATCAAAGATGTTCGCCATTGTCGAAGGTCCCCATCTGTGACGTAACAAGTTAGCTTTATCTTACAAATGGCCCTTAACTTAAAATATACTTAAACTCTGTTAAAAGTCTTTGGACCATGACTGGAGGTTGTAGTTAGACGTAGTAAAAATATCAAGCCAATACAGAAGTAGGAGGTATTTGGTTGTTTCGAATAAATCTTATGTTAAAAACGAATAAAGATTTATGCGAAACCTTCAATATGCGCTCCACTGCGCTCCTAAGTTAAGCAATATGTTTTCTCTTAAAACAAAGTGTTACGCTGCTACAGCAAAGTCATTAATTTGGAGCCGGCTTAAAAAGGAATCATTAGTTCGGAGGAACAGCTGTAAGTATACGTCATGCGAATAGTTATCCCCGTTACCTTCTCCTCTGGTTGTAGAACTCCTTGAATTCCTCGGGAGCAAAAGTGAATGAATCAGAAGCAGCGCTGTACTCAATCCTCCAACCTTGCTTCAGTAGCAGAGTGCACAGCCATCGGTCCTCACCTAAAGTATCACGAATATCATATCATGAGCACGAGTTATCATATATTGTGCATGAGTTATCATATCATGAGCATACGGTATCATATAACGTGCACAGCCATTGAGCCTCACGAATGCGTGTCACGAGTATCATGTCACGTGCATTATAGTCATCATAAACACAATTGTATCAGGAAGATGGGTTCATAAAACTAGTTAACCATGCCATGAAAATGTCCTAGATTAAAAGCATGATTTACCAATAATAATAAACCCTCACACGTATGCATGCGACCATATCACGAATTTTACGATGATGTCTCGAATAATTCCAAGAATATTATCAAATAATGTAATTTTGTGATTATGACGTCCTTTTAAAATTATTAACTCATAAAAGAACCCAAGAGTAAAATGCAACAGGGTAACAAAGAGTTTCAGCCAAAGGATTCGTCAATTTTCAACAGCGAAAAACAACTTACAACAAAGTTTGACCGGTGATAAAAGAGGGTTGACTAACACAACGGCTGAGTTGAGTCACGTTTCAACTGCGCTGCAAATATTGCGGTCCACATATAAACCTTAAATAACATCCACAGTCGAACGAGGCTAACAAAGATCGGGTATTTTGCGCGAACTTACACAGAGAAGTCAGACAGCAATGCAAATAAATCGCTGGCTTATAAACCCGCTGTTTTATTGCGCTGAAATGAAACCAGTTGAGCAGGCCAATAAAAAATAACATTTAGTTTGCGAAAAAAATAATATATTCGCAAGAAGCTATTTTAACCTTGTTATTGTCAAAGTTGCAATAATGCTGCCCTAAAACAGATTGCCCAAATAGGTGGTTGAAACGTTGGTACTTTAATTAAATTTTGCCGAACGAACAATTTCACAATTGAAATAAATCCAAACGTAAAACTGGTTGACGACATGTGTTTTAGTTAAAATAGTACTTTTAAATAAAGTCATTTTAGATTTTAGGTCTTTATGCTTGGTCACCAGTGTTATAATGACTTAAGTTAGTGACTCGAGTTAAGTGTGATCAAGTCACTGTTTTAAATGACTTGAATTGACTTAAGTATTTTTGGTAAAATGAGTCAAATAACTTGGATTAAAATTAAGTGCTTTCATTTGACATTTTATAGCAAAATTAGGCTATTTATCCTATTTTTTGCAAGTAAAACTATTAGATTGATATATATTTTTTTTTCTATATTTTAGTCAAATTATTATCATAACCAGTTTACCAATTTTAATAGTTTAACGTTTCATTTTTATATCAGTGATTTGACTTGGGGTTAACTTGCTCTAATTATAACCTGACTGGGATTTAACTTGTTAGTTTTTCCAAAGACCTGACTTTAATTATCACACATATCAGTCTGGTGCTTAATAGAAAGACTTATTTACAAGTGCGAGTCATCAACTAACCTTGATCCCATTGTACGTAATGCAGTGCTTCTGTAGCTTTTGTCGTGTATCTGTTCATAACGTTGACATCGATGATGGCCGAGCCTCTGAACAGACTGAAGCATCCAGGACTGCACAGCACACAACCAAGCACGTGCTCTGTGGTCTTCTGGAGCCAATGACCGACCGCGTATTCAAACTTCTGGAACCAAACCACTGGACCCGAACCTGGACAAGACAAACAGCGTTAATTAGATGGATCTCTCCTTGTTTCCTTCTTTCTGCCGTCTGCCTTGGCAGTATGTATATTGTATACGCTCAAAATCAATGCTTTGTTTAAGAACAACAGGGTTGCCATGTTTTTATGAAAAACAATCCAAGACATTTTAAGATTTTCCAAAGAAAAGTTATAGAATTAGAAATACCAAATTGGATCGTTTGAAGTTGTTTTTGTTCAACACAAAGAAAAAAGTTGAAAAAACGTTGTTTAACCTTGTTGATATAACACACAACCTACTTTAAAAAACTGTTAGAAAAAACAAGTTTTTTTAAAAAAAAATTAACACACAAATCAATGTCAAGACATTTAAAGACATAATTACTATACAACATTTTCAAGGAAGCGTTTCGGTTTTAATAAAACAAAAAAAGTTGATTAACACCGACATCGGCCTTGTATCGGACGAGTATCGATACTATCACTTTGTATCGGTTATCGTCTACGATCCGATATTATCAGACATCCTTTATGGCGATATTCACCAGTGGCGGTGTTCGAACTGCAAACCCTCGGATCCTTACCTGTTGGATGAATCCTTCCACAAGCCGCACCAACATCAGGGTTTCTCTTCATTCTATCGAGCAGAAGAAGCACAGCGCTAGGTTGGAAGTCAACATCTCCATCCAGAGCCAGCAGGAACACATCGTCGATCTTGTAAGCCTTCTTTGTGGCTTGCAGGTAACCCAGGATGTAGTACATGTACATGCACTGGGACCAACGCTTTCTGTGCCTGAAATTAAATGGGTGGTTATTATATTTTTAACAATTGCCAGGCGTGGGCAAACTGTGTCACATGCGGCTCTTTGACATTTTTTTGTGACTCTTCTTTTCAAAGAGTGATACTCGAAATATATAGACGAAATTTGTAGAGAAGTGTATCTTGAGTATTTCAACAATGTGTTACTTATTAAGTAATCTTTGTATATGGCCGTATTTGTCCTAATTCTAAATAGAGAAGTCAGGTGGCACTGTATAAAGACAAATTGTATTTGATTCTCGACAAGCTTTCGCACAACCGTGCTTCATCAGGTCAAAGTATAAATGAAAACAATTAAAATGCACGTAAAAGCACAGGCGCAAGTAAAAGGCGATAAGAATGGTGACGTCTAACGAATCACACAGTGTAAAATACCTTAGAGTTTCGGTGATCAAAAAAGTAAGTAACGGCACCCAAGCGAGGCTCACAGTCGAACAAAACATAATTAAAAAGTTCGATGCCATTAATGTGGGGCTCAATCGAGATTTGGGCTTTATGTCACATTACACCTCATAGCAGGCTGTACTACACCCATCGTGCCTTGAAGCGCAGGCATCGTAGCATAATTGTTTTTGCGTCAGTAACACGCTTTTGCGAGCATGTGCCTGTGGATATGTTAGACGTCACCATTCTTATCGCCTTTTACTCGCACTTGTGCTTTTACGTGCATTTTAATTGTTTTCATTTATACTTTGACTTGATGAAGGACGGTTGTGCGAAAGCTTGTCGAGAATCAAATACAATTTGTCTTTATACAGTGCCACCTGATTTCTTTACTTATTAAGGTATTTCATCGTGACATAACAGTAATGCTTTTTTCACAGAACATCGCGTTAAATTAGTTTAACCTGTGACGTAATATTAAAATGGAACTGCTTCAAAAATAACCAAGCACAACGAGGTTCGGCTGTTACAATAGCTTTAAAAAGCACATTCGGTTAAAAACCTAATATTTATCATTTGTTTCCATGTATTCAAAACTCACTTCTTGTTTTGCGGCTTACTCACGTGTGGTTTGTACAAAATATAAACTTTAATCCTTTTTATGCGGCTCTTTAATCTCATAAATTGAGAAGCCGGCTCGCCTACTGCAAAATTTTTCCTCCCTTTGGCGTAGTTTGTAAAACTCACGGTCAGAAGTGCCCCACCTTATCTTTTCCTTGTCCTTCAGATGCACCACCATTAGGTTTCCGTGGGGTAAGATGAACTCCAGCCTTCCCCCGTAGGGTGTTGGGTAAATAACCGGGGGATTGAGGTCGTAGCCTTTACCCAGCTCAACTTTGCTGCAAAACAAAAGGTTCGGTTAAAAAGGTTTGTAAATTGTTGTTATATCGAACTTAAGGAGATCTTGCGCAAGGAAAAGGTTCATTTTGGTTCTGAAAGTAACCGAGCTGTATCATGTCAAGTAGTAATTGAAAAAACGACATCATTACTGTGTTTTAATGGACCTGAATAAAATATGCCGTCACATATTTCTTTCCTTTATAGATTATTGGTTATATAGATTACACTTTAAAGGCATCCTCACATATTCCTACTTTCACCAGCTTGTCAGTACAAGGATATTAATTAAATCAACGCTTTCTTTACAACAGAATCCGATTTTATATTGATAACAAAGTCACAAATGCTATGGCACTCATAATCACACACAGACGCGTGCTTACGCGCATCTGCCCCGCACACATTCACGATTGCACGCTTATACACATACACAAGTAATCATGCATGGAACTACACACTGCCACTTACTTTGCGGCGAGCGGAATAAGTTCGCAGAGTTGATGAACGAACTTGTTGGTCTTGGTTTCACCTTCACTTGACCTTTCCATTGCGTCATCAAACAACACGTGCACTTGGAAGTTGTAGAAATCCGGGTCAGCAGTGGAGTTACCGCGTCGTGTTCCCTGGTCGCGGTCCAACCTGTGTGACGTCACAATGTGGTTACGCAAGGATATGCAAAAAAAAACTTTTAACAATTTTTCTCCCTATACGTAAAAGAACCTCAGTTACGTAACAACCAACTCTATGTGACGTCACAAACCTAATGGTTTCGTAAAAATGGAATGCGCTTACGTTACATGCAACAAGGCTAAAAACGAAAGATGTTTTTTTATCAAAAATGTAAACTTAAATCGGAAAATGTGGCATAGCCCGATGCTGCATCCTAAATTTACAGCTTTAAACGTTTCAGGGTGTAAGCGCAAGCGTTGTGTACCGTTTCGGGCGATGGTTGCTGTTAAACAGCAGAATGATACAAACGCTCGGATAGATTTCCAAACTTGCCAGCATATGGTTGTTGAATAGCAACCTTAGCCCGATGCTGCATCTTAAAATGTTTTATTTTTCGCTGACAAATGTTGAGCACTTCTTTATCTTCGGTAATCAAAACTTTAGAATCATTTTACCCGAAACGCGTAATCGCCAAGATATACAACTACAATTGGCAGAATGGCTTCTTCCCAACATTTGTAAAAGTTATGAGCAAATTAGCAATATACAAGAGTTACAAGTAAGACATTAAGTTTGAAACTTAAACAAACAGTAAAAACAAAAAAAGCAAAAACGAAACAAAAAACACTTCTAGAAGTAGAACGACAACTAAAAACTTGTTGATGACGTACCTCATGAGTGACGTCAGTATTTGCGTCATTTCCTGCTCGGTTTCGTGCCACATGGTGGCGCACAGGAATAGTTGGGGCGTGAACTTGTGAGATTTTGCCAAAGTCAAGCGGCGCGACATTTTCCTCCTGGTCGACATACGACGGCTGGAGCTCCTGTGCATTAGAGTAGGACAGGATAAATGTTAAGCAGACCTGGCCAAACTACGGGAAAATAGGAAAGGGAATAACTGAAAACCTACTCGCCAACTAACTATTGAACGTTTTTGTGTTGTGCCATAAGTTTTGTATTGTTTAAATCAGTGTTTAAACCAGGCCTGGACAAAACGCTGTACGCCAAGCAAATTATTTTGGCCGCAATTTACCTTCCATCGAACCTTTTAAGTAAAAAATAAGCCCCCCTCCCCCACCCCCATATAAACCATGTCTTTTCAGACCAATAAGTTCTTAATCTGTTGCGAAAATCACGGCGTTTTGGTCTTATTACATTTTAAGTTTTTCTGCTTTAGGTATCGTTGAATTTTATCTTATATTGTGTGCTCCTGTTGTAAACAAGCCAAATGACTCAAGTCCCAGTCAAGATTTCTGTCTTTAGGGCGAAAATGTGCTCAGTTTAAATTGGTAAAGTATTCAATTTAATAAAATACGTGACAAGGCGCATACAAGAGACTCTTGCTCGAAATAACAATGTTTATAGTTCAAAAACACTAGCACTTTAAGAAGTAACAATTCGCAAGGTGTAACACACCAATATATAAGACATTATAAGTAATGGAGTTTTAGCCTCTAATGGAGTTAGAAAATAGTTGGCAGAAAACCTAAAATAATTTGTTTCAACCTACGGCAGAGTTCTTTAATTGGAGTCTGTTGACTTGATGGGGTTGAATAATACCTATAGTTGAAAATTTGATATATTTGAAAACCAGGATTGGATACAAAAAAATCGTTTTGGCGCTTTCTTGCGAGTGTTTGCCCTCCAATTCAGTTTCATTTTTTTCCTGATTTATGCGAACCATTTTTTGGGGTCCACGTTAAAAGAGTTTAACAACCCCTGGTCTAAGAGATCTGTTGACTGACATCAGACCAGTTGTTCAAACCAAGATTCAGAGGGCGCAGAGTTTGTTTAGGAAGCTATAAACTAAAGTTGCTGCCCGGTTTATATCTACGTTTAATGGCCATTAAAACGAATGGTTTAATGCAGTGATGTTTAACCGGTTGTACCGGAATTGTTAAAGGGTGTACCACATTGATGGGGTGTACTGGGGTGTACAAAATACCACATAACAATAAACCTATGGTTGGGTATCATATTAAATAAACAGGTTTATTAAACAGACAGGCTGGATTGTAGAATGCACGGTACAACATGTATTTAAATGTACATAGCTTCTAAGATAGTATATTCTATTCGTGACATCAAACTGAAATATTTATCTTAAAAAAATTATTATCGTTATAGTGAGGTACTAACTAGTTCTTCATAGCGTCTAACGTTAATAGTTCTTTTTGCAGTAAAACCGCTGACATCTATAAAACCGAAGAGATAGAGTTAAGTGAGTACAACAGGGTGTGTGTTTCTATAAATGCGGTGCATTGCACGGACTGGGGTGTACAAATTTCTTAAGTAAATTGTAAACTGTTCCAACAGAATTTGACAATCATTAGTTTAATGGACACAAATAACCTACCGGTACCTATATGTGTCCAATCAAATCTAAAGCTAGAACTAAAAGATCCTATTAGCAAGAGAGTCGGAAACAAATGGCAAAAAAAACAGAGCATTTGGTTTAAAAGTGATGATTACGTACTTCCTCGAAGCCTCGCTTTTTTTCTTTTTTGTCTCTTCCTCTTCGTCTTTTTTCGCCTTGCTTCTCGCGTAAGCCTTCTCAAACTGCCTCCTGTTCATCATGAGAGCTTGGTCGATCAGTGGACCACCGTATATCGCTTGCACGAACAAAACCTCGGTCCTGGGATTAAATCAAGCTTGTAATATTATGACTGGGGGTTTTAGTTAGACATAAAATGAATACCAAAGCCCATACAGAAGGTAAGATTTTGAAAGTTTCGAATAAATCTTTTTTTTACATCAGGATGTTGAAAATTAATAAAGATATACTCGAAACGTTTAAAACGTTACCCACTTTCTTATGAGCTACTATTCCTACTAAAATCAAGCTTCTTTATCCATTTATACTGATGGGCGTGAGTAACGTGTTTATATGTCACCATAACAAAAAAAAACAGTTCACAAAACAGTTCGCTCAAATGAGTAAGAATTGCGATTAAAAAATTGAAAGTTCAGCAAAACTTTAGTCCTGGGGAAGATAATGACTGGAGCTTGTAGTTTTAGCATATTCCAAGTAGGTAACATTTTGTGAACATTTCGAATAAATTTTTATTCTTAAACATGAATAAGAGATTTTGCGACTCAGCAAATGCTTTATTCGCCTTTACAACGTTCTGTAATTTAAAATGAACATAAGCTTATTTCGATCACAGATTTGTTTTTTAATAATGTTTCGGAAGCAGTACAAAGACAAGGCCCATGTTAATTACTCGAACCGATTAATGCCAAGTTCCTATATTTTGTTCACTTCAAGCCCAAGTGAAGAGAATTGTGTGGCCAAAGCTTAGCTGTTATGCTAAAGCTAAAAAAGTCGCGAAAAAAGTTAGGAAGCGTATTGTAATCAATGTGTTCAACTTTAAACGCACTCAATATTGAAAATAACAAACGGAAAGCTATTTTCTTACTTCTTATTTGTTCACTTTGAGCCCACAAAAAATTCACCGAGAGAATTGTGTGGCCAAACCCTCGCTGTTGTACTCAACCTTAGTATTAAGGTCGCCGCGAAAAAACGTTGAGAAACATTGATCTAAATGCCAAAAACTTCTAAGAAGACCATCCTACCTTTCCAGTCTGTTCTGTGTAGGTTTCCAGATGAACAAAGTGATCATGATCATTGCAGCCCATCCCAGGCACAAGCCAACAAGAACCATGGCAGCCATTATCCCGTTAACAGCCCCAACGCTTAGTATATCAGCATCAAAAGAACCACCAGGTATCATCTGTATGTTCCAGTCAACGTACCACTGTAAGTAGTAGTAGGATCTGGGGAGACCTGTAAAAATAATATTGAGATTTCAATTTCAGTTACATTTTAGTTTTTATATATATATTAGTTTAAAAATCCTACTCTGCGTATTTTCTCATTTGTTTGTTTTCATCAATTTGGTGATTTTGTCACATTGATGACGTCACTTGATTTAGGGCGGTTAAACTTTCCGCTCCAATAACCAATTAGCACAATAAAATCGGACATTCATAACAACAGTGACGTCACTATGTCCCATTCAGAATGACGTCATAACAGGGTTGGGCTTAAGCACTCGCCCGCTCGCCAATGCGAGTACAAATTGCTCTTGGCGAGTGCTGATTGACACCCACTCGCCCGACTGTGGCTTCGGCGAGAAATTTAACTAGTTGGTGTAGGACTTGTGTTAAGCACCACTACTAAGCGAAATATTACTTAGCGCCAGTTATTTCCGTAAACACTAAGACGCAAATACATCAACACTACACAAATAATAAGGTTTTTCGAAGTCACGTTCGCAGCTCGTAATAAAGACTCTTTGTCCCGTTTATAAAAGATCGTTTGCCGGCAAACAATCAAAGACGTCATTGCTGCAGTGGTAAATAGTTATAAGTTATTGTTTAACTTAAACGTTGTTAATTTTTAAATGTTTAACCCAGTCGTTGACGTCTTTGGAAAAGTTTATTGGACTTGCGATGTACCGAGCTGTGAGAATTCTACTTTTCTATGTTTATTTAATTGGTTGCATAAGAAAATTATAGGCAATTGCTGCAGTTTTCGGACACAATAAGTTCGAATGCAAATGTCTGATAAAAATATTTGTAAGCAGTGTTTCTAAGATGTTTTGAGGGAGCGAATGTGCAACTACAGCTGATTAGTCTACGTAAATATGTTGTTGCGATTTCTTAAAGTTCATAGCGGTCAACCAAGACAACATTTTTTGCTGTTCAACCAGCAACTTAGGCGAAATGTGCCATTTTGTTTGGCGCGAAGCAACCTGCGGTGAAACGCCCTTTAAGCACAGAAAAAACAGATAAAGTAAAAAGAGAGCGCGAGGATGTTTAGAAAAAAGGCAAACAGGCAGGCCGTGGCTACTAAATTGTCGGTGTTATTTTTTACTAAAGATTGTAAAAAATATTTCGGCTAAAAAACATTGTTTTAAGCGTAAATTTCTTTATGGGTCAATATAATTTGGTCATTCATGCTTGGAAATAAACGACAAGACTTTTAGAAAAACTAATGTTTACGTACAGAAACCACCAGACAGGTTAAAGATAAGCCAAGAAATGACCGCGCTAGGACGGAAATTCGCAGACTGCGTGCCAACAAGTTTGGCGAGTGTTATTTCATCTGGGCGAGTGCTGATTGATAGCCGCTCGCCCAGTTGGCGAGTGTAAATTTTTGCTTAGGAACAACCCTGCACAAGCCACTTTGTAGCAGAAAGTCGAACCGAAACTTTATGAAACGTTTTTTGGCGACTGTTTGACGTACACGGCACAAAACATAGTCAACACGTCATCAACAAGTGACGTCATCATGACGTAAATACCAACAAAATCCAACAAGGAAGTTACAATTTACCATGGCGTTAGTTTTGCAGGGAAGCCAGGGCTTGGTGATATATCAATTGCCACTCTACCAATCCCAATGTCCTACAATTTTGGTCATTTGGAAGCAAAATAAACACGTCATCAACTAGTGACGTCATGTACTTACCAAAAAACTGCAGGAGTCCGTTCTCGCCGGAATAAACGAACTTGAAGACGGCTAGTGCTGCTGCGCATGCGCTGATGGCCGGTGTTACCAGGACAACGGGGATGGTGTAGGACTCACGCTGGATGCAAGTGAGGCAAGAAACTCTTCCGAAGAAGAAGGAAGCAAAAGCGCAACATCCGTGTGTCGCGAACACGTAGAACAGTGACGTCATAATGCGAGAGCTGTGAGGGGAGTGACGTCATTTAAGGGTAGAAAATTGAGGCGACCGATATTATTAAACAAGTACAACTATTAAGTTTTTTAAACCAGAGTAAAATGTTGGGTCGTAAGTTTGGTTAAAAGGAAAATATATTTTGTCTTCCGTAATAACGCACATACAGGTAAAAGAAGCATAATTGGAGTTAATAATATCCTAGTATTTCAATTTTTGGCCTGAAAAGTCTTATGTTGTTTTTTGAAATCATTGTTTTACCGTCTTGAAGTTTTCTCAAAGAACTTAAATTGAAAACAAAGGTTGAAAGCTGTATTTCGTTGTTCAAAAGCTAAAATTGGCCTTGTCAATTAAAATTTAATACTGATGTTTGATCGTCAAGCAAAAAAAGCAAAAAAAGCGTACCAAGGAAAAAGTTTAAGAACCACTGCGAAGCGCTACATATTGTACGCTATATAACTAGATTATTATCTTTTATCAGAACCATTACCCCAAACAAAATCTGCGTATCGTCTCGGCAACCCAAAGACAGTCTTATCAGTGTAATGAGCCGATTTATAAATCAGTAATGAAATCAACAAAGTAAGCTTCCATAAAGCGTAGCATATCAAGTGTAATCGTATGTTCTTCTCGTGTGGCCAGTTAGTGCTAAGCTACTCATAGGTGATGATAGAAGTTAAAAGGCCGTTTTTCTAAAGACAACAATTTGATTTGTGTACGGAAGGCATTTCACAAATAACACAGGTTTATGGGCGACCTTGCAATTGCAATATAAAACCACGGTCAGATTTTTAAATTATTGTCAGAAATATGCTAGAGACCAGTCGTGGACACCAATCCATAGTAAAGTAAATACGTGATATGGAAATCGCGAAATTAGTCGCCAGGCCATTTTAAAAATAACCCTTCAGTTATTTTCTTCGAACATTTTACGCTTGTTCTGTGCTAGAACCACCATGATTTGAGAAAAAATAATTTTTTGACAATTCTTATTTAAATTTTGACCTGAAATAACAGCAGAAAAAACGCCCAAATAAATCTTACACATTGTTGTAAAAAGTTTATTATTAGCAAAGTGTCTAGAATGCAAATCTGAATTGAAAGTTTAAAATCAGGTTTGGATCATAATGTTTGGAGGGTGTAGTAAGACGTATAAGAATGTCCATGCAGAAGTAGGTAACACCTTTAATTTTTCGAATATCTTATTATTATCTTCAGAGATATTAAAACGTATAAAATGGTACCTACTTCTGTATGGAATTTGGAATCGGGTCAATTTATCAACCAACACTAACCTGGTTGATCTCCTGTTGCTTTGCAGTTCAAACAAGTTAGCTATGGATGTGTAGCGGTCCATGGAGTAAGCTGGGTGCTTGTTCACGTGGTCGCTCGCATACGTTTCGCTCTCAAGCACCACAAACACTAGGAAAGCCATTCCGGTGAGTACAAGAGCCTTCATGGTGGCGAATAGGAACGACGCCTTGAATCTGCTGTGATCTAAAGCTTCGTGGAGACTTCGAGCTCTGATCTTGAATCCGAAGGGAAGATTAAACTCGTCCGTGATGAAATTCTCCCAGTAGCGAAGCGAGGTGAGAACAATGCCTGCAACAATGGGCGATTGTTAATTAACAATAAAAAAAGGTTTACTGCTTTTTTTAATTGTGTAAAACATAATCATTTTTACTTGTTTTTCAATAACCAATAAAATAATGAGAATCCAGGGACAAAATAAAATAACTTAGAAGCAAAAAGTTCGACTGAATGGCAAGAATGAAAAAAAATTAAATAGCAGTTTTAAACTTTTTCTTTCACTACATTACTTTGGCAGAAAAAAGCACAAAAAATGTTGAAACTTTGTTTTTAGGTGATTTCATCTTTGTTCAAAACCACTTTTTTACCTCCCAGAGCCCAGAACTGCGTGTTATCTCGGGTGAGAAATGCGAACTCTGTCGGCCAAATCCCTGGAAGAATGAAGAGCGAAGCGATCCCAGCTCCCTGGAGAACCTGGGGCAAGAAAGTGAATTTAGCATTGTTGTGAATATTTAAGCATGATTTTGAATATTTTACGGATAACAAATTGGTCAAAATGGTAAAAATCGTCTTTAGAATTTTTTAAAATCTGGTTAAAAATTAAGTCAAACACGGTGTTTTACACGAATTTACAAAATAAAAAAGCTTAAATCCAACTCACAAGTGCCATAATGCCGAGCGCAAAAGCCGTTGCTTTGTCTTTCCTTATGTTTGCAGCATTCCTTCTTCTGTTGTGCGACACTGAGAGCCACTTTGCGTGTATGTTCACCAATATGGCGGTTAGTGCCACTAGAGGGAACACCAGAGTGGCGTATGTGGCGTCCATGTGGGGAAGCACCTTGAAGAAGAGTAGGCCCTCGCCAACACAACTCAGGAACTCCCATAAACCGCCCTGAAACGAAAATGAAAAGGTCTTATTAGCCGCCTTGTTTGAAAAGAAATGTGTAAAAAAGTAAAAATATACTCAATATCCCCTCTCAACCGCCCTGTAGATTTTAAACAAAAACAAAAACAATAATCTTGATCAAACGATTTTTTTTATGATCCAAATTTGTTTTTTATATCTATAAGAAGCAAAGTCGTCTGTAAAACAGAACTGCTACCTGTTAGCGTCCAAATTTTATTAAACAGTTAGGGTGGGAACTTAATGAGTTTGTTAACAGAAATATCCTCACTACACTAAAACAATGTTACAAGTCAATATTGTTGACAAGCCTTGCTATTGCATCGACCTTTTCATCTTATCGCAAACTTCATGTTCAAAAGCATAACTTAAAGTCCTTTTAATTAATTAAAGCGCATTTTTTACTAAACATTTTTAAAAACTTAGGTTGGAAAGGAGAATAGTAACATTTGAATTGTTACGTAATAGTAAATATTGTTCTGGCTGAAACAGTCGCAACAGAACACAAGTGTGACGTCACAAAAGGACCTCTTTTATTAGCAAAAGTCGTAAATTAAAGCGAACCATCGTAAAATAGCTGGTGGTAGTGCATACATTATAGTCTACCTTTTGTTTGCGCAAATTACGACAACTTAAGAAGAAAATAAATCACATCCAAGCCCTTTTAGAAGTGAGCTATAGCTTAAATGACTGTGACAGCAAAATTTACAGCATCTTAAAAATTAAGTTCTTTAAATGTTTTCAAACGTCCTATTTTGTTTTTATTTAATACACATCTCAAAAACGAAATGTAAAATGTATATGTAAACCCTAAAAAGCCAAACAGTTGTACAAGCCATCAAAAAGTATGTTAAGTGTGGGTTGACCGACGAAAATTGATTTAAACTATAACTGAAAATTTACAAAAAATATAAATTTAGAACTATAAAGTTAAAGTTTTAACAAATTTTCACCTAAAAATATTTTGTTTTGGACAAAATTTTGACTTATTAGGATGGCATTGATGTAAACAACGCATTGTGGTGTACAGCGTTAGTGTTTTGACGTCGTCAGTCACTTGTTTTTGACTTTTAAGTTTTAACTGGGTCCGGTGTAGCGCAAATCAGGTATTATTTCGGGTTTGTGTTAAACACATAGAAAGCAACAGAAAGTTCACACAAATATCTCATGTAGGGCGATTATATTTTAGTATTACAAATGAGAAATTTTGTCATATTTATGGACCTAAAAATAATATAAAATATTAGGAATACAAACAACGCATTGTTGTATACTATAGAGTACTGCATTAATATCTTGGCATTAGTCAGGTATCACAAATCAGCTATTTTTAGGGTTTATGTAGAAAACACCACATGAAGTTTGCCTTAACAGCAAAACTCACCCAAAGCAGTGTTGAGATGTCGAGTGGTGATTCTCTCTTCATAATGATGCGGTAGAGGCTGTATCCCATCGAAAGTACTTCAGGGAACAGAGCAGCGCACAGCAGAGCGATGTAGCCCCAAGCTCTCAGCAGGTCATGTTCCGCTTTGTCCCCCTCTGGTGTCCTTGCTTCAGGGATGTAAACCTTAGCGCTGTTTCCCAATACTAGGAAGGTAGCCTGGAAAATTGGAAATTGAAAATTGTAGATGGTTTTAGTTGAGGACGGCAAAGCTCGAAAATATAAAGTAAGATTCAATCTTTTAAATCTAGAAAATCTAGTGAAACTATTTAAAGACAATTGTATTAAAAACTCGACTATACAGCTTAATATCGAAATGCCTTTCCGAAAGGAAGCCCTGCTTCATCAGGTCAAAGTAGAAAAAACTTCTTGTTTAAAACCTCGAATGCCTTAGGAAAGGATGCCAGCAAATCCAGGTTGCTTAATCAAGATTGTGCAAGAAAGGTCAGGATTAAAACTCTAGCCTTTGGTTAGGTTCGAACTCAATAAATAAATATTTTTATTTTGTTGTGCGTTGTATTCTTTAATTACCAAACATTTGCAGTTTACACACATTGTGTTTATTATTGCTTTTTTGGTTTCTTTAGAAAATATTTTTTGCTTGAAAATGAAGTTAAGAAATGTTTGAAAGCTTCCTATTACTGTCAAAATACAAGAAATATCAAACCCGCTGTGCTTATGATTGCTCCATACAGAAACAAGTTCAGGGTTTTATTATTTATACTCATGGCGTTGTTTTTACCATAGTTCGTATTTTATCATTCGCGCTAATGTAACTATATTCGACAAGTTACAACATCGCGGGTAAACGTTATTGTCAAAAGGTGCGACAGTTTACTTTCAAATCTTCACATCTTTGTCAAGACACTTGAGTTTTGGAACGTGTCTTGTGACGACACAGTGCTTTTAGTGACATTGTTACGCAACAAATCCAGGTTCTTTGGCCTGGTGATTAATAATTAACTTAATAACTCGGATGAAGAGTGGTGGACAATTTCGAAGAATCACACACTTAATTAGGTCTACATGACGTAATCATGCCCTTTGTTACGACACTGACTTTTGCAAAATCATATGTAAACAGAAATGAAAAGTCAACATGTTACGTCAATTTATTTGCGTTTACCAAATGCAGGGTTTCGGGGAATTTTGCATTTTATTTTCAATATTGTCAAATACCTAATGTATCAATCAGTATTGTCGTAGGTCCCGGTAACTTTAATGTTAATAAGTCGCGTATTATTGCATCACAAACACAATAGTGGGATATGTATTATAAATTTATAAAGCAAAATGTCTTAAGTTGGAGTGAAGCGTCTGGTTTATTTCACAATCTTACTGAGAGGTTTATGCTTTGTTGTTTCAAATAACTGGTTTATAGCTTCGAGTCTAATAAACACTTTATGAGTAAATTGGCAACTCAATTGTTTTAACTCAATTTGTGACAAAAACTGGCATTTTAAAAGTATATTTGTCGAAATTTTGCAAAACAAATTAAATCGTTGATGAATGCGGTTCTATCCTATTGTTTTTTTGTGTTTTTTTGTTTTAACGACTTCAATTTACCCCTCCAAAAATGTCACAAAAACCTCCCAGTAGTACTTGCGTTGAAAACGTTCAATAGACAAGGCTTGCTGAGGTAAGTTTCGAACCCGCGTCACTTGGAACTTTGTCACTCACCTTTCCAATCAAGCCGCCGGCAAAGACGCAAGATCCAAAGATAACGTAGGAGAGAAGCTTGAACGTCTTGGTGAAAAACTTGAGAGTGTTTGAAGATGTTCTTGATTCATCTTCGGGAGGTTCACAAATAAAACGATCATACATTGGAGCCTCTTCATCCCTGAGAACAAAAAACATTAAATTATTTTAGAAATAGACAATTTTGGCACAATTGGCACAAACACGTGGTTAAAAATCGTTTAAATAACCTAGAACATTCTTAAACTTTTTTATCGTAAACCTCTGAAAATTATTTTGGTTCGCGTGGGCCAACGTCGGAAATATATATATTTAGAAATGACGTCACAAATTGACGTTTTAAAACGAATAGGCCTGGTAAATCTGCTGTTTTCGGTCCGAAAAATTTGAAACTAAAATGGAGTCTAAATATACATTCAGGGTCAAAACGTTGTTTTTTTTAATAAAACTATTTTATTTTGAAAAATGTATCACTTTTCAAAATAATTCACAAATATGTTAATTAGGCCTTCATAGACCCCTTAAAACTAATTCACGCACACTTTTTGGGTCCACGAAGCCCATGTTACAACTCCTAGCCAAGAAGATAGGTTTTATCTTAATACAATCGCGAAATTGAAAAGAGAATAAAAACCCGTGGACGTTTGTTATAAATTTTTAAAACGTCACAAAGAGTATTATCTCGCAAAAACTCAAAAACGCAATAAAAACACAGAAATAAATACTTTTACTAAATTATCATAGAAAATCTTAGTAAATATTGAAAAACTTTCAGTTTAATACAGTTTTTTATGTGCAAGTTGTTTGAAAAATACGGGTCCATTGCAAACCGTTGAAACAATTTCATCAAAGTCAATGTTTGCTTACTGGGCCATTCGGGCCAAGTTTACGAGAAGGTCTGCAAACTAGAATGTTTCCATTGCTCGTAGTTTAAATTCCAGCTTTTATAAACCAAAGCCTTTTAAGCATATTAAAAAAGCTATCAAACAATATTAAACTGCTCTACAAACGTACTTTAAAGCTTTAGTCTAAATTTTGGCAAAACGCCAATGTAACTGTTTAAAGGAGTTAAATTAAATCAGGTTTACTGGGGTCGTACACCCCTTTGGGGTAGGTGGACTAGTTTTAGGGGGTTCATGAAGAACTAATTTAAATCTTGATGTACAATTAAAAAGAGGGTTGAATAAAAACGCTTTGACTTTTCTTTGAATGTATTTAGACTCCGCTTGACTTTTACATTTTTTGACTGACAACAGCAGGTTTCTCAAGTATTTTGGTTTTATGACGTCAGTTTATGAAGTCATCTCTATCACTTTTATCCCGACCCTGGCCCAAGAGAACCAAAATATACATGGGTCCGCTTTAAAAATTTTGAGAAGCCCTCAATTAAACCCAAGCAACTTATAGAAGTTTGAAATTTAAAAATGTTCAAACCAGCGCTTTTAAATAAGTTGGCCGTAAAATTTTGCTGAATTATTTTAATTTTTGTTGTGATATGTATATTACCTGTTTGAACGTACGGTTTATTTTGTTTATTTGACATGGCGCAGTTCTATTTGTAATAAACCCTCTTTATCCAAAGAGAAAGTAATTCACAGGTACACTTTGCACGGATCTGTAATGTAGTTAAAAACTATTTTCAAAGCCAAATAGGTCGCATAAATCGACATCATCTTGAATAATGATGTTTCTGTACGCAGTTGTATCATCGTCAGTTAAGTGTACATCTAAAAACCTTCATGAAGATGATGTCGATTTACTCAACTATGTTTTGAAAAATAGTAATTTAATCTAGTTTTGTTAGTGATGGTGTACGTTGCAAATAAGAAACGTTTTTTTTACCATAAAATTTGCTCTACGGCAATATGTGCTTTAGTTATATTGTGTAAGCATGCAATGCCAAACAGTCCAGGTTGTCAACGTTTTTAATTATGTTTTAAATGCAAACTTTTAGATGATTTAGTGCTATAGAAACTTTAGTTTTTTTTAATGTAGGTTCTCCGCCAGGCATTGTATCAATTATAAAAATACTTACTTCCAAAAAAAATATTATCTACATGTATATTTGATTAGGAAAAATAGGATAATTTAAATATATTAAATTCGTTTAAGGGGTAGAAGCGCTTAAAGGTTAATGACATCAGATGTAAAGCATCGAAATAAATTCGAACTTTGTCCAAGAATTTCTTGCCGACTTTTCTGGGTGTTCGCGCTGATTAATGGCGACAGACGCGTTATCGCGAACAAATATGCAGCCTTTGTTCGACGCGCTTGCTCTTATGACACAACAAATAAACTGTGACGTCATAGCGGTGAGCTGTCATATTTTGATAAAGCCGAAAGAAAGGTTTAATATCGACTTTAGACCACTTTCACCTGAATTTAAAAAAACAACGAATGTAAGGCTGTTGGCTTAAAATAGCGTTTGGAAATAAAATCTAAATTGAATTAAATATTTAAACTCTTGTAACATTTCTGGCGTCAAATTATTGAGTTAATATAAAATACTATTTTAAAAACACAGAAGTAAGTTTAACTTTAGTTTAAAATAAATGTCATCAAAAAATCTACTTTTTCGCGTGAATCGTAAAATATATATTTTAGTATTTTTTATCCTCATTTCAATAAAAATCTCATCAAACAATCTAATAAATTATATTTGAAAAAAAAACTCAAAATATTTTAAAAGAGACCTTTGCCATTTTAAATAACCAACGGAAAAGTATAGCAATGTATTTAAACACAAATCTTTATCGCAATTAAATCTTCTTTTTACAAAATAGTTTTAAAACAATATAAATCTGTGACGTCAAGAAACCGACAGGTATGACGTCACAAACACTATACTTTTTAAACATAAACAATCAGAAAACTCACTCGATGTCAGTTTCTTCGAACTCCATGTTTCTGCGTAGAGACTCAGACGGGTTCATTCCAGGCCCGTTCATCTCTTCGTTGTAAAGCCGGTCGTCGACTGACACACAATGAGGCAAGTGGTTAGGTTTGGGTGCGAGCTTAAACATTAACTATGAGCTCCACCCGCTATGCCAGCCCTTTGTATCAACACTGGTAAATTTGTTGGATGGCTCAACTTTGCGCGCCTTCTTTATGTATTATACGTCGGGAAATTCCGGGTTTGAGTTTAAGTAAAGGTCTGTGTTCAACACTGTTTTAGTTTGTCGGTATACGTGATATTGTTTCGGGGATTATATTAACTGTGTATCGCTCCTACTTGTTGCGAATCAAAAGCAATTATTTCTTTTAGGTAATTAATAATGAACATAGGAATGTCCGATGCCGATAACCGATATATGCGGCGGGGTACCGAAATCCGAATGATCGATGACGTTATCAAGATCAAATAAGCAAACTGGGTGAATTGATAAGTAAAATGTGTTTTTTTTCACGTTTTCAGGCCAAAATTTGCGTTTGTATGAAGAAACTAATTTAATAATTGTAATTATCGCATCGACACTGGCACCAACCTTACCTTATTAGAAGGTATGTTTGCTTTAAACTTGAATTGTGCTTTTATCTTTCAAAGATGTAACACCCAAGTTGTAACAACAGTAATTAAATTAAATATTCCATAAATTAACAAATTTATTTGTTGTTGTCACTAATTCCACATTAAGGTGCCCTTTTTAAGCAAAGAGTCAAAAGAAATTGTGGCAACTAATTTACAAATATTTATTCACAACAAGAAAAACTCACCGATAAACTCGGGTGCAAAGTACACGTCGGCGTTAGGAGATTGCTTGAGGATCCCCGAAGGCGAAGTTGCTTGCCCGGCGATCTTGAAGAGTTCCATGGGTTGTGAGTTCGAAACCTCGCTCGTCTTGTGCAGACTCACGTAATGCTCCTTGTCAACCCTTCCCACCCACAAAACCCCCTTCTGCCCCCGTTTATGACCCTCCGCCGGAAGCACCGTCGTCACCTGCCAAATCGTCACGATGTTGATGACGTAATTCATCGATGACGCAACAGCTTGAATCATGACGTCATCAGCATACGTGCCCTCGTACCTGTGCTGGTTCAGAAATTGATCCTTCGTCTGGGAAATCGACTTGGTCCAATCGACTCCGTTCAAAAGACGATTCTTGCGCAAGAACGCCACGCTGATTCTTCTGACGTCACTGTGCGTGACGTCATGACCTATGACGTCAATTTGGTCGGCAACCGCGCTGTAGAAGCTGTCGCCGTCGCTAGGCACCGAATGACGTCGAAGGTTCATCGCTTGGAGACGAGAGTCGAGTTTTAGAACGTCGTCATAATTGATGGTGGCGGTGCTCGGGCGTTGTTTCGACATAATGACGATTGTGAAGTCTTTCTTTTCTTTTTTGGGGTTATTTTTAGATGTAAATCATATTTTTTACCAAATTTGCTGCAAATAGAAGTTGGATTAGGTGGAGCGGAGAAGTAAAACGTAAGAAGGGAGAAAATGTAAAGGTTTTTCGGGTTTTTATGCAAAAACAGTTCTTTGGCGCCAAGTTGCGGTGATTAGTGCAATGGACCGACCAAGCGATCAAACTTTTAGTGTTAGTATTTTATGTCGTTTCATGGGCCGCTGTATTTTGCTACATTACATCAGAATTTGGTGGTCTATTAACTATTTATGAGACACTGGAGCGTTAATAAACAAGTGTAAAAAATAATATAGTATTATTTTATTGGTTATATGACGATCTACGCCTGTTCCAACACTGTCAGTTGATCTTTTTTCCATATAAGATCCAAAAGAAACACAAATGTTTTTAAAGATCTAAAACAACTTTATTAAAAGACAGAATACTGAATTATTCGAATTCAATTTTAGCAAAACTTATGTTGCAGTTTTTTTGCGTAACTGCAGTATTGTGTATTTTAATAAAGTGTTTGAGATTTTTAACAACCTTTGTGGTTCTTTTGGATCTTGATAAATAACTGACAATAAAGCTTCAAATCCACTGTTTTTCTCAGAAATTATTTAACAATATTTTTAAGTGAATAAAGAACTGTATCAATCTTTAAAACACGATTTACCCATGGTTTAATACAACTCTGTTCCAGAACGCATTAGCTCAAAATCTGCCAACTTTTTCATCATTTCTGAATTCAAATAAAACTTTTATTAGGAATACTGTTCAAAACATAAATACGGCTGTTATACTGCAAATTTTAACTATTTACGGAACTATAATTTTGTGACTAAATATATATAGCAAATACATACAATGCGTTACTCATTTTTTACACACTTAGAATTAATGGAGCTTAAAATAAATTAAATATAAAATCGAAAAGCAGTATTTGAACAAATTAGCTTACTACTTTCACATCTGAAGTAACTTTTGTTTCAAGAAAACTAAAAAATATCCACTTCTATAACTATTCACAAACTGTCTTCACACAAATGATTATAAACAACACAACCTCAAACTTTTGCTAAACTCCCGAAACTAATAAAGCCTGGACTCTCCGTCTAGCAGTAAAACATATTAAGTCAGACTAGTATGGCTGACAGCTAGCAACTATTGTGACTGATCACTTAAACTTACCCCAGCTAACAGGCACACGTAAAGCCCTTATCAAAAATACATATTTACTCTGTCATTTCCCCAGGCCTTTCCTACATTTTACAGAACGGTGGGGGTCAAATTTCAAGTGCCTTGTTACGTCACTTAGGGGAACCTGTGAAACTTTTGCGCCCTGAATTTGTTCAGCAAAGAAATAAATGTTTCTGATTCGTCCGGTCTTTAGATGTTATTTAGATTGCAACAACTGACCACTTGCTTATTAATAATTAACTCCTATTGTTGGCTTTTTTAATTATCCATTATGATAACAAACGCCTAAATAATGGATGATTGTTGTCATAGAATATCCCCATTGTTTACAAAATAACATTTATTGATCAAGATAAACTATATTTGGAAATGCCAAAATTAACCAAAACAACACATTTTTAAAATATTCTTGGTCATGTTATGTATTTAAATATATTTTAGAAAATAATTAATTAACAGAGGGCAACATATGCCAGGCAAAGCAAATTGAAAAAAAAAAACGTTTTTTTTTTATTTTTCTTACGTATCCAATTAGATACCAAATAATTAGAAACGTCTTAATTAAAAAATAACAAAAAACATTGTAAATGTTCTAATTTAGATAAAAAAGTAAACATTTATCAATTTAAATTTTAAAGAAAACGGGTTTTACAAATAAGGTTGAAACGGTTTACTTGCCATAATTCAACGATAAATATGAATATAAAAATAACTTTCACTTCTACTGTTTATAGATATTTCGCCTCAGGCAAAACGCCTACCGACGACAGAATGAGAAACAGCCCAGCACTCAGTGCGGGCGAGTTGCACCACAGTTATCAAGTGTTCTGTCAATACTCGCATATTCGCAATCATTTGACGCGACCAGTTTCGCAGGACAAAGTTTAACTGAAAATATTTACTCGTGTTTGACACAGCTACAGGATTCTTACAAAGCAGCAACTTTTAAATCTGTAAACTCTTCAGCGAAATCCTTTTTTACAGTAAAGAAACGAGTTGTCAAAATTAAAATTGCGAGGAGAAATAATGGGAATAAAAAATATAATAATAAAACTTCACCCACCCAAACGTAATCGCTAACGTGCTCTCCTACTCAAATAATGTTAGCAATATAAACAACCTGACAGAAATGCGGTAGGACTCTGGACCAGCGACAAGTTTTGCTTAATAAAAACCTCTAAAAACCCAAAGCAACATGCCTATACGTTAAGAAAAATGAAAGCTTATTGCAATGTATTAGTAGTCACTTATGTACTTCAAATTACTAAAAATTTAAGGTCACGCCTCCTGTCACGAATAACACAGCTTAAACCAGTGGTTTTCAAACTGTTTTTAACCTGCGACACCAAAAAGTTATGACAAATTTGCGACACAATTTCAACAAAGTCATACAATTCTATAGTAACTAAACAAACAACCCTAATACACGGCAAACCAGAAGGTAAATGGCCTAAATAAGTGATTCAATGGATACTTCCCAAAACGTGCAACTTTAAGCTTTCGCGGCTATCTGTTAAACAACTGGTAAAATTTTACATAATACCAAAATTTATGCGGCACACTCTCGAGGCACACTGATCTACAGCGGAACACTTAAAAATCACTGACCTACACTTTATTCTGGCACATTTATAGCCAGCGTATTTATAAAGCTTAAAGCCTAGACTAGTTAAAAACGCCATTTCTTTTCCAAAATAAATTTAAATCGCCGCACCTATGTTGCTGTACGCACAAACCAGCAGTTATACTTCATTAACCAATGGAGGGATTAATCAGGTAAAGGCGTGGGTTTGAGGGTACGCCTAAAACAAAACACGATTTGTAGACTTACAATAATTGTATTTTACACGCCTTGTTTCTCTAGCATCTAATATACAGGACAAATTACTTTATTTTTATATTAGAAAATCAGGTAGAACTAAAGGTATTAAAATCTTAACAAGCTTCCATTGCTACTTTGACCTGATGAAGCATGGTTGTGTAAAAGCTTGTCAACATTAAAACACAATTTGCCGTTCAAAAATGCAACCTGATTTACAGTTTAAGAATTAGACAAATACGGCTTGAAACAAAGCATTCGCCAAACTTTAATCAAAAATGCTGTGCTAAGCATTGCATTGAAGGCTAGAAACAATCAAATATTCTTACGCCTGTAACTATGGCTGTTCTGCATACAGAGATTTTGTACTGACACTTGCCTTTATAGTTTGAAATCTAAAATTTTACCATCAGCTTTGTTTTTACTGTCTTACACTTTACACTGTTTAACATCACAAAGAATGTTAGGCTTTGTTAAGACTGAAACCCGTTGGAACCTCGAGATAACTTACAAGGCAATTAACATCAACTTGCTAAAAGCAAAAACATTTCGTCGAAACTTCCCGCGATAATTGGTTGTTGACGTCATAATGAATTCTTTCTCTGGTATCAAGGAACAAACATGGAAATCCTATCGGGTTTTAATAGATATTTTTGACATTTAAGTAACAAAATTACCTGTCAAGGGAAGTTCTTCTGGTACTTATTTATTTAATCTGACGCTATGCAGGATGCCTTTACCAGGGAATGCAACAACACACGCAAAGTAAAACAAAACAAAAAATACATTTTACTAAGAATATTTTTAGTATATCCTGCCTGGCAGCAACACCATACTTATTAAACTTACTTGTTATTTTTAATAGGTTGATCATCGACTAGCACTTAAGTTGTATATTATGATCTTTAAACATTGTTCTTCTTTTTTGAAATACTTAAGAATTGTTTTATCTCTTACAAAATATACAGGCAGCGGTTGTGAATCAGGGGCGGCGGTTTCAGCGGGTTTTAAATTAAAAAAAAAACTCGGGGGTCCGCGAAACGGTTTAAGGAACCAGGGTTGCGTCTATATGTAGCAGCGTTTAAAAAACTATGTAAAAACAATTTCAAGAATTTGATTATCGAAGACTCTGATGAAAAACCAACAATGTTTTTTCGTGCCATCTTATAATTAACTAAACGCAATTTTTTTCGCGATTCGCGCGCTTACTACTAGTTAGTTTTATTTGCACACCGTTTAGTGAGAACGCCTCTAAGATTTGCTTGAAAACACGTCACAAATAATAAGTATGGGATCTACACCGATGCCACCCTAGTATCGGACGAATGTCTATTTTATCTTACATTTCTACTATCGGCCGTGGTGCGACAAGTAAAGACTCGTAATGTACCTAAAATGTTGTGAGCTCCTGCACTTGACACTTTTCTGGGACACTATAAAACCGTATATTATAAGATAAGGATTGGAAAATATTTTGTTTTACTTTAAAATGGGCATAAACAAATTTGTTTTTCGCTTTTGACTGTCTTGGTTATTTGGGCAAATTAATTTACAGTATTTTTTTAATGCGTCGCTTTTTTGTTTTTGTCAGCAGGGTACTCTGAAGTAGAAAGTAAAAAATTGAATACTTCTGTGTTTGTTTTTTTGCTTGGAAGGAATTGAAAGTGTCTGTATTTTTAAGGAATTAATAAGTTTGACATTCCTTTTTTCTTAAAGTTCCACTCAAAGAGTTAAGGTGCGAACATCATCTTGCAGCGACCATTAATTGAAGTAAGATTATCACCACTCACCAGTCAGCTGAAAGTGCTAATTCTGTATGCATTCGCTCCAGTGGATTAGGACGGTAGATTCACGGCGTCCTTCACCATTTTATACCCTAATTATTGATTTACATTTATTTCGCCTTAATATGTATTCCATTTTCCATATAACAAGGCCAAAATATTTCACGAAATCATACACAAAGAAGAAGTGATCAAATTATTCTATTTAATGTGTTACTGACGTTTTAATAGGTTTTAACTGACAATCAACCATAAATAAAATAATTTCGATTCCTTCCCAGCATTAAAAGGAACTACGAGTAAAGGGTTTGCAAAAGAATACAAGCTGTAATTTAAACAAAGGCCATGAATATCTCAATTTAGTAAAAATGAAATATTTTTTATTCATACCCAATTTTGCCCGGGGAAATAAAATGTAGAAAGCCTTTAAATGTCGCCTAAATCACTATTATGTTAATGAATTCCCGTGTGATTTTAAAAGGATTTTCTGTTACGTCAAAAGGTTTCAGGTTGTTTGTCAATTCGCTAGATTTTTACACAGCTTTAGTTGACCATTGGAACGTCGGGTCCATATGTTAATCTCGCTTATATTATTGCCATATATCGATCCGTGAGCTGTATAGGCCATTTAGGTTTAGTTATAACAGAGCTTTTAAACAAATACACCCAAAAACATGTTTGCCAAAGTTGTACGGCCTCGGGATTACATTCGTCTAATGATTTGTCATGGAAGAGCTTTAACCCTTTAAATCCAATTACCTTTATTATTTTATTATTAATTTGTTTATATTTTACACCTAACAAATGACTTTGCATGTAGCCTGTTTAATTCATTATACTTTAGACCAGGGGTTGATCAACTAGCCTTCACAAAGACTCACATAAATAAGTAGACACTTGGCATTACCTTACTTTTTTATAAGTGATAAATAGATTTTTTTATCAAGATATTTTTATCAAGTAAAAAGAATAAATTCAACCGTACCATAAATAATAAAGTATAATCAAAATTCATAAATCGAATTTGATTTCAGTTTAAAGTATTTCACGAAAATAATATAAGTTTAATTCACTCTAACACAAAAGGTTCATTGTAACCAAATGAAAATGAAATGTAACAGGTCGCCAAATTTATTTTCACCCCAAACATTTGAAGGTCACTTACATAACCAAAAAAAAACGCCAAAATCTTTCAGATTAAGGTCGACTTTCCGCCTGCAACCAATCCGTCTGATCAGAAAGGTGTTATTCGTAAACAAAGGATTCGCTTGTTTACGTAATAAAGCCCCGCGCGAGGTGACGCTAATGGTCTGCCGCTTATCGGGTGGCCACGCGCTTATGACGTCACAATGCTCGGCGCTATAAAAGTGGCGAAAGTGCCAGAGAAGGGAAAGCGTTTGAGATGTTGCAGCACTAACATGTGTTTGCAAATTAGTGTTTAATGCAGAATTTGAAACTTTTGTAAAATTCATTGAATTCTATTTTTTAAAGCTTTGTTAAAAATGAAGTAATCGAGAGTTTATTTTTAATGCTGCATCTATGAAAATAGCTGCAAGCAAATGAAATATAAATGTATAGTAAGGGAAGTGAGTTTGCATTCGTTGCCATGTGCAAGCTGCATTTTAACTACGTCGTCTGGACAAAACAATATGCCCCGATTGCCCCGTTCTATGGTGCAGCTAAAAATAAAAAGTTTATGTAACATTGGTTAAACGATTGTTTTTAATGATAACATGTATATGATATATGTTATATTAATCATAAACAATGTTTTTACAAGATTAAACGATTGGCAAAATTGAGTGATTTTTAGCCTTTAAAATAATTTCTTTTAAAGTAATTAGATCAGAATATTTGTTTTTAATGGCCTGCGGGGAATTTCGAGTTCGTAAGGGTTCAGACGTAAATTGGGCGCTTCATGCCGAAGTTTGCAAACTAACTTGTTGGTAAACGATTAATATTTCGGATTTTATTTAAGCTTTTTTAAACGCGGTGATATGCCAGAAAGTGCTTGTAAAATAAATAATTCGGGTACTGACCAAACGTAGTGGAAATGGTTTCACCTGCAACGTAAGCTTATACAGTAGTAGAGTGACGTGTTGGTTAAACAGAGGTGGCGAATCTATTCTGGTACTCTCTGCTTGTCGCCACCCTTATTGAAGGTTACACGTGGTGTAAAGTTTGACGACAGCAAATATCTGGTATTTAAAACGGTTTGAAAACACAATCCGTAAGAACGTTTAGTACAGTTACATGTTTAACCTTGGGCCTGAGTTTTCAAGGAAAGCTCCTCAGAGGAATTTTATTTCCCTTGAGTGCAATCCACGTACTTCCATTATATGCATGTATAGTTATTGTTGTTCGGTGGACTAAAGGGCCAGGTCACAATTAGCTCCGATCAGAATTTTTTGTTTGTTGAGAGGTACTAAAAGGTAAAATAAATTCATTTAAGTAGTTAAAAAAGGCAAAAAATCCAGATTTTTGTGGCCGTCCCCTCCTAGGTCCGCCCCTGGTCACAACATATTGATTTGCATAAGTTATTAATATCCAGTGTTAGTAATAATATCCTTAACTGGAAAAATGTCAATCGCTTGGCAAAATCAGATTTTTTTTTATCGGTGTTCATGATTTTTATTAAGAAATTATTAATCTCAAATTTGTGATATGATTTTTGTGAATAAAATGCCAATTTCCTTGCGTCAATAACAAATGAATCGATAAAACATTTGTAATGTGTTTTTGTATTGAAAGTAACACCTCTCCAACCTAAAACAAAATAAACGAACTATGCGTGATGTTCTTAATATCACTTCTTTATGACGTCATGTTACGATGTAAATTTATGACGTCACGTTATAACATAACTTGTGACAACATCTCAATTTTTTTTATAACCCCTCAAACAAAAATCCTGAAACCGTGCCTTTAGTTGGCACCACGCGTTAACGACAGGCCTGTATAAACACATAATTGTGTCGGAGTATTTTGTTACGTAACCACTGATTTGTTCACAGTGGGGCGGAGGAAACTGACACACGACACAAATTTATTGGGCTGTAACGAACCTATAGGGCTTTGTAGAGAAGGATTTGAAACGCAAGGCATTCTTACTTATTGCACCTCGCTGTTATACAACCACTGGGATAAAGGAAACATGATTGTGGATGCCAATTCAGTTTTCAGCAGGAATTTATCAGAACAAGGAAGATTAAAGGTATTTTCTTTATATTTCTTTTTGTTTGGCATAAAACATTGAAAACAAACCTGATATATTTTTAACCCTAAATATCTCCCATAATATTTTTATAAGATATATTTGAATTTGTGTTGGCTTATTTTTTAATTTTTTTAACCGTTCGCGCAAAACCAACTACTTTAAAACAGCAAAAGATACACACACAAACATTTGTGTGTTCAACAACTGAGATCTAGCCCATCTGAGCTGTTTTTTGACCAATTCTTACGGCTTATTTGTATCAATAGTAAACCGAATATCATCGCAGAACAACGATTATTTTGTGAACTTTTTTAGCTGCGATGACTTCCGATGTAGTTTAAAAATAGATTGTTCTTCGTGTTGGTAAAACTTTTACTTTTTAGGCCGAAGAGGAACTTGGTGAAAGTGATCAGGTTAAGAGCGAATCGTTGCTGGAATTAAGACAACTCATAGAAGAAGAAGTCAGGTAACTTTCTCCAGAAAAATTACTAAGGGCTAACATTAATCAAGAATAGCTCCCTTTTTAATTATATTTCTTCTCTAACCTTTCGGCAACCTATACAAGTCGCCTTCTTCAGGATAAATGAGATTTGATGTCATTAAGGTGCCGAGGCGTTGGCTGACAATTACCACAGGACTTTTACTTCATAATGATGCTACGCAATTGTGATTTTGTATTGTAAAATTATTGACTTTTGGTTTCTCGCCAAATCTGCACTTTTCACGTTTAACTTTGCTATGTAAAGTAACAGCTTAAGTGTTTTTTTTCATTTAGTGTTTTGCATGATAACAAGTTAACGTTGCTCTAACTTTAGCTAACAATACACCATGTCCAGAGCGTATTTCTCACTTAACCCATAGGCTGGCGTCTAAAAAATTGAAACAAATATCTGAAACAAAAAACGCGTCACGATATTAATCACCAAATTTCACCAAAAGTACTACGCCATCCAATTCACGACGGGTGTGATAGGTCAAGAAATGACATGACTCTATGCGTTTGTGTTTTGGCAGGCAAGACGAGAGTAGTCCTGTCGGTAAATACGCAACTGCAGATGATCTTGGTTTGTTGAGATTCCTCAGAGCGAGGAAATATGACGTGGAAAGCGCTCTGCAACAAATTAAAGGTTACTAATCATGGAATGTATTTGAATGTCTTATTTGTACTTTCGCTTCAAACCTGTTCATTTTTTTTATTATTTTTAAACTTTTAAGTTTTTCTCTTGTTACTTTAAAAAAAAAAATTTACATTATATTTTATTTTTTAAGTTGTTCAACTTATTTTGAATTACTGCAATCATTTTTAATCCTTTTAGCTTTTGTGTTGGTGCATTTTTACTAAAACTTTGTGTTACATTTTATTTTCACGTTGTTCAAAACTTTACCAACCCAAGTAGTTACCAAAACTTAATGATTTTTAATCGTTCATATTCTGAAAACCACGTCTCTAATTCTAGGAAAACTCTTGATAAACGTTCTTCAAACCGTGTTTTACGTTTTCACTTTCAGCTCACGAAACCTTCATCACAAAACACAATTTCTTTGAACTCGCCAACAAAGACAAAGTGCGCCACCGCGTGGAGGATTGTCAGCCCGGGTTTCTGCCGACACGTGACCAAGATGTGAGTTCTGATTGGCCGAAATGTTTACACTCTATAGACTATAAATGGTGAAGGTATTTCAGCTCTTAAAAAATACATTTTCCATGCAAACTAAAAAATCGATGCTGTATATGATTACTTAGTATGACTATTTGTTTTTCTTACTGAAGAAACTTCAATAATTTTAACTTTAAATATCTTACTTGGTTATTTACAAGACTGGTCTAACAAAAATTAGGTATCTATTGAAAAATATTTTCTAATTTTTTGCACAGCATCACTGAAACATTTATACACAAGTGTATGTTTATAATATTTTTGTCACTTTAGGGTCGAGCGGTCCTACTCTTCCGGATAAAAGATTGGGATCCTGCTGTGTACAGCTTCTCCGAGGTGAGTCACGTGATTCATTACAAAGCACTAAAGTTGTCAGTTTCAAACACACTTATTTTTAATTTAGTAAACAGAAGCTTGCCTTTTGTCTTTTCTTCCCAAATTTGGTGATTTTTTATAAAAACAACCAAACTAATGGCTTTGTGTATGTTTAAAAACGCTAAAAAAATATATGGACGACTATATTTTTTCTTTTATAAATGGTTAGATATCCATGAACCATAAGGCAAGGGCTGAGTAAATGCTTTATTAATTTAATTCTGTCTCGCCTAGTTTATTTCAACAGAAGGCAGGAACGCCTTCACGAAAGTTAGAAAAGTACAATTAAAAAAATCAGCTTTTTCAAACATCCGTTTATGTGAAAAATAATTTTTACCAGATTTACTAAACATAAAATTATAAATAGCAACCATGAATTTTTGTAGAGTTACTTGTTCACTTCTTTTCTGAGATAAATGTATATTTTAGTTTCAGTTTTAAATCCGAATCCATACGACTAACATAAAAAACACGGGAAGCCCATTATCAACGAATCAATAATGCATTATCTCGTCACAAAACACCCGCTTATTTCGTGCCGACATGTTGTTCACATTCGAACTTCATTAACTATTTATGACATCACACAGGTCGTCGCTACGTATGTCTACGTCATAGACAAGTTGTTAGAGAGCGAAGACACGCAAGTGAATGGTTTTGTGATAATCGAGGATTTCAGCGGATATTCTTTGAGGCAAATGGCTGGAGTCGGGATTTCCGAATACAAGCAAATGATTGACATGTTACAGGTAAACAGCGACACCAAGTGTGCTGTGTTTTAGAACAAATCATGCCACAAGGTGTCAGTAAAGTGCTAACTTTTCCTTAAATGTCTTCTGGTATCATAAAGGGAAATATCTCTCCTTTTGAATCACCATTGGAATAAAGTACCGAAGAGTTTAAATTTATTGTTAATATTTTCTACTTTTTAATATACAAGCTGGCTAACGCACTCTCGTTTTAATTATTAACCCTGATGAGGTCAGCTGGTATCTGCTGCCGAAACGTCGGTTTATATTTCGTTTACACCAGAAGAGCGATTTCTATTTATTGATATATTGACTGGTGGAGCTAAAAATTCCATTTTGAGAATATCTCCACGTATTTATTATTTTGGTTTCACAAAAATTCTTCGTGAATCGTATTAAAGATAAAAGCGTCTTTAATTTGTATAATATATCAATTAATTAATTGTATAACTTAAATAAACGAAACAAAAAACAGAATTCGTTGGAAAAGCTTCCCAGTTTTAAGCGAAAACATAAGGAGCATTTCAGTTACATAAACTAAGCTAATGCGCCTCTAGTGTTTGGTTTGGAATAAACCTACAACCGCTTGGTGTCGTTGCAGGGCTCGATGCCGATCAGATTCAAAGGAGTTTTCTGCATCAACCAACCGACGATATTCGTCAAAATATTCGACCTGATAAAAAAATTCCTCGGGAAGAAAATACGATCCAGGGTGAGTCGAAATATTTAGACTCGCAAATCTACATTTGTAATAAAAAAAAATCTTGAAGATCATAATTCAAAAAGTCATTCTACAAATTACGATTGAACAATAAATACCAAAACCTAAAAGTTGAATTCGTTTGTATCGCTCTTCTTTCCTAGTTTTGCTCGCCTATAAAATAATTACTTTTGTAAAACGCTTTAAAAAAATGATTTTTCTCAAGATTCGGAAATCCCCAAGAATTAGTTGTTATTTATGTTAACTGTATCTCAACAACTGAAAACTTTAAAGGTCAAAGTTTACGGCAAGGATCACCAAAAACTCTTCCGCCATTTTTCCAATGACGTCATACCTTCGGACTTCGGCGGTCTAGCGCCACCTTACGACGGAGAAGCGGCGGCAAACTTGATTTGGTAACAAATTTATTTCGCAACAACAAGAGGTAAAGAGGAAATAAATAAAAAAGTGATGACGACACCTTAAAGAAGATGCTGATTGCGCAATAAGGCACATGACGTCATAAGATATGACGTAGTAGTGATGTAACAATCTGCATAGGATCATAGCGTAGCCGTTACAACAAACAAGAACAAGATAAAATATGCTGACTCACACAAAAGTACAGTGAATTAAATATGCTGACGTCATGAAGTGCGTTGTTACGTCATATAGTCTTTTTCCGTCGTTTGCATGACGTAGGTTTGACGCATCGCGATTTCTTTATTACGTAACCAGCGGGACAATGGCACCCCGCTACGCATGGGCGCTTCTGACACCTACGTACACGCTTGTGGTTCTTGTAATTCCTGCAAAGTTGACGTATTATCGTGAAATGTGGATGTTTTTCTCTTTTTATTTCGTGAAGGTGAAACTTTTGTGTTTTGGACAAAGTGACTCATTTCTTGACTAAATCGTCGTTGAAATATGTTTGGGGACTTACATTTTACAATATGCCTGGTGTATGTTAGACCTGAAGAGGTGTACACAGAAGTATCGCGCACCTGCCCGATACCAGTGACGTCATAACTATCTTCAAACAAAACTTGTTTATATATTTACCTGCAGTTGAACCTGCATGGCGGGCCACAAGCAGAATAAACCTTCCCTTTTCTACAAGATTCTGAAAAAAAACACAGGATAGTTAAAATAAACCATCACTACGTCAGTAGTACAGGATCGTTTAAAAAATCATTCGGTTCTGGAGTTTAAGCTCTTTAATTTATTACCAAAAAGTAAAAATGCAACAAAAAATCTGGTTTGTTGCGATTCTGATGCAACGGAAATTATTTTCAACTTTTTGCGTCACAAATTACGTCACCTTCCACTTTTATGACGTCACCGTATTATTTTATCACATTTGATGGAAATAATAGGCATGTATATATTTTCCGTAATCTTCAATTATATTGCCGTTATTTTATTGCTTTTATTGTTCGACAATCCGCTGACAATCGACCATTGTTTTTGTTCTACAATTGTTGACAATCATGTGTTTCATACGTCACAATGGAAACTCACTCTTGCAATAATCTTTTTCTTTCCATGTGATTGTCACGCCTCGTCGCGCACACGCTGACGTATAAGCTCGAATCGATTCGCATGAGCAACTTTTGTGACGTGGGCACTCGCAGCTGTCAGTCAAGCATGACCTGAACATTATTGCGTCATAAAAAACTTGCAATTATTGCAAAACAATCAGAAGTTAATAAAATAAATAAATGTTCTTCACAAATAATAAAATAGAAATTATGTGTATTTTGTTTGAATAAAAATTGTAAATACACAAATGTTTTGTCGTCAATAATACTTTGGTATATTATATAGTGAAAATTTTTCTAAATTGTAAATTTAGTCAGATAAATTTTGTGAAACTGAAAGTGTTTTTTCGTCGTTAATATTCTATCATAAAAGCTTTTGGTAAAACATTGATAAAAAACAGAAACAAGCCACTATCGAATAATAGAATTAAACTAAAAGTAAAATACGGTTTTTTGATTTATTTTGTGAAACTGAACTGTTGCTAAAGATATTCACTTGTAATATTCTTGTGGATCGACAAGGGGGTAACAAGGTCTGAAAGGGGCAGATTTGAAGAGGGAACATTTTTTCCTCGACTGTAGCTGCGATGAGAGAGTTTTACCGCAAGGCTCTGGTGCTCTGGATTAAAAAAAAAGCACAAATAATTTAAATATTTCTTTTTTTCTTCAAAATTTAAATAATCCTGATTATTTTTTAAATATACCTTATTTTCAAAAAATAATGATTTCTCCAGTTACCATACACGGATCTGTAATGAAGCTTGATAGTAAATCTCAATCCAAAAAGGTCGAGTAGATCGACAGCATCTTGATTAAGACGTTTCGATACGAACTTGTATCATCTTCAGTTAAAAGCGATTCACTCAACCTTGTTGGCTTTAAGTTTCATAATCATTTTAAGCACAACTAAAAAATGTTCGACAACACTGCTCTGTATTGCCCAACGTCGATTCATCATTAATCACTATTACGCCATACTTAAAAACCATTATCCTTAAAACATCAACCCTATTGTTCTCACAATGACGTCACACTCACATATTGTAGTCGCGTCTCGAGCAGTTTCCCTCTGTCCTCCAGGAACTCGCGAAGTCGTTCTTGTCGAACTTGAAGAAGCCATCCCCCCCGATGAAGTCATCTCGGGCGAACCCGTTGAAATTCCCGCACAGACCGCACAAAACACCCCCATATTTTGGGGATGCCCCTGCCTCGAGGTAGCTATCCCCGTCCCAGTTCAACGAGATTCCTGGGTGAAGAATGTTCAGGGTTTGGTTTTTGTTAATATTCCAACTTTTACGATCACAGTCCTACAATTTATGTGTTTCTTGCAACTCGATTAATGACTTGAGGCGCTGCTTTTAACATTTGGGTCGTTCGTGGAATTCCGGAATTAAGGTGGGCTTGGTGGTTCCGCGCAATGCCGCCAGCATTAGTTTTGGACTAAATGGATTGAGCGTTAAAGGGGCTAGTTTTGTAAGAAATACGTATTTGAAGTTACGAAAATTTGCAACCAAACAATAGAAAATAATAAAAAAAATAAAAGGCTAAGAATTTTTAAAGATAAAAATGGTCGAACTTGGATTTGAAGTTTTTACAATACACGAAATCAAGCTAGATTAATTCAGTTTATTTAAAGTCACATACCTAATTTCGTGCGAACTTTGATGAAACCTCTCTCGAGCACAATCAGCACATCCTTGTTGTAGTAGGGTAGCGCCACCTTGCGGCCTTTCACCTTAGCGACGAGGCGCTGGTGGAGGGAGATAGAGAGCCCTGCGATAAATCACGGCCTGTCAATCATGTTAAGTAGGCAGACAGAGGTTTACAAGCGGCGAGATTGCGCAAATTACTGTCTCCACTCGTCGCTTCGATGACGCCGCCCTGTCGCGCTATTAACGCCATTCTCAATACCGGGTAAGTCCCCTAATATCTGGCCGGGCAATTTGCGAAACCGGAGATTGTTTAGGAGAGTGATATTTTTACTCGTAAACAAAAAAAAACGTTATTGCGTTTGGGTGTGGGTAACTTTTCGTGGCCGATTTTTTAACAGATTGTAAAGTGTTTGTTATGACAAATTTGGAAGGAAACGTATCAGGAATATCAAAGTCCATACAGAAGTAGAAATTTAGAATGTCCCGAAGTAGCTCTTTAATTATTTCCAACTAATATTTATAAATATTCTGTAAGTGTTTTGGTGTTCCGACTACGTCTAACTGCAACCTTCAGCCATTTTGCTCTTAAGGGAAATACTAGCAATAAATTGAAGAGTCAGTTGACTAAAAAGTGAGATTAAAACAGGAAATGGTTTGTTTTGCCTGTAAGAAACAAAATATGCTCGGATAAAATGCTAAATAAACGGGGGGGGGGGGCAAGACTGTGGTGTATTTTATCAATCAGCAACTCATAATCGAAAACTTCCCTAAAGTACGTAAGAAATATTAAGTAACCACAAGTGGCTTTGACATAACCTTTATTTATACCAGGGATAAAATTAGAATAACCTTGTTACAGGAACGCCTGAAAATCTTCAGTTATGACGATGCTACGTCATAACAAGACGTTTATAACAAGTAACTTATCTAAATCTAGGCACAAATATGCAACTTACTATCTAGTCGAAAATACATTTAGGGAGATGTGCCTGGAAAAACAAAACATTTTTACCGGTACTGTGTAACGACAAAGGTTAAAATTCATGGAACGGCGTTCAAGTCAGAGATGACATCACAAAATTACGTCATACGAAGACGTCTAAAAGAAGGAACTTTAAGAAACCTGTACATGTCGTGCACAAACATGCAACTGAAATATTAATCTAAATACATTCAAGGCGAGACGGCCTGGTGAAAAAAAAAGAAAAAAATGTTACCAATACGTAAAAAATTATCTTACCAGAACGCCGTTATTTTCACAACTGGATTTACAGCCAATAATTACTGAAATGTAAATATATCAAAAACTGACTTACCGCCGGCTTTGAGGTAAACGTTTCTTGTCCAGGAAAAAGCGAGCGATCGTTTGGCGTCGTTTTCAACAGTGACTGAGAATCTTTTCTTGAGGCAATCTTTGGTGAGAAGATATTTACAAGAACCTTGGAAGTTGAAAGGTCGTCCATCGAAGGTTCTGTAGTGAGGGTCGCCGAACACCGCGCATATACCTGGCTCTAACAAGCAAAATAATGAAGTTACAAGCAGAAAATTGACAAGATGTAATAATTTTGTCTCCTAGGATTGAAAAGGGCCGATAATAAACTCTAATTTAAACCGATTATTTTGAGAAAAAAAAATATTGCCAATCAAAGTCTTAAGTTAGCAGAATGAAAATTGGAAATAACGTAGGTATATTCAGGTTTTTTTTAAGGTTTGGTTTGGGTGACCGCTATAAAGTAGTTTTAAGAGACCGCAAGTGTTTCATTTAAATACCAAAAAGTTGCAAGTCCAAAATTTGGGAAACCGCCGTTTCGGTCCCCCAAAACACCTTAAAAAAACACTGGGTATATTTGTGAGTTAAAATTAAATAAAACGACCTTTATCCGACGTAATTTGAGAAAAGGCTCGTGGAGTTACTTCAAAAACAAACATTTTATTCGCTAAAGAAAAAAAATCTCCAAATTCGTTTAAAACAAAATATTGTGTTTAAAGACTTAAATCTACAATAATTAAGAATGTAGTTTTAAAATGAGTCCTAATAATAAAACAAAATCAAACAAAACTAGCTAAAGAGGTCCCTAACAAAAGCATTGTTGGACTAGTCCGAAATAAAATATTAAAACTGCTGTCTAATTTATCAATAACGCAATATTAATTCAACCCAGTAGTATTTTGAATCAAGGAAAAAATCTTAGCCACTGTGTACAGCTTATTATTTATATGGTCAAATAATAAGGGTTAAAAGGGTTGCGATAATCCTCAACCGGGATACTTTTAAACTTCCAATAAGGAAGCGATACCTTCAACAAATGCTCTAAGTCATCAATAAAACCGATACCGCCCTAATATCAGATGAGTAGCGGTATTATCGCTGGTATCGGGTATCGGCTCCTAACTGATATTAACAAACACCTAATAGCTAATATAGCTGTTGAATAGCTTATCACATTTAAAAAATTGTAAATGCTATTTTAGTTTTCTAGCGGAATAAAATTGATTTACCTATAAAATAAATCTAAAATGTATTAAAATCGTTTTATCCACATTTCAATAAAAATTCCGGCACGATACTACAAAAAGTTTCTTTACAAATAAATATTACAAACAATTCGATTCCTTACCTTGGATGCAAGTCCTGCAGCACTTCCCCGCTTTATAATCCAGCACTTGCCCCTACAGAAAAGCATTATTACGTCACACAGCAGCAACAACTATACGATTGATACGTCATAGTACTTACGTTGGGGCATTGAGGCATTGTGGTTGGACAATTGACGTTTGTGCAAGTGATTGTTCCATTGTTACATTTGCATCGAGAGCACGGGTTTTTAGCTGGACTCCATTCGTCCCGGTGCTTTGAGAATAAATAAACTAAAGTTGATGTTAATTTTATAAAAAATTAGGAAGTTTATAAAACAAATAAAAGAAATCCTAATTTTTTGTGAAAAAAACAACAACTTGACATTTTTATCTTTCAGAAAATCTTGATTTCTTGACAAAACTCCGGTACTTTTGTAAAGCATTATCAACTTGCATTCCACAACCCTTTTTAAAAGATTTTTTATGAAAAACTTTAAATATTTAAAATAAGGTGTATACGAATTTATTTAGATCTAAACTGTTGGTCGCCGCGTATTTGGTGCAAAGTAAAACATGAGCTTAATGACTTTCTACCTTTGTACAAACATTAGCTCGTTCAAACTCAGCTGTTCAATTAAGGCTGCTCGCCAAAAGTTGATTAGCGGACGATCAACAACAAATCGTGCCCCAAGCAGCTCATTAAGCGCTGGTAACCTGCCACTAAAGAAACCAAATTGTTTAATTTTGGGGCTTTTCGGCATGTTTCAATTGAAGGTATTTAGTTAAGGTGGATAATCGCACAGAAAAATTCTGACTATACTGACGTCACAATTACACCTAGACTGACGTCACAATTGTAATTGTTAATATCCTTTTAGCGGCGCAAAACTTTTGTCTTCTTCCTTTTTATCTTGGTAACACAAAAATTACGGTGACGTCACGTAGCAATGAATTGTGACCTCACGCAATAAGAGTAGTGACGTCACGCATATTAAATAATGACGTCACGTAGCAATAAGTTGTGACGTCGCTTATTCTGAATTGTGTTTTACTGACTTCGCAAATTTGGCTACTTAATGTTTTATGGGCCTTAAAAAGTCAACTGTTAGAAATCTCGCTTTCTATGTTGTCATACATCAGTATACAATACTGACGTCACCACGTGATGACGTCACAGGTCACCTGCTTGGTCCTCCCGTTTGGCATGGAGCAGTTCCTGAACATGTTTTGTGGACAGAGGGGACAACACCCCCCCTGGGGCCAGACCTCGTGACCCAAGCACATCTGGATGTTGGGGCAGGTGGGGGGTTGGCAGAGAACTGTGCCGTTCTATGAAGCAAACGCTTGTGTTAATGCACTTGGAGACGAAAGTTGTGATGTTTATAATCGCATTTGGTGGTGAAGAGCTTTTCATAACAGATCTCTTCAGGGTTATTTTAATAAATTAAGTTAAAAAAAATGTATTTAAACAAAAATAAAGTGCTGTTGTGCAAAGGTGAAAGGTTGGTTTACATCCATAAATATCTACTGAAGTTGAGGAAATATTTGAAAGGCTTTTTGTGCTCTTTTTTATACTCTGTTAAGGGCTTTTCTTTTCATTACTCCAAACAGTAAACTATTTAGATAACACGATATCAAGACATACCTAAAGTGTTAGAATCAGGAGGCTTTATTTTAAAACAAATCTGTATTTAAATTCTTTTTTTTTCAACAAAATAAAAACAAAATTTCGATTCTACGATAAATATCACTTTAAATAAATATCAGGTTCTGAAAGACGCAAAGATAAATTTAAAGTATTTGAAGCTAAATACATTTCTCCGGCTTTCCAGATCAAGGATATATAACCTTATAATAGTTGTAAAACCACACAGAGCGGAATAAACACTTGAAGCTCTTAACTTGATTAAGTGTTTTCGAGAGATGTGGTTTATGTGAAGTTTGTCTTCATTGTTCAAAGCGATATTCTGTGGTGCAAAAACTAAGTTCACTAAAAATAACCATATTTTACTTGGCTGTGACTTGGGTCGCCAGATATCGGACTTGGATCATGCTTAATGTTTAAGCACTAACCTAAACATTCACACCTTCACCTTACGATTCTTTTGGAGCATAATGGTCGAATATTAAAGCCCGTACAGAAGTAGGAAGCATTTTTAAAGTTTCAAATAAATCTTGAGATAATGGCTGGAGGTTTTAGTTAGACGTAGAATGAAAATCAAAGCCCATACAGAGCAATTACCATTTTGTGGACGTTTCGAATAAATCTTTATTCATTTTGAATGTGGTCATATTAAAAATGTTGAACCTTCAAATCATGCAAAATTCTCTCTACTTCTATATGTGCTTTAATATTCTTAAAAATCAATTTTTGGCAAAATGGCGGATACGAAATAATATTTACGTATATTTGTTTTTAACTCACCTGGCATTTACATGACGTACATTCGTCCACTCGCATCACCTCATTATGACGTAATATATGACGTCGGAACCAGCACTGACCTTGCTCAAGGTCAAACACCAACCGGGTACCTTTATCGACAAACAATCGGTGATTATTGTTGCGCAACAATAGAGAAGTTGTGACGTAACAAACCTGAGCATTGTTGACAACACCCGTCGTCGCCAGGCTTAATGTTGTCGCCGCTACAAGAAAGAACTGGACAAACCTTCTTCCAACATCGCATTCCGTCTCTCTGCAATTAATAAGGGATTAGGAGGAAATAAGTGGAATGAAAAAAATAGTGATAACTTTAATTTTGGATCGAAGCCTATAAAAGGTTGTTATCGGTGCCAGTTTGGTACCAAATTAATATTGGGTAATATAATAAAGATTTTAAACTCTTCAATGAGTTCGGTAAGTTTAAAAATCAGTTAAAACGTAAAACTAAAAACTTGAAAAATCTTTAACTAAAAAGGAATAAATTTAAGGTTAGGATTTAAATTTCTTTAATGTTTTCACCTGCTTGCCGCGGTTCAGTTTGTTTTGTTACAACAACATTAGAGCTTGTATGGCAGTTACTTATTCTAATTCAATCCAAACCTTCTCGTAACTCACGTCACTGATGACGTACAAAATACTATCGTGACGTCATAAAAGCATTACTCACCGAACAAACGCATTCCGTGCATCTTTTCTCCGGATGCATGAACGCGACTCCGTGCATGACGTCACTACGGGCACAATCTGAAACAAGGTTACGTCATTAAACGTGGGTTACGTCATACGTTACGTCACAACGACTTACCTGGGCAAGTTGGGCAACATTCACCGCTGGGTGGAGGTAGAGGTCGTTGGCATGGTACGTAACAATGCTTGGATGCTTGCGTCACAATGCCGTTCTGCGAGGAAATATTTGAATGTTACAACAATGTTTGATTGTGACGTATATATGACGTGTATTGTTACGTTGCATTGCTGGATCCCGCATTGTGAGGTTTTGTTCCAATAATTTGAAGCTGGAAGCTGGATTCCGTTCAAACTGCAGCCTGATGGATATAAACGGTTTAAAAAGTTAAAATTAATTTTGAATTTCAAAGCAAATACACAAGTGGTTGATACTTTGAATGTTTGAAATAAATTTTAAATAATGGCTGGAGGTTGTAGTTAGACGTAGAATCAATACCAAAGCCCATACAGAAGTAGGAAGCATTTTGTGAACGTTTCGAATAAATCTTAAGGTAATGGCTGGAGGTTTTAGTCAGACGTACACCAAATCCTTCCTACTTCTGTGCAGGCTTAGATTTAATGAAACCTTCACCCACTATGCTTCAAAAGGATAAAAAAATTCCAATAGTTTAGCTGAACACAACCCAAATACTTCAAATCATAATGGGACTTTGTGAAAATCGATTTTTTATCCTAAGGTTCAGACAAAATGAAACTTGACCAGTACTTTATGAAATCGCTCGGATAAAACTTCCATTATTCTTAAATCCAGACGGATCGCCATTTTCAATTTGCATTTTTATGGATTTGTTGGAGTTATTTATACAGGACAGATCAATAAAACATGACAACACTAAATCCTCCACAGTGTACCACCAGAACCCAACCTACATAGCTTGCCTAGATCGATGAATACTTGTTAATGATACGTTAATGGGTTGGGTGGAGTCATGTTGATGTTATCACTGAAATTCACAAACGCACCGTCAATAAAAAATCATTTCCAACAAAATTCCCAGGGTTGCCAACTTTAACCCACTATCGACAAAATAATCCCCCTTTGACCCACTTTAGTGGTAAAAATACATTCCCAAAAAAGTCAACGCGTTCTGCGTTTAAGAGTCGTTCTTTCATGGCAAAAAAATATTTAGAATATTTATAAATATACTATAATGTCCAAAATATCACATTGGGGCAGAAGTGCAAACGTCAATGCGATAAAAAAATTAATTTCAATGTGTGTCGTTCCATATTTGCAAAATATTATTATGTCTGAAAAAGTATATTAGGACGAAATTATATTTGTCATACTGAACAATATAGCAGTAATTTCTTCAATAACTTATGGACAAGTTCATAGGCAAATTACAACCTATTTAGCTTAGAAATAAATTGCAATATAGGCCTAACTTATGCGGGAAATACTTAGTGAAACAAGCAAAAAACAACAAAAGAGAAAAATGATGCAAAACTTCAGAAATATTTAGCATTTGAAACGAATTCAAGTTCATAACACTTTATTTAAAAGAAACACACGAACATGTTTTTACATTAATAAATATCGTCGGTCGGTCAATTGACAACCCCAGGGTTCAGTTTGCTCAGCGGTTGAAAAAGACGCTTTCTCTAAATATGACCTTATTGGTTTCCTTACCTTTACACGAATACGCACAGCACGGGGTTGACTTATTAAGCCGCACGAAGCACTTGGGACACTCCTGTCTCCTGCACTGTACGATGCCCCTCTACATACAACAGCATTATTGTGACTTACGATGCTTTCTGACAGACCAAAGCTCTAAACAAACTAACCCATCAATTTACTGCTAATGGATACAAGCGACATTATCGTGTTTGTTAAAGTAATAAATAATGTTTGAGTAGAAGTTGTCAGCAGAAAAAACGACGCGAGACACATTAACATCGCTCAGTCGCATCTAAAGACACTTTCAGTCGCTACATGTACATTCGGACCAAAACACTATTTGTCGACGCAATAATGCTATTTGTATACGTAACAAGGCACGTTATCTGAGCATCTTTTAAATTGACTTTTTCGAAAAGTGTGTACGGCAAAAGCTTTTGGCTAAACTGTCAATGCACAGCGCACATTAGGTTTGTTTACTTTTAAAATTTGCAAAACTAGCCTGTCACAATGCACTTTGTCTAAACGTTTGTTCCATAATAAAAAAGACTAAAATGTGTTCAACTTAGTAGAACAATATGTTTAAAATGTAAAATGTTGGAGTTTATGTTTTTAAACGACTAAAACATTGAATATTAGTATTTTCCTAACAATAAAAAGTCAAATTCGAAACACAATTAAACCGTTTAACATAAATTTAAGTTTAAACACCGTTTGTATTTCGCTAGAATCCGCTATTGCGCTCATACCAACCAACTTTAATGCAACGTGAATTCTGGAATCGTGCATTGAACAGATTCTTTGAACTGAGCACTAGACAACAAACTAAAGCTTTGTAGCACAGTAAACTGCATTTTTCAAATTTTAAACAATCTATAATTACGTCACAATGGAAATTCTCACCTCACAAATGCATGCAAAGCAGGGGTGCAGGTTGTCTATCGGGGGATCCACCCGCTGACCCTCGTTGTTGCATTTTGCCGGTTTACCTTGGAGCAAAACATTAGAGGTCATATATTTAACCTTGTCCGGCGCCAATGTGTGTGACGTCATAGTCGGACGATTGTTATCGGTGGGCAGTAGACTGGGCGACGGGCCGGGTCAATTACAAAGTTTGTTTTAACAGTAGATGATAGGGAAGGACTATATAAGGCTTATATAGGGTGGAAGGAATCATTAGGCTCGGTTTAGTTGAAGGCGCTTAGTTCGACTTAATGCAGGTTTATTGCCGCATTTTTGCACTCAAAGTGCGATGTTGGATTACAAGCAATTAAATTCAAGTTAAAAGTTTAGTTTACCTGATTTTAGTTACAAAGTTGCCGAGAATTAATTAAATTCAACTCACCCAGGATCTGTGCTTTGCAGCTTTCTAATTTAATCAAAATTCCAAGAGCGACTATCAATTTCACGAGGCGGAAAGTTGACCTGGAACGGCGGGAAATGCGAGCCCTGGTGCCGGTAAGAACTTCAAACTTAACCCGAGCTTTTCCAGCTTTTGCATTTGCAGCAGAAAATCCGCTTCTTTTCCTCATTTCTTTAACTTTAAATTACCACCGACATATTTTCGACCAAGACCTCCGCATTTGCAGACAAACTTAAATCCACGCTCAATATTCTCGCCGATGTCGCTCACTAGAACCGCGCTCCCTTCAAATCGCGTCCGACGCTTTTTTTCGCCACCGCCGCGATTTTCTCGCTTTTTTCGCTTTTTCGCGGCGGCGGAAGGCGAAAGCTGCTGTGCGTCGCGGATGACTTTCTACGCCGCATATTTCCGGCGCGCGACCCAAAATACTTTCGCCTCGTTAAAATATGATTCCTGTCGCCGCTCTGTCGCATCGCGCGTCGCCTGTTACGTCATAAAGGGTGCATTGTGTCGAACGCTCATCGAAGGAATTTTATTCATTTTTTGCTCAAACTTGGATCAAACATCAAACTTATTTTTTCGTTTCGTTTATTTTAATCGATTAATGCGTCACGCTTGGTTGAGCACACCTTGACCCGCTAGGTGGGGTCACGTGATACGCGCGATGTTTCCCGTTTGGCGCCAGACGTTTATTTGCGGACAATCGCTTGTTGGCGCCCGAAGCCCCGTCTTTAAAGATTCGTCCCAAGCCTTTTACAACGAGCTTAATAAAACACGACGCCCAATAAAAGCGAGCCTGTAAATTTCGCCGCAAACTCCGTTTGTGACGTGATAGATAGGCAGGCCCATTGTTACATCATGAAAGGGCGTCGCGCGCGCCAACTTAGTGTAAAAACCTAATCCGAAAGAAAAACTTGGGCTTAATACAATCACGTGCTTGATCAAGCGTGAAGCAAAGCCTTTCATTATCTCTTGTTGCGTAAACAAACACCTCCAGCTCCCCCAATTATGACGTCACAGTGCATCAAAGGCGCGAGCACGCGAGTCAATCTCGCGGAAGTGACAGCCGGAACAAAAGCGGGCAACTCGAGACGCGAAGTTTGCTTTTTCGGTGAAAACGGCGGAAACGGTGTGACGTCACTGGTCACGTGACGTGCGACGTCGGTGGGTGGTTCCCCGCAGGAGCAACTGCTTGTTGGCGACAATTTGAATTACAAGTTGCTGAGAGTTTAACCTCATCGTCTGTTTGTTGCTGCCTCGCCTAATCCCGGGATTTCAAAGTGGCGGCGGTGCCACTGCGTCTAACACGAATCGCGGCGCCGAGCGCTATCCTCTGTTACGTCACACAACGCCAATTATTACCGGCATTTTCAAGTCTATCGTGGCCCAATTAGAAATTTACTAGGCGACACGCGTCACAATTATCTACTTGTTACGTCACAAATGCACGCCGATTTTGTGGAGGATAATTGTTTATCTTGGAGCCTCGGTGATTTGGAGTTTGTGGTTTAGGCGGAGTTGATATATACCACCAAACATGGTTTGACTTGGTGCTTGGAAAGTTTGCTGCAAACTGTACTTCGCTCCTAACCTGCTATTTCGGGAAAGTTTTCTGATATAACACATTGAAATAGAAGCTGAACCTTTCGTGAACCGAACTGCGTCTGATTCTTAGAACTTAAATAAGCAATATACCTCTCATATAAGGTTACAAACATTATTCAAGTGCAGAGCACAGCTTGTTTAACTTACAGAGTATTTTGCCTTTTTAGGTATTTTGTGTAAAAGTGACTTTTTTTAAGTGGGGGCGGGATTTTGCTAAATGCCTTAAAACCACAAGCTTTTATTTTCCCATGATTAGCCAAAGCGCCTAATCAAGAGTTTATTGACTTTCCAGCCAGAAATATGTCGCCCTTTGTAATTAAGGCAAATTGTTGTCTAACAATGCAGACTTTCAGTCTCAATGAGTTTGTTGTAATTCTTTAAATTATTTTAATCGCTGGGTAAACCTGCAATTAACGTCATATTCCTTGTTACGACATAAAGATAAGAGGTTATAAGCATTATCCGATCACATTGTAAGTGTCTTGTCACAATATGTTTCTCCTATGGAAAAAATGATGGTTTCAAATCAGCAATACAGTGACAGAACTAGTTAGCAAGGCCAAAAAATTCAAAATTAGACAACTTGTGTACTATTTGAAACTGTGATAGTTTTTATTTTTGAAGTTGCTTGTTAAGAGAACAGCCAGAAAATCAATTTAGTCTCTATTTAGCTCAATAATTTGATTGATATGGACATTTTAGCTTGGTGCTCGAAAACTTTTGTAAATGGTGTTTTCAGATTTTCTATCTTTATGTTTATATTTTCAAACTTGATGTTTCGAAAGAAGTAAGAATTTAAAAGCGTATGGTTAACCACTTGGTCTAGCAATGCACCAAGCATAACTACAAGGTGATTTAAAAGTAAAAAGTATGTAAACTTTGATATCAGGGTTTGGCGATTAAATCTCGTAAATTGCATCGAATTTGAAATTCTCGGGATGTCGACAGTGTCACCCAACTTACAACTAGTTAGACATTAACCCAAGCACCAGATAATACCTAACAATGCCGGCTTTGATAATAATCCCCAAAGATTAGGCTGGTTCATGAAGCCGCCATTTACATAGTTTAAGTTTGGAAAACCTAGCAAAATTAAATTTGCAGCTTTGAAATTGACTGTTTACAGCCCCAGATTTTCATTAAATTAAAACTACTTTAAAATATATTCGAAGCATTTACAATTTGAAATGTAGATTTGATATTGCCTTCATTTTTAAATCATCCGTCGTAAAAATTTTAAATATTTCCTAAATTTGCTGATCAAAGCATTTATCCGCAATTCCATATTTGTCCTTAAACCGCACAGTAACGTCTGGAGATAATTTGTAACTTACATTTTCGCCACAAATTAAAGTAAATTAGGAAGTTGAAGCACTCAGAATCGTCCCAAACATTGTCCTTGAGGTTGTGCGAATGTTAATGGCTGGGAAATTAGGTTCGTTTGGCACAAAAAGCCGCCTTCATACCAACTAAGGGATGGTCTAAGTGCCCGTAAGTACATTACCTCGTAACAATGCATGTTGTGAGGTCACAAACACTAACGCGGGAAAGTCTCTCGACTAGCGGCAAATTCTTGGTCACGGCAAATTAGCTTGTGACGCCGCTTCATTTTTACGCAACAATCTCCATTGTTACGCACACGCAACTTCGATTGAAGGAAGTGTTTATCACAATTAGGTCGCCAACGTGTAATTAAGCGCATATTTAGGCGAAAACAAGCAAAAAAGAGGAATCACGCTCATGACTGGGCAACCGCGGGTAATTGGGCATCATTCACTCGTCGTTGAAAGATAAGATGTTTCAAAAGTTGGTTTTGAGTCATTTTGTGAAAACTCACAACAGAGAGAAAGCTCGAAATTGTGGAATTCTCCGCCAATCATGATTTGGTGGCTTGCTACAAACCAGGACAAGATTTACGAGAAAGATTAAAACAAAACTTGAACCATTAGTTTTGGAATATTTGCGGCAGCCAGTAGAACAACTGCTTTAAACATTCTAGTTGTTTAGAGACAGGAAAGCCGGTATTAAGGATTTAAGGCGGACAGAGGCTTGTAGCAGCGATATGTCGCTAGTCAGTGATCGGATTAATATTGTGTGCACTCAAAACAGCACCTATCAATCAAAACCATTACAGCTGCAATAAACATATCAGCTGTGCAATTGGCAAACTTACAAATCTTAATTCTTGTTTATCAATATAACCTTTGCTTTGTTATGTGAGTTATTAACTGAAAACAAATCGATTTTCAAACATTTTGCAACGATAATTAGGAAGTGCTTTTTAGGCTTTTACTTCTTGCAATTCTTTTAAGCCCATAAGGTATTTATTGATTTCTGGTAAAATTAGTGACATCGAATAACTTATAAAGAGTTAAGTTTTTCACCTTTGCCATTTAGCAACCCTTGCTTACCAAAATAATTATTTAACCTTAAGTACAATTTTTGCGCTAAATACTAAAGAGTTAGTTTTTCACTCTTTGCAATTTATTACCGGTCGTTCTATAAGTCATTCATTGATTCTGGATGAAATTTGTACCTCAAATATTAAGGAGTTTCCAAACTGTTTTGATTTTGTGATTTAATCCCTTATTTATTTTCGTAAATTTTTTTTACGATATATCATCGCTTTACAATTGCATTATAAAATGAATCTTTTGTGCAACGACTCACACCTATCACATACTTTAAATATACGATTTTAATTATTTGCTTATTATTTTATTTTTTTGTTTATTTATAATTTTTTTTTGCATTTTTGATTTAAATCCCACAATAAGCCACTCGAATTTGTCCCGGACAAACTTACAATTCGATCCGCGAACTACAAGCTTAAAAAAGATAACCAAAAACATCCACTTCTAGCAGGAAGCAATTATCTTGAAACAACACTCGAGTCAGCGGGAAAGGTTAAGAAGGCAGACTGGCCGACTACCTTAGATGGGCGGGGTGAAGTCTAGCCGACCAATCAGCAACAAATGTAACAAACAGAGGGGTAATATATCACGGCCCCAGGGGTCAGTGACCTTAAGAGGGGTTTTGACTGGGAAGGCAGGAGTTGGCGACAGTTGCTAAACACGAGACAACAGGTTCCCACAAAGTCTTTCATTTTTTAAACTTCTTTCAATTGATTTATGTCTGGAAAAGCGTTTTTCAAAAGTCTTTGAAATATAGTCTTAAATTTGTGTTATGTACAGCATAGGTTATGTATTTAGAAAAGATCACTAAGTAAAACGAAATCGTACACTATTTCTTATTGTGTTGACGTTTGCATTTTTACGATTTTGTTTTCAAATTAAATACAAAAGCTTCAAGCAATCCAATTTTAAGCCTTTACAAACCAACATATTTTATTGGAAAAGTTCGTAAATGTCTTTAATTTAATGCTATAAATGACGAGAAACTCATAATGATAAGAACTGCGTTCCATATTTCTTAAGTGAGAGTTTGGATATATTTCAGTCACATTGACTAATTATGATACGATTCCGTGTCGAAAATTTCTTGTTTAAGATGAAATCGATTTATTCGACTTTTTCGACTTTGACATTCGTTATCAAGATTCTTGAATTCCATTCATACATTATTTTGGTAACCCTGACTTACTGACCGGGATTATAATCTTTCCACAGGGTTGCCACAAAGTTTTGGTTTCTTTAAAAGTAGTTGAAAGTCTATAGATTCATTCCATACCAATGTGTGGCAACCCTGACTTACTGACCGGGGTTCTAGGCTTTTCTTCTTGCTTGAAATGTGAAGAAGGTTCCACAAGTTCTGTGACTTCTGTCGCCGCCCTTTTATTAAGTGTAACGTTTCACCACTCTTGCTCTCTCGCCTTTCCAAACCGGAAAAGATTATTTTGAGCTGAAAGGGGCATCTCGGGCGCTGCGTTTTGTAAATGGGACGAAGTAGGCCGTTTGCGACGAAAAACTGAGGAATATTCAGCATTTTAGCAAGGTTGCATCAATGAGCAGTGTAGCAGTTTCTAAGTTTTCAGTAAGATTTTAGTATCTTAATTAAAATGCAGCTTTAACAATCAGTATAATTTACAGCTTTAAAAATTTAGTAAAATAAATTAAGCATAGCTGTTTTTTTTTGTTTTTTAATTATCAACTCTAATGAGGTCAGCTGGTATCTGCTGCCGAAACGTCGTTTTCTAACTTAGTTTACGCAAGAAGAGCGATTTTTATCTATTAATAGCAACCTCTTTGTTAATGATATTACTGCTCAAACTTAGCAAGTCCTATAACATCAAATATTAGTTAAAAAAATAAAACAAGTCCGTTGTTATTGTAACAAGAGTTGTATCAGTGGCAGCTCGTGCTCAAAAACTCTCAGTGTTATTTCTCGACTTACTTAATTTTCGATTTCCCAACTCTAATCTTCGCAAGTTCCCAGACAGCGGCTGTTGGCGCAATTCAAGCCCGGCGTTTGATTTCTTTTGCCATTTCACCAGGCTTGGCCCGAGATTTTAATAAGTGCCATTTTTCCCAGCAGCGTGGTGCCAGCTAGCTACTGCATTCAAGTGCTTGAGTGCAACTTGATAGTTTTGCTGTGAATTCGCTTAAAAGCGACCAAGGCTACTCCAGTTTGTCAGAACGTCGCTTTTCACTCGAGCCACCGCAGCAAAGCCTGGTAATGTCCCTGCTGTGGTTTTGTCTCTTCGCTCCTAAACTAATTCTCATCATGAGCAGACAGCAGTTCGCCACAGGACAACTAATTGAAGGTAAATTTCTAGTGTTGGGAAAGACAAGTGTTGACGTCTGTGTGTGAGGCTTGAAACGCTTTACGAGGCTTGAAACTGTGCAGTAGAAAATAAATGTCGCAGCATTTTTTTAAAGAGTTGGCTTAAAAGTGAAAATGCGTCTTCGTTTTTTCAAAACAGTTCGATTAAAGTAGAAAGAATGCTAAAGCCCAACACATATAGGTAACATTTTGTGAAAGTTTCGAATAAATGTTGAAAATGATTAAATATTTATTCGAAATGTTCACAAAATGCTTCCTACCTCTGTACGGGCTTTTATATTCATTTTTACGTCTAACTACAACCTCAAGTCATTATAATTCAAAATTTAACTGGAATACGCAAAAAGTTTAAAATTGAACTCTGGCTGCAAATCAAAAGTTATTTTTTGTATTTTTGCACTAATTGCCAAACCGCTGTCATTTTCGCAGAAATGTCGCATTTTTTCGGCCGATTCGCAGTTATCGCGTACACCGGTTGCAGGATGGCGCGATATTTGTGAGGTTATTTACATTTCGTCTGAAGCTTGGCGCCTCACGCCGCGTTATGATAATAAAACGTGTCTTCACTCATGGCTTGGCCTTTATGCGCGAATCAGCTAACCTTTGCTGAAATATTTCTCGCGCCAGCTCATATCATTACACTCAACTAACATCTGTTGACACAGATTCGTCAAAAAAATAAGATTTTAAAGTAATCTATTTGTAAAATGTCAGGTAATTTGAAGTAATTAATTGCTCTGCCAAGTGGGCCTGTAGGGACAAGCGGTGTCCGATAATCTCTATTTTATTCCGATTTTGAATAAATTACCTGTTAGATTAAAAACGTAATCACCTGCTTAAATGAGAAATATTTATTAAACAAACGAGACAGGTTTATAGAGGTGGTGAAGCCAATTGTTGAAACTCAATATTTTAACTAGTATCTAACCAGTATCGATCACCCTAGTATCGGACAAATACCAATACTCCTACTTGGTATCGGGTATCGGTCTCGATCCGATATTATCGGACATTTTGTAGGCCTTTAATCGCTAAGTAATCGCTTTTATTAAAGTTATTACCTCCAACCGAACATTCATCGTTAATTTGCAATCACACATACTAAATTATGACGTCACAATAGTAATATTACCTCACAAAGTGCACTGTGACTCAATAGTTTACGCTGAACCAGTTGAGGGCTGTGGTAACGTCATTCCCACGCGTTCCAAAGCGCCCACCGCATGTAAAGAGCTTGTTAGCGCCGATCAGATGTGAGACAATGCATTATCGCGTCCTATATCGCTGTTGTGCGCGCGATGTATTGCGCAACCCCTTCATCGCGTGGTCAATCTCATCGGCGGGAATTTCGCACCCGATAAAGAATGTTTACGCCTTGATTGCTGTTTTCTCGAGACAGCGCTGCTTCGCGGGATTTTGCAAAATTTTTGCAAAATTTTACGAAATTTTGGGGAATTTTACCTAATTTTGAGGACTTTACTAAATTTTGCAGAATTTTACGAATTTTAGAATGTTTTAGTAAATTCGCAAAATTTTACTTAATTTTTTTATATTGCGGATTTTTTCCCCAATTTTACGGATTTTTGATCAATTTTACGGTTTACCGCGTTAAACCGATGGAATTCGCGGTTTGTAAAAAAATCTTTCAAGCAGCGTAGTTTAAAGCAGGGATAGGGTGTGGACAGGGATTAGAGGATTAAAGAAGGGATTCGGGCCCGTTTAGCGTCACAAACTCGGTTATAACGTCTGGCTTGTTTCAATAATGCTAATGTTTGGATTCACCGTGGGAAAGAATGGTTTTGGAACCACCCTTAACTTATTTTATCACAATCAGCTTTGTGGAAACGAGACCGACGTTTCACCCTATTTTTTATAGCATCCAATGTTAATGAGTTTTCACATGAATTGTTCATACACAATATGTACACAGTGTATATTCGGTGATCAAGACCTTATGGAGATTTTTAACATGTTTGTTATGAAATGGGCCAGGAAAGTTTCCTATAAAGTTTTTTAAGTATGCTTGAACCACCGATAGCAAATAATGTTAAGTTGCTATAACTTTCTCAAATATAAAACTTTTTAACCCATTATTGGGTTCAACTAAAGGTTCTATTATAACCTCGCCCCAAGATTAACAGGTTTATTTCCATTTGTAAAGGCCTAAACAATATTTTATAAACAAATAAAATGTGGAACAAAGTTTTTCGAGGTTTTGCTTTTCCGGGTCTCTCGTACAAACCTCCCGAACTCACCGAATAGCAAAAAGCTCATTCCAAATTCTAATTGATCTAAAATATTTCCACTATACGATTAACTGAAGACTCTAAACTGCAAAAACAAAAGGAAAATTAGTAAGAATATAAAATCCCATATAAAATAGGTTGCATTATGAAAGTTTTGAATATTTCCTAAAATGTTATCTATTTTCTATTTGGGCTTTGATATTTATATTATGTCGATATGAAACCTTAATTCGTAGCTCTAAAAGGAAATTTAAAGCATCTAAACACCTTTATGTCGTCACAGGTCATTTCGCGAAGTGTACGAACGAAGGTGAAGTTGTTGACATCCCCCTTCTAAATGCCGCCCCCTGCATTAATTGTCGGTGCACGGTAAGTACACTATGACGTCACAACAGGGAATAACCTCCCATTCAAAAAAGCAAATGGTTATTTTTGAAACTTTGCATTGCAAAAAACAAAAATAATATCTTTATTTCTAAATGAAATAAAAACAAATTTTCAAACAAAGTATTTGTTTTAATTTGATTCGCAAAAAAAAGAAAAACTGCGTACGGCCGTACGTAACTTAATGCGCTGTGTTCTAGAAAATTGAGATTAAACACAAATCATTTGCATCTTAGCAAAGGAAGATTGGCGAAGCACTTGTTTCGTTGCAAAATATACAAAAGTATGTTTTGAGGATCGCTGACAAGTTGGTTTTAAGTTTCTTGCGCAGATGCTCGGGGTTTGAGGTTTATTTTAAGTTCCGGTCAGCGACATTCAAGTGCTCAACATTCACAAAACCTTATCTTCCCACGACTTTGAACAGAGAAAACTTTGCAAAACAACATCAATTGCAAAAATGCTGTAGTTAAAAAATATAAAAACTTACTAAAAAAAATTAAATGGTTTAAATAATATTACCTTGAAATGTTTGTTATTGGTCTAATTTTTATTTACGGTTGGGCAAAAACATTATTACAACGTGTAACCTCTTTATTTTCAGTGTACAGAAGTAATTTATAGTTCTTAAAAGGTTTTTATCTATAGAAGATGACATTCCAAACTATGTAGGTTCCACAAGGTTTAAGACAAGTAAAGTGAAATTCGGCTTAACCCCGCATTAGCTTAAGTCGGTTTCATATTTCCACATTTTTACACGAGGCCGACTTGTCCGCTCAAGGTGAAAAAGTGGTTTGAAGGTCAGAGGCGGTTCAAAGGTTAAAGAGTCCAAGCAGCGTCGGTATTTCAGCGTTCCGAGTTAATCCTTCAAAGCTGGGATTATGAAACCCGTAGCACACAGGTCGCGATTATTTTTAATTGAGTAAATATTTTGATTAATAACATCCTCTCCCCGTCACAAAGCTCCATTGTTTACGTAAGCAGGATGGCGTGCTAACGCGAGACGCTTCGACGATTTTCAAAAGTCGACGCCGATCTTTATAACTTCTCGATTCTTCTGATTATTGAGTAAAAGCGAAATATCTATTGCATTGTTACGTCACACTTGCCACATTGTTACGTGACAAACGCCCGTTTTGTCATTGTCGCGCGCCTCCGGAGGTCACGTGGGTCAAAAGCAACCACTTACTCACTGTGACGTAACAAAGCTGCAACTTTCCAGGGGTCACGTGAAATATTCCGCTCGCCGCGGGAAGCCGACTTCGGTTTCCCTTTATTCCGTCATAATAGGCCTTTCTTAAGCGCGCGAGCTTTTTGCGAACAAACCGCAAAACCGATCCAGTTTAAGTCGTGGGAAGAATCTTCAAAACAAGACAAACTGAACTCAAGACCTTTTATTGCCACCACTTTTAATTCTTTATGACGCAATTTAATTGCTACAATGACGTCACAATTAGAACATTGTTGTTTTGTTCCAGAACGGATTTGTCCAATGCTCGAAGGAGGAATGCCGCGCACAATCCGATGAGTGCAGCGTTCTGCTACAAATGAACAATCGATGCTGCAAACAATGCAAGGGTACGTTTGTGACGTCACAATGTGTTTGTGTGTTGTTTTTATTGTTTGAATTTTATTCAGGTTGTTTAATTGGGGGCGAACACCGCGATTCTGCCGCTAAGTGGCACCAGAGAGACTCCAGTGGACAATGTTTTGATCATATTTGCCAGGTAAGTAATATTTATAATCAACAAGTAACAGAATAATCCGTTATTATAACCTTTAACTTCACTAGTTGTCTGACTTTTTATATCGGTCAGCAACAAAGACTTAAATAATATCAGGAAAATAAAAGAGAAAATCTAGTTCGATTGGTTTGTTTTGATTAAAAAAACAATTTTTTTCAGGCTAGTTTATTATTTTGTTGGTTTAAATTTAATTTAGAATCCTCTCTCAATAAATGCTTATAACTTATTTGTATGCGAATATATATTTTCCAGAGTAAACCTAAGAATATATTGGGTCATTGTTAACAGATAATGGCGGTTCTACGTTAATTATTACGTCACAAGCAACTTATCCAAAGATTTTATAAACTGTTCAGAAACTTATTTTCCATCTTGCTTTCGCTCAGGATGGAATCGTGACAAGATCCGCCCGAAAATGCGCCAGGAAATGCCCGGATGACGTCACGAGTGCTACGTCACGTGACGAGTGTGGGTGTCCGACATGCATGGGTGAGTTCACAAGTGTGCTTAATAGTGTGTGACGGTGAGAGTGAACAGTTTGGCGAAATACATTGTTCCAGTTTATGTTGTTTTTTGTGATAAAAAGTTGGGGGTTGGTTTGTTAATTAAAATTCGACCAACTACCAATTTGTTTCTTCAAGAAAACAAAACTTTTTTTGCAATAAAGACTCAATTTTTTTTTTTTAAGTATAAAAAATGTTGAGAGAATTCACACACTTAATAGACGCAAATTATCCTAAATAAACTTTAAGATTTTCTGTTGATATTTTAAAATATATTGAAATGTAATATTCTACTTTCAACATAATTAAAATAGGAAATTCAGTCCAATCATTTATCCTAATAATATTCAGTAAACATGTTCAGCTTAGTTTTATTGATTATAATTTTCTGTTGATTAAATAAACTCCTATAGCATACGAGATTTTTGAGTTTAAAGCAATTTTCAGGAAATTAGGTTTAGTTCATCCTAAACTGACGTTTTTAATGTAACTGCCGTTTTGCTAAATGCACTTTTTTTTAAATTATACACCAAAATTAACACCACCATTTTAGAATTACACGCTTTTTATTTAAACAAATGTATTTTTGGTAAATTGGGTGTTTTTTTATAGATTATATTTCACTAATATACTCGGTAACACTGCACCGTTTCCTGGTGTTACGGTTCACCATAGTTCATAGTCTTCTTTGGTGGCAAGAAACATTTACACCCCGGTTCAACAAAACTCACAAATGAGAAAGATCGCTTTAAGTTAAAACACACAGCTCTGGGAAGGAAAGGATATATTGTCGTGTTGTCAAAACACTAGAACAAAGTTACTTGCTCCGAATGTTTCGCCGCGTGTTACGCCAGAACCTAATCTCAGTTAAGCTTCACCCAGCCAAGCTCTCTCGGCTTAAACCGCCCAAGCTCGACTCTAATTTGTTCAAACATTTAAACCAACATTCCAAGTATGCCGATTAGTTGTAAATTTTAACTCAACTTCGCGCAAGTTTGAGCGAAGGCAACGCTTCTGAACTTTTTCTCTATATTTTTTCTTCAAAAAATTTTATGTTTTGAGTTTTAAAAAACCGCTCTTACATACTCTAGGCAAAATTCATATTTAAAACTGCTACAATAATTAAAGCATCGTTGTCTGAATTTAAACGAAAGACAGCATTATGTGTTTGAGATAAGTAACACTGTCTTTACCAAAATTTACCACATTAAATATATTTAATAAGAAAATTTATATTTATTAGTCGAAAACGAAATTTATGGTGTTCAATTGCCCAACGCTCATGCAGTTTGACCTGGCTAAGAAAAAAGCTAATACAATGCTAATATTGATCAGTAGCAAATAGCTTACCAAGGTAAATTCTTTACATAGCTTTTAATTTATATTTTAAGATGTTTCATGTAATCATGAGACGTACGTTCTTTAAACGACTTAATTGTAACCATGAAATTTTATTCTATGCAATAAATTAAGCAGAATGATAAGATTTTATTGTGACAAGATGTTGTTATTATTAGTTTTATTAGAGTGTTTGGTTTCAATCATTAAATTTCGTTGAATCGTATCATTTTATTGCCACCGCAAACTTTTATTGTCTTGAGATTCTGGTGTAAGTATAGTTTTTTTTTGGTAAATACTCCAAAACAATGATGAGATTTCACTGGTTTTACATGATTTTTGTCAGAACAAAAATTTACCTTTTTCCTTTAAGTGAAGTTTGAATTTATTTTCAGGCTGTGATCAAGAAACCCTTTCAAGAGCCGAAGTTTCGAATCCTTGCACGAAATGCGAATGTCTGAAGGTGAGCACCCCGGGGTTAAAGGTCACCCGGCGTCTCCGCGATCGACGCGATAATAGTCGCGAGGCGCCACCATTGTTACGTCACAATTTATCTGCTGCAATCTCTCGCTCGCTCCAGTTCAAACGCAAAGAATTTGTCGCCGAGTTTTGATCGAACAACAATCGCTTACAGAACGCGCACTCCGCCTTAGCAGCTGTTACGTCACAGGCCCGATTAATTGTCATAATGGGCGATGTTTTGTAATTCGAATCGGCGCCAAAATAATCCCGGGGCTAGAAATCCTGTCGCCTCCTAGTCTGACCCTCTCACAACGGTTGGTGCTTGCTTTGCCGCGTGCTGCACCGGTCTGTGTGAGAATGCGCGCCGAAAAAGGACAATGTCAATAAAATAGCGCGCGCTTCGCCATTTAATCCGCACCTTTTAGCGTGGTTTTGGATCTGTGGCGCTACGGATTACCGCAGAAAAGATAATCTCGCGTCGGGCGTGCTTGCTTCATCTTGGGGGATTCCCCGGTTAACCTGTGCTCTTTGCTAGGATGGTCGGATGAGCTGTAGGAATATATCGTGCCCGGTGATCGCTTGTTCGCATGAGAGGAGCGTATTCGACGGATGTTGCAGGAAATGCATAGGTGAGAAATTTAGGAATTTTTACATTTAATATTTTGTAAGAAAATTTTAATTTTAAAGATTATTTTTTCTTAACATTAACAAACGAGTTCCTTTTTAAAATTATAAGAGAACTTTCTATAATTGATTTAATAATTTATTGATTGATTGTTTTTGGTGTTTTTTTTAACTCACATTTTTCGTTACATTAACAAACCCTTGTCTTTTTTAAATTAATGATTTTCTTACAAATAGAGTAATTGAAAAGAATGTTTACTTTGAAAAGGTAATTTATTTGACTAGCATTTAAATACTAAGAACAACCGCAAATAGTTAACGTCATAATGGGATAAGGATTTAATTATACTCATTTTAACTAATTCCACCTTTACACGTTGATCTTGGAATAACTTGCTATTATTTCCTCACAAGCCACAAACCACGTCATAATCGCGTTTGTAGTAACGCCCTTATCACGTAATAAAGCCCATTTGTGACAGTTTTATTGGGTGCTTCACCACGTAACATTTACCCATTATTACGTCACTTTTGGGCGAGGTAGTTTTACGGACAATCGTAATTTATGGGAAATTTTATGAAGCGATTAAAAGCGTAAAGTTCAACGTGAAGTTGATACGAAAACTGAAAGAGAAAAAGTACTTCACTGCGTGAAATGCGTTCAACGTTAGAATTAAGTTAAATTTTTAAGTAAGGTATTTACTAAACTGAAATATTTAACTGATATAATAAAATTAAAATAGTTCCAAATTACAACAATTATTATTAAAATTGATGTATTTCAGAAAAATAAAAAAGTTTCTAAATTACAGCAACTTTAAAACTAAAGTAAGTCAAAAAACAAAAACAACTAAATTCAACTAACTACTGACTTCCAGTTTCATAACCTGTGTGACGTAACAGTGGTGTATATTGTTAGGTCAGAGGCAAGTGTTTGAGTTGGACCAAGGCCGATGTTGGTTCAGACGAAAAATCCTGGAGAACGAGGAAGTGATGCAAGTTGAGGCTTGCGTTGATTGCCGGTGCCAGGTACTGGGTGGTTTGTGTTGATAACACGTGTAAATGCTGCTACTGATTGCGTGTGGCGCTTTATTAAATAAAAACGGGAAAAGGTATTCCTATATAAATATGCAGGAATATACTGCTGCCAGGCATGTTCATTTATAGCCAAATTAATTTTATCAGGATAATTATTTTAATTTACCTAAATGATAATAAAACTCAGCCGTAGTTTAAACATCACTATTGATTGCAGATGCAGAAAAAAACCCAAAAAATCCACATATTTGTTAATAAGCAATTTCTTGTTTACAATTCTCACAGAAAACCAAAATTTTTCATGAAATTTGTCTTATAACAAGCTAATAATTATTTTTGCGAACATAAACAATAAATAAAAAGTCTTAATGTTATGACGTCACATTTTTTATTATATCCACACGTATTGGTGCAGAACGGAACCGTGATCTGCGACCGCGAAGTTTGTCCTGACCTTGACCACTGTCCAAGGTCAAATATCACGCACATGGAAAACCATTGTTGTCCCACTTGTGACGTAAGAAGAGATTGCAACACTCAAGATGGAAAGATTTTGAAAGTAAGAAGCTAAATTTTGCTGAATATTTAAACAATTTTTTTTTTTAAGATTACTCATTTTTGATTTAAAGTTGGCGCTATTTTTAAATTTCAAGAGCCAATCAGCTGTCTTTTGTTTTTACAGCACGGCCAATCAGCGACAAGCAATTGTGTCACGTGTCAATGTTTGAACGGGGAAATGAAATGCGGAAAAGTTGAATGCCAGCTCAAATCCTGCCCCCAGGTGAGTGACGTCACTTATGACGTAATAATTTGATGAGAAAATTATGTCCTAACTAACTTTTTGCCGGTATTTTTTATTGTTGAAGTTTCTTAAATTTTCTACAAGGCACTAAAAATACGTTGATTTACTATATTTGCTGGAAGTTGACCAATTGACTTTATGACGCCTTTATTAAGTTAGTGACGTTGTGCTTTACGTATAATAATGACGTCATGATTTAACCAGGGTGAAGTTTTGGAGAAGGAGCCTGGTCGTTGCTGTGAAACCTGCGTCCCTGGTAAGAAAATTTAAATTCTATTTCAACTGATCCTTTAAATATCGCCAAAAAGCTGCTTGGACTTGATAGACAGAGTCGTTTTTTTTTTAGTTATTTTTCCCGAGACTTTTTCCCAACTAGCGGGCATGCAACGCAGACCACAAAAACATTTCGGTCTCGTAAGTTTTTAGCTTGTGATCTCAAAATTTTGGTTAAATTCCCAATCTTCCCCCAAAGTATCGGGTGTTAAATAAAAAGTACTATAACTGACATTTTCTTTGTAAAACTTCATTATTTTGCTTGTTAGAGCCAGGTATATGCGCGGTGTTCGGCGACCCTCACTACAGAACCTTCGATGGACGACCTTTCAACTTTCAAGGTTCTTGTAAATATCTTCTCACCAAAGATTGCTTGGGAAGAAACTTCTCGATAACTGTTGAAAATACGGCCAAGAAATCCAAACACTTCGCCTGGACCAACGCGGTTCATCTGCGCATCATCAAACAAGGTTGAAATAAATCAAATATATAAATTTTTTTTCGACAAAAATATTTTATTAAATGTTCAAGTTCCGATAACCTATTCAGGCAATCTTCATCAGGGCAAAGAACTTAAAACTCAGTTGATAGTTTTATTGCCCTGACAAAGATTAGCTGAGTAGGTCATCGAAACGTTGACACGTTTAACAAAAATATATTTTAAAATCCGCTTATTTCTCTTATCCTTCTAGATCAATAGGAACTTTCTACAAAAAGATTCTAAGCCTACCTATAATCCACAAAATATTTTTTTATACAATATAATTCTGTATATAGTTTTAACCTAGGTTCTAGTAGAACAAAGGTATTATAAAAACAATTACATTTTTTAAAATGTTTAAATATTTTCTAACCTGTAATGGACCCAGAACTTATTATTACTTACAAAATTTTGCTTTAAAAATAAGATTTTTTTTTAGATAAAACAAAAGAAAGCAACGTGTCTCTTTATCAGCACTTAGCGGTGAAAGTAAACCAAGATCATGTTTCGCTTCCCTACGTCAGTAATGACGTCATCATGTGGATGGAGCACAAGATTGTTAAAGTCCGGACCACTGCAGGTCAGTACCATGATGACGTAACCGTAAAAATGTCAATGACGTCAGTAAACTTAATCGAATCACTCTGCACGAAAACAGAATCAAACAAGACAAATACTGTGCGTTACTTGGGTAAACAGGATGTTTCCCAGTTCAAATAAAATGTTGCCTCCGACTTGGCAGGATAAACACTGCGCCATTAGTCAAAACAAATATATTTGTTATAGAATCGGCACCGATATTACCCTAGTATCGAACGAGTACCGATATCACCCTAGTATCGAACGAGTACCGATATCACCCTAGTATCGAACGAGTACCGATATCACCCTAGTATCGAACGAGTACCGATATCACCCTAGTATCGAACGAGTGCCGATACCATCCTAGAATCGGACGAGTACCGATATCACCCTAGTATCGAACGAGTACCGATATCACCCTAGTATCGAACGAGTACCGATATCACCCTAGTATCGAACGAGTACCGATATCACCCTAGTATCGAACGAGTGCCGATATCACCCTAGTATCGAACGAGTACCGATATGACCCTAGTATCGAACGAGTACCGATATCACCCTAGTATCGAACGAGTACCGATATCACCCTAGTATCGAACGAGTGCCGATACCATCCTAGAATCGGACGAGTGCCGATACCACCCTAGTATCGAACGAGTGCCGATACCATCCTAGAATCGGACGAGTGCCGATACCACCCTAGTATCGAACGAGTGCCGATACCAACCTAGAATCGAACGAGTGCCGATATCACCCTAGTATCGAACGAGTGCCGATATCACCCTAGTATCGAACGAGTACCGATATCACCCTAGTATCGAACGAGTGCCGATACCACCCTAGAATCGAACGAGTGCCGATATCACCCTAGTATCGGACAAGTACCGATACCACCCTAGTATCGAACGAGTGCCGATACCATCCTAGAATCGGACGAGTGCCGATACCACCCTAGTATCGAACGAGTGCCGATATCACCCTAGTATCGAACGAGTGCCGATACTACTACTTGGTATCGGGAATCGTCTCAGATCCGATATTATCGTTCATTCCGAGTGGTGATGCACTTGCGTAGTGATAATAATTCTAGTGACGTCAAGACATCGCGTAACTCTACGTCGCTTTCTAACAACCGACAGTCGTGTGATGACGTAATTGCGTGCCGTCTAACGTCACTCTTAGAAAGTATGTAATGACGTTGTAGTTGATGACATCATAACATAGCACAGCGTAGCTTTTCAGCGGCCGGAAGCCGAGTAACGACACAATTAAATGTTTTTGGCGACAATCTTCTTCTGTAAGCCATTATGTAAGAATCGTGTTATAACGTGATGACGCAGTAGTAGTGCTGACGTCATAGCCTCGCGTAACTTTACGTCGCTTTCCAGCGGCTGTCAGGAATCTCGTTGAACTGGGACGGAACAAGTTTCCTTGAAGTAGTGGCCTCCCGTCACCACAGGGGGGCGCTGTGCGGCATGTGCGGAAACTTCAACGGATTCGCACGTGACGACTTCATTGGGGGGGATGGAGCGTTCAAGGTCGACAAGAACGAATTCGCAAGGTCGTGGCTCGTCGGCGACACCAAGTGTGCGAGGTCCGACGTCACCACAAGGTGAGTTAGAGAGTAATCCACCTCCGACTTTTTCCTTTATAATATTGTAAATCAAAATGCGGTATAAGACCGTAAGTTTTGTCTTTACTATTTAAAACAGCTGGGTGGAACTTATAGATTTTGCATTAATTTATTTATGCAAATTAAAAAAAAAAGAGTTTGCATGGAAAATTTATATTTGAAAGAGATTTTATTTTAAAACGAACTTCATCCGATTAACAATTAGATCCCAAAAGGTTATATGAATCTTGATTTGATTTTAAAACGATGCGCTCATTTTATAAAGGTATTTAGGGAATAAACGGTCTCGCAAAATATTGTAACAACTCCAGCAATCGATTTTTTTGCAAACCTGTTTAAAATAACTTATTTGAAATAGCGGTCCCTCAAACAACTGTGGCTTTTTTAAATTGTCTTAGCATATAACGAACCTCACAAAAACCCTGCCTGCTATTATTAAAACAACATATTCCTTCTTAGATCTGTTGGTTCTTGCGCTCGACCTAAAACGAAAAGACTCGCCAAAAGAAAATGCCGCATTTTCAAGTCGAAGAGGTTCCAAACTTGCTACAGCAAAATTAACCCTGCAGATTACTACAGGTAAAAGTTTATATTCCAAATCCTAGAAACCTGAAAGTCTCATTCCTTTAGGCTAGTTTTTACTTTTATCTTTTGGATTTGAAAATATATTTTAAATTTGCAAAACTTATTTTTTTTAAGACTTGTGAATTTTAGGTGGAAAGTATAATGGTCTGTGACAAATATCTAATTTTAAAGTGTTTGCAGCAACTTTCCTATTTAAAAGTGTATAATATTTAGGTCATGCTTGACTGACAGCTGCGAGTGTCCACGTCACAAAAGTTGCTCATGCGAATCGATTCGAGCTTATACGTCAGCGTGTGCGCGACGAGGCGTGACCATCACGTGGAACGAGCGGAAACATTGCAAGAGTGAGTGATTGTGACGTAATAAACACACAAAGAAATGTAATAATTTATATGTTATTATATCTTTTTTGTGACAAGCTGACGCTAAAGTGTTTCTCAACCCATGGATCTAGATTTAAAATTGTTTGGCTGTTTAATTTGATTGGGTTACCGAATGCATTAGTGTATATGGTTAAATTTATTATGATTGGTTCTACGCAAGATTTCACACAAAGTTCAGTAAAGAGAATTGTGCCGCCGCAGGTTCGCGGTTGTACTTTCGTCTAACATTTGGATCGCCGCATAAAAGTTGCGAAACCTGTTGTAGTGGATATGTCCGATAATTTGTAGTTTGTTTGTTTTCCCCAGAATCTTGCGGCAAAGGACGAAGCTTCTCGACTTGCCACACTCCTTGCAAGCAAACCTGCAGGTGATTCCCCAAACAAACAGCCCGTTTCTTGCCATTGAATTGTATTGGTCGCCTAACAATTTTTGGAGAGAGTGATCGAAATAAGAGAGACGATTTCAGGCTTCTATTAAACACTTTTTTCGTTAAAAGAGTAATATTTTAAAGTTGCGGTATTTAAATAGAAGCGGTTACTTTACCCAAAGAAATACTATTTCACTAAAGTTCGTTCATGATTTTATTTAAAACTTTTTGTTTAACTTAAAAATAATTGTTTTAAAAAATTTTAGATATGTTTTAATTATCAAAAACCTATTTTCCTGATGTTAATTCCAACCAACTTTCTACAGAAACTATCGCCGAGTGCGTCGCAGTTCCAGATGCAAGCGAAAGTGTGTCGCTGGATGCTTCTGCAAACCTGGCTACGTCATACACAACCGGAAGTGCGTCAGAGTGACGTCATGCAAAAAGAAACTGAAGCGCAAGTTCAAGAACACTCTCCTGGAACATTACCTCATACTTAGATCGTGATGTCATGAAGTCGTCTATGACGTGTGTAGTGATCTACTAGTGACGTAACAAGCAGCACTGTGACGGTGGCGACAACATAGATATCTTACGACGATTAAGATTTCTATGACCTGGTAGGACGACGGCTTTTGGCCCAACCGTTGTGAAGGTGTTTCGATTTCAAACCTCTTGGCTTCAAATTTCTTTCCAATTATCACAATGTGTTAAGATTGGAGAAAACTTTTACGCATATATTTCCGTCCTTATTCTATGCATTTGTAATTTTCAGTTTGCAAACTTTTTTATTTCGACTTTCACGTATTTTTCTGTTCATTGCGAAAATGTAGATTAATTGGAACTATTTCTAGACAAGTCTCATGAAAAAACTTAAAATACCACAAAGTTTGTTCTTTTGCGTTTATTTTAGTGCAAAATATCGAAATAAACACAAAAACATTATTCCTTGATTTTCTTAATTTCAAAATCAGGATCTTCGTCTTTCTTTCGCTTCCTATTGTTCGTATCCAACAAACCGTGACCTCCTTTGTCACCCATTGTCGGATTAACAGTGACGTCATAACCACTTTCCTGATTGTTTGCGGAAGTCTCGAACTCGACAATTATTTGTGGTTGACTGGTTGTGACGTCATCACCTTCGACGTAGACAACAAAGGGCGAGTCTGTGACGCCACCAATGGCGGCTTTGTTCTGCAGCAAGGACGCCACCTTGCGGTTCTTCTCGGCCATGAATCTGCACACTAGGTGGCAGTGTACACAGAGCACACACGTGGCGACCTCTGATTGGTTGCACGAGCAGGTCACGTGATGCGAGCACACCTCGCAATCCTCACAACGATAGGGGCACTTTAGGCGGGCCGCGCATGAATCGGTGTGACTGCAAGTGACGATGCGCTCTACCGCCACCTGTGTGACCTTGACTTGACCTCCGTTTTGCTCAGGTTGTTCGATTGCGCGCATGCTGTCGATCACAGAAAGCACTGACCAACTTCGGCCATCCTAACGTATTTGGGATGAATTGAGTGAAAATTAGATTAAAGATAAAAAAGTAAAAAATATAAAAGAGATAATTCGAAAATATGTGGCGCTTTATTTAGAAGGACAACAATTAAGTATGTACGATAATATCGGATCGGGGACGATACCCGATGCTTCAATCACAGAAAGCAAAGACCAACTTCGACCGTACTAACGTATTGCAATAAATGACTTGTATTAAATACAGTAAAAGTGGAATTATGTGGCGCAATATTAAATGGAAAGACAATAATATCGGATCAAAGCCAACATCCGATATTGGTGCTCGTCCGATAATAGGATGTATCGATTCCGATATTTAAAAAGATAGGCTTTTGAAAAATAAATGGCAACTATAGGGATGTCCAATAACATCGGATAAATATCAAGTGGTAGTATCGGTGCTCGTCCGATACTAGGTTGTATCGATATCAATAGCGATAAGATAGTAGATTTATATGAGTCTTTTGACGTTGGTTTGTGAACCTAACGGAAAGTTTTCAAACGGAGGGTAATTTATTCATTAAATTAGGGATCAAATAAGTAACTCTTCTTCCCAAAGCAAACTGCGGCTTACTTAAACGACACAAATATATTCTTTTTCAATTGAACATATTCCTGACGTCACATGGTATCGTATCGGGCGATCAACTTTTTTATTTTAAAAGGGAATCGGTCACGAAATGAAATATCTAAGCTATTATTTGTTGCTGCTTTAATTTCAAATTTTAGTCTTTGGAACACGGTTATTTGCAATTTAAAAAATCCTACTTTTTAAAAACAACATTATTCCAAATGATAACTTATTATACAAGATATAATTAATATGTCGTGTTAGAATCCAGTTAGTGTTATTTCGGGGCCAACTCACTTCGCGAGGTGTCACGAAGTTGGTTGGCAGTTTCAAGCTCTCCTCGTGGTTTGATGACGTCATACGGTGGATAACTGCGTCATTCATGCTTCGGAACGACTGACGTAGTTTCGTCATTGCTTTATCGCGCGAATATTTCATCAGGGTCTGAAAATAATCGTCAAATATTTATTCCACTTGTTGATATTTATTACAATTCTTTATACTGGTTAACAAAACAAATGAAAGCAGGAAAATGTCATTAGATTACAAAATTGATTTCTGCCTTATACCGTTTTTTTGTTGTTGAACATTTCAAAGCAAGTCTTTAAACTTAGGGCTATCTAAGTAGTTTCAGTTGGCGCGACATCAATTCCACAAAGTTCTACATTTAAATAAATTGTATACTTTCATGACTTTTCAAATAAAAAGCCAAAACTTTCAAAACACAATTTTAAACTGAGTTATACATTAGTTCAACAAAAGCGAAATGAGGCAGACAACGACGTGAAAAGTTTTTTTAACTGTGTAACCCTAACTAAAGGCTCATCTGATTTTTAATAAGACTCATTTTGACATTTTGCTGTGTGGGGGTTCTTTTTCTTATTGGCATTGACACGAAGGTGAATTTAGCTGGAAACTTATTTGGCGCTGTTCACGTTTATTTGTTGTAGCGCTTAACAAAAAGATCAAAGTAATTACAAACGACTTGGCGCAAAGAACAAGATCAGATCTCGGGTCTAGATTAAAAACTTGTCCGAATCTAAGATAAGGTTTAAACATCATTCAAGCCGGCACCACTTGATTTGCTGGTTGTGGGCGACAGGATAAAATCACACGCACAGATAAGGAGAAAAATCGCAAAAATGTTGCTTTGGTAATTTCACGCCACTGGCAATTTACATGCCACACTTTACGTTATGTTAAGTGCAAAGTTGGGTAATTAAACTGAATGGGTTTGTCAGTGTGTGGTCACTTAGAGTTAAGTATACTTTTCCAAAATTAACCTGGTTAAAATATTCGTATGTTCGATTGGACAACATTCTGGTTTTACTTTTTTTAAATCAAGAACAAACTATAAGACGATTTTATCTTAACCATGGAAATTAAATAAGACAAATTGACAACAAGTTCAAGTTAGTTAAGTTTTTATTAAATGCGAAAATCTTTCTCGGAGTAATATTAGTTGAGATTTGGTACAAATAACATTGTTTTTAATTATTGCGAAAGATAATCCATATTTTTTCACCTTTGTGTGAATCAAGCTGGCTATTAGTAAGTTCCTTTGAAATGGTGTAAAATTAGATCATTTACAACATGGGCAACTAAACAGTTTTAAATGAGGGGTCAGATAACTGCATAAATATGGCGGGACGGATTTAAATTGTGTGCTGAACTAATTCGACTTAATTATGAAGGTAGGAAAAAAAAAAAAAAAAAACATTTATTTCACAATATCTCTAGTAAGCTTTGTAAAATTGTCGTTTAGTTAAAATCAAAATTTATCGTGGAATTGCACCCGACAACATTCCAACCAGGGCTGTCCGATACTTGACCGATACCGATACCCTATATTTTGTGCAAAAGTATCACGGTCTGATATCAATGTGCTCGGATAATAATCAAAATAAATAAATTTGAAACGTTCAAAAGCAATTGTTTGTAGTTTATTTGGCCGAAATTTGCTTCAACGTTGAGAAGTTTAGTTACCTCCAGTTTTTAACCAAACTATTTTCGAGGTTGCGTTGGTTTCAAATCATGACTAAAATTCCTATGTTGATTTGGCATCGTATCGGCACCGACACCAGCCTAGTATCGTGTACTAGCACTTAATATCGGGTTTCAACTCTGATCCGGTATTACCGGGCATTTCCAACAACAACTGTAGGTTTTTTTCATAAGGTGCGCCGCCATGTTTTTTAAGGCCTACATGTGCCCGTGGCATGAAAAGCTTAAGCAATACCGCTTTAGACTAAACGGCTCCACATAACCCCATATAACCCCCACCCACTTTTTCAAACTAATTTTATATAGTTTATATTTTTTGCGTATTTATAAATGAATTAACCCTTACGGTAATGTTAGGCCAAGTTTTATTAAACTTGAATAAGTGTTTCTTAACCTTTTTCCGCGGCGGCCTATATAACAACGATAAGTATATTTCCTAATGCAGGGATGTCCAACCTGCGGCCCGCCTGAAATTTTGTGCGGCCCGCTAGTCATTTTCACTCCCAAGTAGTATTTTAAAGGTTCAACATTGGCCTAATTAAAATGTACCAGTCAGCTTTTAGGGGCGCACTAATAGTATAGTAGGGGTAAAAAATATATATATGTAACTTTAAAGGCTCGTTATAACTCTAAAGGCCAATACTTTATCTTGAAACTTAATAGGTTCTGCGGCCCACTATAATAAAATGTTGGACATCCCTGTCCTAAAGTATATAAATTTACAAAAATTATTCAAATCTGAACTGAAAATATCACAGCCATTACCTATTTTTGCTCTTATTTGAATCATAATGTCAACGCTTGAGATTAAACGGCTTCACATAACCCTCACCCACCTTAATAAGCACATCAAGTTGTTTCCTCTTGAACCCCTCGATGTAGATGTGCTTAGTAAGTCGGTTGTGGTATTCCTCGAAGCGCTGTTCCGCCTGACTGCACACGTCAGACTTGTACGCGCGAGCCCACAGCTCAGGTTGCGACACCAAGTGGCGCTCGAAGTGGTCGGCAAACGGACGCGTGGTGGCGCTCTGGAAAAATAATTACGTCAGTTGCAGAATAAAGGTTTTAAACGCAGGATATTTAGTCACAGAACGAAAATACAGTTTGGTTGTATTATTAAACGAAATTTTAACCAATATGTCCTAATTAAGTATGCTATGCACGGATCTATAATGTAGCTTAATAATAAATGTCAAAGCCCAAAAGGTCGAGTAAAACGACATCATCTTGATAGAGACGGTTCAATACGAGCTTGTATCATTACCGGTCTAGGTGATCAGTTAAAAAAACTGTCGTAATTGTTTTTACAACAATGAACTGGAAAGATTAGAAAAGTTTTTAAATTACTATAAAGTTATTATTGCGCTAAATCAACAATTTTGGGGGTTTGCTTCCTTTGTTACAGTTGATATAAAAAAAACTTGCTTTTTATTGTTGAAATCAAAAATCAAAGCAAGCGAATATGTCATTTCTACCTGTCTTAATCAAAGTCAGTCGTTTATAAGTTCTTAAGAGAAATATATTTGCCACAAAATAAGGCATCATATGTGCCTAGAAAAAACAACAACAAAGCTCTGCAAACACATAAGCTGGATTGGTCGAACTTATAAATGACTGGCTTCGACCAAGACGGGCAAGTCTAAAGAATATTTGCTTCTATTTAAATTCATTATCGTTATTCATGTGTAAGGGCGAGGAGATGTCTTCATATATTACACATTCAGTTTTCCACTAGCGTTTGATATCAAACTTTTTCTGGATTCCCTTATTATAGTTGAAAAAAACATGCTTTAACAACTGACATATTTATTTAGCGCAATGATGGTTGAAAATATCCTTTTAAATCTTTGGATTCCGTAAATTAGGTTCAGAGAAATCTTCGGGCAAAAAAAATAAATCTTTATTTTTTTGGTTATATTTTGTTGATGTAAAAACCAATAATCAAAGTTGGCGGCTTCTCACCGATTTAAGGTCGTCGAGGAATTCCTTCATGAGTTGGACGAAGTTTTCTACAACAGGTTCGCGTACGACTGTTGTGAGGTTAGCGATCAGTCGGCTTCCCTCCAGTGGACGGGCGATCGTGGCGAAAGTTGGGTCGAGGATGAAGCGGCGCCATTCTCCTGTACGGGGAATAACCCGTTAGCGGGTGGTTGTCGTATTTTTGTGTGAGCAAACATTTTCTAAGTTTCGGGTTTAGATTCTAGCGTACGAGTCAGCGAGCTCACATTCTATTTGAATAAGCTTCACAAGAGAAACAACTGGTTGATTCATTCGAATTAAGGTTTAAGGCGGAACTGCAATTTATCATGGAACCTCTTTGGTTGTAATTCAAATTCCGTCCAAGACTTTTGTGTGCGACTACGAGTGTGGTTTGTCGTGCACCGACAGAGGTACGCACACGTCATACCCACCTGAACCCATTAAGTACTCAAAGACGTCGCTTGTTGTTTGTGACGTCATGCGCTTAATTGGTTGGTTACTTACGTGCTTATTATTGCTTTTCATTTGACGTCGAGATACGACGTAAGTATAACGTAAATGAAAATAACACAAACAAAAAAATAGAATGGAGTCTGAAGCAAAGTCTCTAAATTTTAAAATGGTGTCGGACGACCAAACCGACCTGCAGGTTTGACGTGCAACCCCACCCAAGTTACTTTCGCAAACACCTAGCGCCCTGAGATACGGAAACTAGTATTTAATGTGTTGGTTTTTAGCTGAATCTATTTGGCTTCAATATAGTTCCGCAATAAACTAATTTGAATTGTGAACTTTGAAAGAAGTGAATAACGCCAAAACTGCATACGATGTAATAACCAGTTTATGCCAGGGTAATACGAACTTGAACGGGAGGAATCAAACAGTCAATTTTATAATAGCAAAAAACAGTTCAGTTGCTCAATTTTGCATTGGATTTTTGAGAAATTGGTTGTTTGTTAGTTTGTTACTTAATTTATTCATTGTAGGGTATAAATTGTCTTATTTAAGCAGGCTTAATTGAATTGATTCAGGACTTTCTCAGGGGTGACGAGCCTTTAGGACCCCCTGGTAAACATACACCCACTTTTTAAACAGTATCAAAAGCCTTGGAAAGGGATAACTGAAATGTATCGTACTAATATGAGGGTTCGGCAAATAAAACTACACATGCGTCATGCGTGCTTGTAGGAGCGATATTTAAGACAAAATAAACCTGACATAAATAAATAGAAAATAATTACTCAGAATTAAAAGGATATGACATACCAAGCCATTGCTGTTTCATTGTTATTTAAAAATATATATTTTGCAAGACAAAAAAATTGGTTGAACACCGTTCTTCTTACAACGATAGTATCGTATGTATCGGTCACCCACCGACGATAATATCGTAAGTATCGGTTACCCACCGACGATATGCCAGTTTCCGATGATCTTTCTTGGCCCGCTTCCAAATATCGAAGTCCAAACCTCGAACCAATCACAACCGCTCGTAATCCCAACACTAGGTGTCAGCAGGTAGCTCGGGGTCAGCACGAGGTCAGATAAGTTGTTCTGTTAATCAAACAAACAAAAAGTTAAAAGCCAGAAATAATTAATGCAATTTCTAGCTAAAGATTCTGCTTCTGATACTAGTCACCTTCGTTTCCGAAACGTTGGTAAACACTTACAATTACCAGAGGACTGTTTTTGAATATTATTTTTGTAGCAAGACGCAGTAAGAATACAAAAGCTCATTGAGAAGTAGGAAAACATTTTGAACGTTTCAAATGAATAATAAGATAATGAATAGAGGTTGTAGTAAGATGTATCAGATACAGGTAACTTCAAGCCAAGTCATTAATATAAAAAAAGCATAAAACTATTGCCACTTGGCGAAATATATTTTCCTTCTAAACAAAACGTCTGATTCTGTTTTTACTCATGCTTTCAATTATAAGTTTTACTTGGCCCATCTATATTTGGACATTTTTTTTATAAATGATACTACCGTCTGCAAAGTTATTCCAAAGGTTTATCTGGATGAAAAATAAACTTTCAAGTATCGGCCACCCGCGGGCAGCGTGTTTGTCATATAGGCTAGCTGAATTAAAATCAGCATAGACAAGAATATATTTGTAAACCCAGCATTTATTTTGAAAAATCAAAAGAGATAACAACAGTTAAAAATAAGAATGGTATTGCACTGGGAATTAAGAAACTTCCAGCATATCAGGTTAAATGGACCAGTCTTTAAACGTATCTCCTCATATCTTTTATATTTCGTGCGTCTTTTTTCCGCTGTATAATTCATTATCGCGTAATAAAAAAACAAAAAATAGAATTTTCTGTTAACCCAAAACAACAAAGCAAGAAATGTCAGGATTGCAAAATAAATACGCCGCTCTCATAAGTAACTGACACAAGTGTTAGTCAATTAAAAAAAAATTGGTTTCATTTTTTAAATTATCTACTAAGATTTCAATTAGGGATCACCTCTTAAAACTAGTTCACGTAACCCCAAGGGGTCCACGGGCCCCAGTTTTAACCCTGGTTTACATTCACCTTGATTTGATTGAGGCATATCTCGATGACCTGCTTATCCTTCCTATTCGACACAAACCACGCCACAGGAAGCACTTCGTCCGGACCACTAGGGTTAGGGATCAACACCTCTAGCGCTATCAAGTGGAAGTTTGGGTCCGCTGCAAAATTACACAAAAAAAAATATAATTAAAACTGAGCTGAACCTAAAAAACACGTTTAATTTAACCTGTATCGATTACCATGTAGCCAGCAAACTTTAGCGTTACAATAAAAAAAAACTTACTTAGCATTGCTATATGTTTCAATCAAGATTAGTGTGAATAAGTTTGAATTGAACATTATGAGCCAAATATCATAAAGTTTTCTCAAGTATTGAAGAAATTTTGCCAGGAACCAATTTTTAATAAATCGAAACATGTGAATACTGCAGTCAGCGACATAACAACATCTAAATTTGATTTCTGTGACCCATTGGTCACTGTTAGAATCGATTTTTATTCCTTTTTCGACAGCATAAGCAATAAGCATGGATAATGCAGCTGCATAACTATCATTTAAAAAGCACATCTCTCCTTGCAGAAATGACTCATGGATGAAAACACCATTTAGACAAACCTCTTGACGGTTTCACTGCTGGGAACTCTCCCTGTGTTATATCGATGCAAACACACTGGTGAGGTCCGTGTCTTCTCAACATCATCGATTGGAGGGAGGTCTGTAGCACAAGGAGAAAATCGTCCGTGCTCAGGCAGGGGCACGCCTGCAGGATAAAATTGGGAAGTTGTTATTTAGTGCTACTAGTTGTAAAGCTTAGTTTACATTGTATTCTTGAGCTTGAAGTTTCTAAAACATTTAAAACAATCGCTGGTTGAAATTCAGCGACATTTTTTACTAACAGACCATTTTCAAATAATGGCCACATATACTCTTAATCATCTGCTCGTGGCGGCCCACTTTTACCAATTGGTTTGACCTTGCAGTCAACTATTATTAGGATTTCATGTCATCGCTCATAATAAAGTGTTTTGTCTAAAGAAATAATACGAAAACAAATCCTATTGAACCCTAATATGTAAACCATATTTAACATCAACAGTGCTTTTAGAATGCATGGAAAATAAACTAGCAAATCACATATAATAAATGTATGCTCGGACAAGGTGTAAATTGTATTTTGCACAACTAAAATTAAAATATACCATATATGAAGACAGACGCACAAACACAACCCTTACATCTGCAGCTTCTTTCTCCCGCTGATATTTGATGAGCACCGGGTTTATAAAACAACAACACACACAAAATCACACAAACATACAAACAAAACCACACAAATAGACATAAACAACAACACACACACAAAACAGACACACAGCCCTTACACTTGTTGCCTTCTCCTGTTGATACTTGATGAGTAGCACCGGGCTATTAAAAACATCAACAAACACACACACACAGCAACACAAACATACACACCAACAAACACACACCCAGACAAACAAACACACACACAACACTCACACTTGTTGCTTTCTCCTGCTGATACTTGATGAGCAGCACCGGATTATCTTCAGACCTTTGCATCTTTTCGATCCAGGCTTGTACGGTTGTTCCCGGCTCACAACTCACCTTCCCTTTCTTCCCGTGGATTCCTTCCTTCTTCTCGATGTTGTAGATGTCCTGGGTGCAATAAATCACTATAATATTACCAAATGAAAACTCAACTTGGTTGAAAACAGTGTTTCTCAAACTGTTTTACTAAGCTCTACTTTTGTATGAAAATATACATTAGAACAACTACACGTCAGAAGAAAAGGTGTTTTCTCTGTGATTACAAAAACATCTGTGTTTTAAACCAACCTATGGAGTTGTATTTGATGAATACATAGGCATTAACAAACTGATTATCTTTGAAAAAGTTTTCGACCAAAGAGGGTCATGACTCAACGTAACAACATGGCAATTTAGGTAAAAAGTAGAATATTGTGTTTTGCTGTGATAAAGTTGAGTTTATTTCAGTCTTAAAGAATTTTAGTCCTAAGTTAACGATGCTGTAACGACAAAGTATAGAAATAAAAGCAATCAGAAATATACCTTGTCCCTTGCTTCTTGAAACCCAACTAGGATTTTAAAGATTACTTTTTTTTTTGTTTATTTAAGATATATTTATTGCAAATATTATATAGATGACCTTCCTGCAATTTAAAGTTAATTAAACCAGGCACAACATTTGTTTAACCGACTTGAGTTAATGACTTTTATTTTACCTGCCTAGAGTTTACACTTTGGAAAAGCAAACATAATTAAATTGACAAAACTTTTAAATCATAGGCCATCATATGTAGTTAACAGCTAACACCCTCGGGCTCAGTCAGTAGTTGATAAACTTACACCATTAATCAACCATTAGGTTGCAAACAACATATTCCAGTCTTACTTGTAGTGAAAGCAGATGAACTCGGTGCGGAAGTGTTCCTGGGTCAAGACTTCCACGAATCTCGTCCAATATTTTGTGACGACTGATTCCGTTGCTCAGCTTCCTATCAACAAGGAACGACAAGTTAGACAATGGGAACCAGAATATAAAACAAGTTAACAAAAAATTATAAAATAACAGGATTTTTTGATGACACAAGGCAATTAAGTTTTAATAATATTATTGTGTCCAGTTGTCTTGTCAACATTATCCCACATTGAATGCCCACGTTAAGGATAATTAATTTTACGATTTAGCGATGACTGGGTTTTAGAAGTAAAGTGTGCTTTTAAAACCTTTTTAAAGCAATAAATCAATCTAAACTTACTGAAAAAGCTGTAAACATATTGCCAAATATGCCAAACTCATCTATAATGAAAAGTTGCACAAATTCTCTGAAATTTTGTTTTCAGAAATAAAACTCACGATATTTAATATTTTCTTACTCTGCAATTTTAGCTTTTTCCAGCGGCGAAATTCTTATGTGACTAAGATCCAACATGTGGCCGTAGTGTTGTAAGTAGGCTTCAACCTTTTAAACATAATGCAGAACATTTATACAATTAAATTAACAAAAATGCAAATACACATGAGTTCTAAAACCAATATGAAACTGGAGCACAAAAGTGGATGGGGTTCTGGGGATTTAACAGATACCCATATCACTCCATCACCAATGGTCGTTATTATATCCAAAATTTTATACGGTGAGCAAAAACTAGCCGGAAATATAATCTGGTCAATGCATGATAACTAGGGCATTTATTTTTACATGTCAAAAAAGTCAAAATTATGTTGAAATTTCTCATTTTTAAGGTCAAAAAATAATCGCCCTAATCATTATTAACTCCACCAAGATTTCTACTAACCTCAATATGTCTTTTATTATCTTCGGTGAGTGGCCACATTGTAACTTTCATGGATGAAGTACATTCAATCCCTGTCTTGCACGATCCCTATAAACAAAAACAAACAAATTGTATGAAGAAAGAAGTTACAAAACAACTAATCTGGAGACACATTAGCTTACGCTTTGCTTTATTCTCGCACATCCAATATTAGCAGTTTTCGACTGAGGTCTGATTTTGATTTTTTAAGCACAGGACCAAAAGTAACAAATGTAATCTTATTTATAATATACCAAAAAAAAAAGTTAAACCATTTTAAACATGAGAACCAGGAATAATTTCTATTACTTTTTGCTGTGGTTAAAATTAAATTATTATTTGTTTATTACTAACTTAGCTTAAACAGTTAATTTATTTGAGTTATTTTACACTTTTATTTTGGCTAATTTGACAGTAGTAGTTTGAAACAGATAAGCAAATGGGCAAACCATACATTTTAGTTTAGAGTGGGGAAGTTTAATACCCAATATTTTGAACAAACAGTATCGCGATCTGATATCAATTGATGTGATTACTATGCTCAAACATGCAAAATAGATAAAATTGGAACGTTTAAGACATCTTTCCTGGTTTTCAGACCCAAATTTGTGTATATTTAATATCCTGAATGGTAATACAGCGGTGTGCGATTATATAAATAATATTATTATTTCCCTTTATATCCGACCTGGCTCTTAGATTGCTTCTTGGTTGCGTTGCTGATGTAAGAACCCCCTCTATTGCAGTAGAAACACCCGGTTATCGTCTTATTCTTGTTTTTCTGCCAACCTCGTCGTCTCATGTACGTGCAACGAGCCTCTACCTCAACTCGAGCAAGCCATCTCTTGAATTCTGGGGAAAATATAATGTTATTAGATACATAGGCACCGAACACGGGTGTGCAGAGCGTTTTTGACGACCTGGATTTCTAACAGGGCATCAAAAACGATCTGGAATTCGGCCAAGTTATCAATAAATGTGCAAAATAATTTCTGTGGCGCAGTTTAAGTTAACAAGTGTTTAAAACTTTCCCGATTTATCACATAGACATGGGGCCATACAATCCCCATGAGACCATACAAGTCCTAAAAAGTGAAATGGTTTGCTCAGTAAAAGCAGGCAACAGCTGTTATCTAAGAGCTGACGTTTGTAACTAATTAATAAGTAATTTTTCACGGGCTAGAAAAGAACGCCCTGGAATTTTGAAAGTGCTAGGATTACATGGGTCGGGTTTTTAGTTAAAAAACTTGAAATAGGGTAATCAGGTAACGCTATATAAAGACAAATTGTACAAAATTCTCCAAAAGCTTTCACACAACCGTGCTTCATTAGGTCTTAAGGAACACTTCTGGAAAAGTACAAACCATCTTCTGAGTTGAATGTAAACTGCTTCATGTCTTGGGTTAATCCATGAGATTCTTCTAAATGCGTTCGAAGACCAGGAATACGAAAACAACTAAACGTAAATAAACAACAAAATATAAACAAGCCACCAGCAATACTTGGATAATGCTTATAAAAATTTAGAATTTGAAAAATATATTGGACTTAGGAGATATGTACTGTTATAATGAATCATTTCATTTTAATGATCTAATATTTTATATATATATAATGCTTCAGTATTGCACTGAATTTAATATTATTTTACTAAAAATTATAGTACTACCAGTTGTGCGTTGTTTTAGAACAAAAATTAAATATTAATTAAAGATAAAAAGTATAACCTGTAATAACAAAACCATTACATTAAAGCAAATGCAGTTTCATGACTTACGAAAATTGACAGTGAGGTTCCAAACAACGAGTTTCTCCTGTCCTTGTACGACCTGGAATAAATGACCTTGAAGTCTTCCCTTTTGACCTTGAAGTAGATGGAACTAAAAAAAATATTCGATATATTTTCTTCCTAATAAATTTTATTTGGCCAAAACCCGAACACTGATGAAAAAAGGTGTGTTTTTAGAGATTAAAAAATAAAAAAATAAAGTTTCTTACCATCAACATTTTTATTGTTGTTAGTTGAATTTTGGTATTCAATAGTATCATTTGGAACAACTAAATCCGTCCACAATTCTGATTCTGAAGTGTCAGGGTAAATATAACTGTCGCTCAGTGTCGTCATAATTCCACTATTGTTTGCAATTGTTTCATCACTAACAACTTCTTCTTCCATTGGTTGACTTGCGACAAAATCAATGACGACACCATCGTCGAAAGTCGATGCTTCAATAATTTCAACTGATTCTTTGCTCATCCTTATAAGATTAAGGCCGAGATATCCACAATAATGAGTATTTAAAGTTTAAATAACAAATACTGCAAAAATAATGTAAAAAATGGTAATTTGAAATGATGAAAGTCACAGTTCCCGACGAAATCCTGACACCAAAAATTATACATACACCAGAAAGCTATTTTTCATTGTAACATGGCAATATTTTATGACAAATGACACCACTTACATAGTTTTTGGCAAATTTCCTTGACAAAGATCTAGCGCAGCGGTTCCCAAACTTTTTAAAATATTTTGCCTGGTAAACCCTTTGCGAATATTTTAATATTTCGCGGCGCTATAAAAATTCAAGGGTCAGTTGACCCATGTTTCTTGTGGTACATTAGTACAGACACGATTTTTTTTAATTTAACTTTCTAACTAATGCGAACGATTCGCTGATAGCAGGTAGTACAGCATAATAGATGCCTTATGATGTCACAATTAGACATCGTAAAACATGCTATATAATCAAATAATAAAGCATAACTAAAGACTAAAAATGATGACAGATAATGTTTAAAACATAAACTTATGTTTAAACACATTTGTTGAAGCCTAATGTTTAAAAACTTAAAGACTAATTTTAATTTCGGACCCTTTGAAACTGCTGTACAGAAACTGCAAGTTGCTCCGGGAACACCAGTTTGGGAACCGCTGATCTAGGGGAAAGCACTGGAATGCAATCAGGTCTTCGCCAAGTCATTTGCTGGTTACTTAAGTCAAAGACAATTGATTTTTACCAAATACCTCAGTGTCAAATACGCCAGAGCATTTGCATCAAAATAAATGTTAAACTCATACAAATGGTGAATGCATTAAATTTTGAGGAATAAACAGAAGTAAAAAGCAATTTACATCAATTACATTTAATAATAAAGGCTTAAACAAACCATTTTTACAAATATATTTAATTTAGGCGCATTAATTAAAGTCAAGTCATTGTAACCAAAAAAATAGGTTAAGTCATTTGAACACAGTTTCTTAAATCAAGTAATTTGTCTAGCTTTGGATTATTTCCATATCTATTCTCCAATTTGTTGAACTCACTTTATTAGCTGGATAAGTAGCCTCAGAAGATTTCTATTTCAACAAGGAGTTATTAATTATTGCTACTTTATCTACTAGCTTTCGATAATAACTTATTTTTATATAATTTTAGTCTAAAACTACGATTTAATACATTGTTACAAGGACAATGTTAAGGTTCAATTTCTTGGTGTTTTCCCGTTTCTTTAAATTAACTCGAGCGGTAAAAACAGCTAGAAACTGCAACTTAATGCATCAATGATTCCTCAACCACGAGATTTTTACTTATCGTCAATAAAATCAATTAGGCAAGAATCAATTTAATAAAAAAGAGGCATTTGACCTACAGAAAAATTTGCGATATGCAGATAGTTATGTCCTTATACCTGTGTATCACGTGAAAACGGCACGCATAAAAATACATTTTCTAAAATATAATGCCAGTATTGATTGTTGCTTATACGTCCTTTACGAGATAAATTAATATTAAAATATAGCTAATCCGCACTTTTACGCTACATTTTTTTTACTTTGGATTACAAAAATACAGCCGGTATGTCAAAAGCAAGTACTAAAATAGAAAGTTTATTAAAATAAAACCTGCCTACAAAGAACGCTTTTACAGGAAATTTTGTTTAACCGCTAGACGGCGGTGCAGCGCAGCTCTCTTCCAATGTTTACATTTGGCCTTTTTTTTCTTTTTGCACGTGTCTAAAAAAACAAGGTTAGCAATATGACAAGCCTTTATATCTGCGGTATAGGTCGCTTGTAAAACTGACAACCTGGTTTAACAACTGCGTTGCTATTTGCAGATCGAATAATCTACCGTGAATGCCTTTACTTAACGTTTTAAAAGAGAAAGTTCTATGCGGAATTAAACGTAGAAGTTGATATTGCAAGTGTACCTATTTATTTTCGTGTTTGTTTACATATTTTAATTGATTGATTTGTTTAGTTGCTTTTGTTGTGTGGTTTGAAAAAAGGTTCAAAGTTAAAGAATGGCGCCAGAAATTTTCCACCCCGAGTTTGAAAAAGCTGGAAAAGTTGAAGGATTGCAAATATGGAGAATAGAGGTAAAAAAAATAAAAAAACACATAATTTTCTGATTGGGAACCCACTATCACTAACCATAATGTTTAATCTAATCATTTTTTTACAATTCAATTGTACATTTATAAATAATTTTATTTATACTATTAAATATATTGTATTTGAATTTATATCTTTAGCGTTTATTCCCAATATTAAATTTGACTTGAAATTGTTTACTTTGCAGAGTATGGAAGTGGTTCCTGTCCCGAAAAAATCCTACGGAAGTTTCTTCATCGGTGACGCTTATCTAGTTCTTAGGGTAAGAAAAAAAATATTTATAAAATATTAAATTTAAATCATATTTTTCTTACCTTTATAATTTGGGCTAAACTAAGAAAATTATATTTACCTACTCCATGGCGGTAGTTACCTTTTTCTTAAAAAAATTTTCTACCTTTTTTTCTTAAAAAATCTTTAAAAATGTAGTTGCTTGCTGTAACATTAATTTTGTTTAATCCAGAGTCGGAAAGTAGGATCCGGATTTTCATACAACCTTCACTTCTGGCTCGGTAACAATTCAAGCCAAGATGAACAAGGTAAAATTCAAATTTTACTATGACTAACTCTGTCTAGTGGTTGTAACACAATCAATAATCTTACCCCTTAAAAAATAACAGTCTTAATATGTTTAGCATATTTTGTTCATTGTTGAAAGATACTAAATTAAAAAAATGATTTTTTAATTACACTGACTATAAATTTTGTTATTTTTTTAATTGAATTTATTTTGTTTTTTATTTGAATTTATTAAAGTCATAAGTTTAACAATTGTTTAACAGGTGGTGCTGCGATCCTTGCAACCCAACTTGACGATTATTTGGGTGGAGATCCAGTTCAATACAGAGAGACACAAGGACATGAATCTGAGATGTTCAAAGCTTACTTCAAGAATGGAATTGTGTAAGTTTAACTGGTACTAGGCTTCAGGGTAATATACATTTTGTATTAATTGCATATATGTTTTATAACTCAATACATGGTTTTTAAAGGTTATTTTAATAAAAAATACATGTTTATTTTTATTTTATGTCAAACTATTGATGTCATGATTAATTGAAGAAATGTTGAAAATAGAAAGGTTATATTTTCAGACTTTTGTATTTTTTTTAGGCATAACGTTCAAAATAATACTATAAAAAACCTTAAGGTAATCTATTTTACCAAAAAAAAGTTAAATATAATGTTACATGAAGCTAATTTACCCAAATTTACATTTTTATTCTCCAGTTACCAGAAAGGTGGGGTAGCATCGGGGTTCAAGCACGTTGAAACGAACCAATACGACGTACGTAGGTTGCTCCACGTTAAGGGCAGGAAAACAGTTTCTGCTACGGAAGTCGAGTTCGCCTGGGATTCCTTTAATGTCGGAGATGTTTTCTTGATCGACCTCGGAAAAGTTATTATTCAGTGGAACGGACCAGAGAGCAACAGACTTGAGAGACTCAAGGTTTGTTCTTTTGTTATATTTAAAGAGTACTTTTAAGGTTATTCTTACTTGTACTGATTCTACTGATATATTGTTCAGGTGTTGCTGGACTGACTTTTGTATTATTGTTTCATGAAGGTATTTGCTTTCTAAAAGTAACTTTGTTAACCATTTTTTTTGCAGATTTTTATAAATTAAAACAGAACTGTAAACCCAATTTGTTTTTATTTTAATTCTTTTTACAGTTTATTTTACAGTCAAGAATACCAAAATGGTATTTTTTGTGATTTATATCATTGTTGCAGTAAATAGGATTATGTCGGTTGTAGTCAGTTTTTTTAAACAAAGAAACCCACAAGATTACCTGGTGGGATTGATTTTAGCCGTTCCTTCTATTTTGCGATCAATTGACATGTATGTTGACCTTATAAACCACACAATGTGGCTGACATATTCCCGCAATGTTGTGGTTAGGTTTTAAAGAAAATATTGGTAGAACTGGCTTATTGTGATTTTTAGAATAATTATTAAAATCTTGTGAGGTGCCAAGTATTGAATACCTTGGTTAGAAATGTGTATATATTAATTTACTTTTTAGCCAAATTAATAGCAGCAGTTATTTATAAGGCCCATGTAACATATACAATGTTAATATCTTCTCATCTTCGGGTAATTCTCCAATATTTTTGCAATATACCATTTCATTAGTAGTTGCTCTTATACTGTAGGCTATATTTAAGCATTAATTAAATTAAATTGATTTAGCTTTAAGTAGTATTTACAAAAAAATAATATAATTGGTCATTTGTAACAAGACAGGCTTATATGGTTGTTCAGCAATGTGTTTACCTGTGCCAATGTTTCGTTGCAGGGGACGATTCTTGCGAAGGAGATTCGAGATCGTGAGAGGGGTGGAAGGTCACAGGTCATGGTGATTGACGGTGAAAACGAGAAAGGAAACCACAAGGCGTTCGAGGTCTGTCAACCTGAGGCCTGCCAGCCATTGAAATTACATACAATGTGTTATTCAATGGTTGACATCCAAATTCTGTATATTATTGAGACAAAACAAGGATAACCTTATTTAGTGATTTTTTTCAAAATTAAAATAAATGACTTGTTCCAGCGTTTATTCCAAATTTTTATATGTGTATCTAAGCTGGTAAATTATTTATAAGCTGTTTACCGGTAATAATTGCATATTTTCCAAAAATTATGTTTTCTGTTAAATTGTAATTTTTTGTGTTTAGGCTCTGCTCAAGATTCTTGGCAACAAACCGAATGCTCTTAAACCTGCAACTCCAGATGATAAAGTGGACAGGAACAGATTGGCACAACTCAAACTTTTCCAGTAAGTATTTTATTTTTATTTTTGCTATTTAAAATTTTAATTATACAGCGCTGTGTTTAAAATCTGAGGGCTTATAAATCAATGTAATTTCACAAGAATTTTCTTTTGACAAGTTTTTTGTGAGCAGATTATTATTCAGTTTCATTTTAGGATAATTTACTTTGCAAAGCTGTGTTTAAATGTTCACCCTTCTAAATCACTGAACAATTTTTTAACTTCATATTCTCTCAAAAGCATGAATGACCTCACCCAATTGTTAAGGAGAATTATTTTTTGATTTACTTTTCTCTTTACACTTGAAAAGTTGAAATATTTCCGGTACCATCTTGCCTCACCTGTGGTTGTTTATAGAAGCCCGGGTCCACTTTACTGTAGGGTTTGGCACCTAACACTCCTTTCAATGTAAACTCATCATTTGTCAAATATGCTGCCCACTCAGTGTTCCACTGATGTGTGTACAAAGGTCAAATCACTACTAAAGTTACATCATCCTTTTAATTTATTTTGTCAATAAAATTTACTCCAACTTTAAAGAGTTGTACTTATTTCCGATTTATTTGTTGCTATTCCGTAATTTGTCTTTTTTTCACTTTTAAGGTTGTTTAGATTTTACTTTACATAAACAATACATAGCTGTTTTATTCAACAATGTATTGTTGTTCTAACCAATCATTATTTTGTTAGTTTTGTACAATATTAATATTTTTTACCATTCACACAAATTTATTTCTGCTTTTATTTTTTTAAAGATTTTTTTATTGATTCCCAAGCCATTTTATATGAATCAATTAAGAATTTAAAATGTAAAGATGACATGCAGGAAACAATTATTGAATTTCCTTGGTGTGTCTGTAGTGCTGCACTGGTTCTCAAGCACACATTTAGTTAATAATTGCCTTGTTCAAACACTAAACCTTACCGTCATTGTAGGGTAGATCAACAAAACGCCCTGAAATATGCTCCATGTCACATGTAGGATGCTTGCTTTAATCGTAAAAGTTGAGAAGTTTTGACTTTAATGACTTTATTGTGTTGCTATGACCTGGTATACTGCTCATGCAATTCTATCTAAGTAAAGTGACCAATTCAAGTCCTATTTTTGTATTTCATCATACTGGATAAACAACTTGAATTTAATAAATACGAATTTAATTTGATCACAGCGTATTTTGTCATATTATACATAGATTAAAAAACCAACCGTTTTTTAATGTCTATTTTATAAAGTTGGTCTTTTTTAAGTTCTTGACACTATTTACCTAATAACTCCTACAGTTTTCACATTGAGCAATGTGTTTCCATTTTTGTAGCAATTTAAAAAAATGTCGGTTTGAAAGGCGCCAAAGCTCGCGTCATTATTGTGACATTGACAATAGCTTTTGTTGTGGCCTTTCGTGTTTGGGAAAACTGACAAAACTGCTACATTTCTGTGTCAACTGACATTTTGAATATGGCCACGTAAACCTATACAGAGGGCTATAAAAAAACTCTCTAGTCTTAAAGTTTATCTGTATAAAATACTTTATTTTGTTTTACAAATAAATAGGGAATTCTAATTGCCCATAAATTGTGTACAATTGTGGTCGGTATGGAATTTATGAGTAAAGGCTACAGCAAGACATAAAAAATACCAAATCAGAAGGCAATGTCATTGTTAAAGGTTTTGAATTCGTGTTATAGATAATAAAAAAATAGATAAGCGTTGTTCAATTTCGCAAACCTGTCTAAACCCTTTAAACCCAATTAGGAAAGCGCTATAATCACGTTAAAGGTAAACGAACAGCAAGCTGTGCTGTTGGTGATAATATTCCGTGGCAAATGTTGCTCTGTATAATTCATAAACCTTGCTTGGTAAACATAAGGCCCTTCACAACGCAACATCAATATTTCATCCAACGTACACACCTCATACAGTAGGCGAGCATATAGCGGCCATTTCCTATTAACATTTGTACGTTGAAATGAATCCTGTCAATTACGCGAACATCCAGATGTACATTTCCGTTTTGCTAATTAAAACACTAACGTTCAGCATTCACGCTAATGACTACAACCATTACTGTTTACATTTAAACCGTTTTGTTTTGTCGTCACAATGAGCTCTGCTAATGGCATTGTTACGTGTCTCTTAAATGATTATTAATGCATAAAGGTAACATCACTAAGTAACAATCCATTTGTGTTTTAAATCTATTGTTGGTAATTATGGCCATTAGGGAAGTTTTCAAAATTCGAACAGCAACTTTAAATCCTTTCTTTTCAAAGGGTAATGGCTAATTAGTTGACAACTTAAACGTGTTTTTCCCCGCTAAGTAAAAACACTTTCACGTGTTGGTGATTAGACGGCAAACTTAATAGCAGCTGGTTATCTGAAATTTTGCAAAGCTTTCAGATACATACGTTTGGATATGGATTAGAAATAATTGCTTTGCATCGTAAATCATTGGTTGAAACTAAAGGTTTGCAGTTGTACTTAGCAAACATCAAAGTCCATACAAAAGTGTAGGTTTCATTGTACAACCAATTACAACAAAACGTCGTGACACTGATAAATAAATACCTGCTAAAACGTTAACAGAAACTTGTCTAAAACTAACAACTGCAATTGCATATTTAAAAAGTTACTTGTTTAAAACAATGGTTATAATCGCACATTTGGTGGTTGTAGGTCTGTCGAGGTTATAAATAATTCACTCTTCTATAATATTAACATAATTCGTAAAGAATCTACCCATGTCACAGTCAGAGGGCATTTTCTGTTAAACACAATTAAATCTTCTGCTGTATGTAAATTATATGGTATTTCCGAACCCACATTGGGTAAAAATGCCATGTAAAATGGATGTGTTGATGTTTATCAGTTTGTAAAGATATTTCCGGTACAAATTACAACCACTGCTGAGTGCATCGTATTGGCTTCATTAATTAGATTTACTACATTTTGCAATCCTCTAACCATTATGACGTCAATAATACATATTGTTTTCAAGAACGACCAAACAAGGGTATATTTTTAAATGTATGGTAATTAAGTTACACATCACTGAAAATGCACCTAATACATACTATACTTTAAACGACCCCCCAATGTCATTTACTTGTATTGTGGCTGTTGTTTCCCCACATCTAATTTTAAACTTCCAAATGATCAGCAAAAGTTGTCTCCAGCTAGTTTTGTTAGCCGCAATGTTTCTCCCACAATGTGAAGCACCCCTAACATCTCACAAGTGCTTGAGAGCACTCAACTTTCCTCACAACACTACACACTCCTATACATGGCGCCTACTAAAAAGTCCCAGTCCCTTCCCACACACGTTTAAGCATTTTAGTTTTTATCGCCATTTAGTTGTTTTACTGAAATAATATTTTTTGATGGTTATGAAAAGGGGTAAACCTGGCATTTTGGTTTATAATTGACCCCAGCTTTTAATTAATTATTTATTTCTTAGTGAATTCGTTAAATATTTCACTTGTCGGTTGGTGTTTGTTTATTTTTTCAATCCTTTGTCGGTTTAAAACCACTTACTCCTAGTCCACAAGCAACAAATAAAAGAAAAGGGCTCCTCTTGTAAAGTGTGTATGTAAATAGGCTTCAAGTTGTCCACAGCAAGTTTTGTTTAAAAAACAGATTATTTAGCAGGGTTAGATTTGCTGGAAATTTATCGGAAATCAAAACCAATCTATAAAAAGAACTTTTTAATGTCCGTGTTAACCAAAATAACGATTTATGTTGCGTTAGAATGCAACAAAAGTTTAGTTTACATTCACACTATTAATTAAGCACTACGTTTTAAAATATTTCAAAACAAAGTAATGTTTAAAAGTTTGGGCAAAATGAAATATTAACGAGCTTCTTTAAAATTAACTTTTATAGCCTATTGTTTAAACATTACGCTTTTGTGATCAGAATCTCGTAAATTCATATTTTATCAAACCAACTTTCTTAAGCAAATACAAACATTTTTTACGGTTGAAGTAATAGGCTTATAAAGAAAAAATTCAAACGTAAATTAACGCCTGAGTGAATTTACTGAATGGCTTTGATCAATATTGAATTTTAAGTCAATAGACCTGCGTATTGTATCCTGTATTGGTCCTCTATGACTTCCATTCTTAAGCTAAGCGCATTCATACCAGCTCTATTGTGTATGGAATCCAATTCTTAGCAGGAATAACGTTTAATGTATTTTACCATCGCTTCTTTACATTCAAGAATCATCACCAATGGGTTTGTAGGGCGCGCGCATTTTTTTCGTGTTTTTTGTACATTTTTTGCCTTTTGTTGTTGTCTTGCCCGAGTATTTCAGTGTTTTTTTGCTTTATAATACGCATCAGTTCTTGGCTGCCTGTCTTGTAAATGTCACTAACCAGCATCTGATATTTGTCTCAAAAATTATTTATAACTTGAAATTTAATGTCAAAGGCAACAAGGTGAAGTACATCAACTGCTGGTCATCAGTGCGTGTCGAAACGTCTTTTTAAGATGATGTCGAGTTACTCGAACTTTTTGGTTTTGACATTGATTTTACAATAGCGATCCTACCATAGTGTACCTTAGTATATTGTATTATCTACTTCTAATTATTAGTTTTTTCTGGCTGTTAACTGACTTTGGCTTAACACCATAAACGCTACACAACTATTGAACTAAAATAAGTATTTAAAAACTATGCCCTTCAAGAATATATCGTAGACATTATGTGTGATTTATAGAAACGTTGTTATCGCTGTTAAAAATGTTTTTACATATAAATAATGTTGGCATGGGCGTAAAAGTCACATACCCCATCAGCGGTACAACTTTATTGGACGTAAAAGCGTCATAAAGCTGACTTTACCAGAAATGTTTGCTTTGGCGAAATACGGCGTTGCTAAGATTTCCACCTTGCAAGTCAAGACTGTTTCGCCATAGAACTTAAGCGAAAAGTTAACACGAGATTTTGTAAAGCATTAAATGCACGTTGTTAAATAATATCCGTGAGTGACATTTTTTTCGTACTAACGTAGCATTTTAAGCGTTTCGAATGAATCTCTTTATTTAATTACTATGTTGAAAATGATGTGAGAATTATTTAAAACATTTAAATGCTACCCACTTCTATATGGGCTATGTGGCCTTCATTATAGTCTTCAAAACCTCCAACCATTATTCCCCTAATTGTATTAACATCGCCAATAAATCACAATCATAGAATTAAAACTATGTGATGTGAAAATGCGCCAAAAGTCGATCAAAGGTTGTTTTAAGTTATTTTCAGCGCTGGCAATTAAAGCCAATTCGTCCCTCTTCGCATAAAGCCCCTCGAATTTGATTGATTGCGTTTTGGTGACAAAGTTTTGCACGTTTTGCATGTGTCGTTATTGCACGCCTGACGTTTTATCGTGAAGCGTGATTTAAAGAAATTATGAACTTTGAGTAAACTTTACAAAACAATCTTGAAATATCAAACCTATTTAACCAATATTTATGTGCAACAGTTACCAGTTTATAAGCTCTGTACAAACGTTTGGTTTATTGTCGTGAAAAAATTATAGTTTTATTTGTAAAAAGGCGGATTGAAAATAAGATTACTTTCTTAAAATACGACGTTTTGCACGATTTATGCATACTGATTAATTATATTTTGCCTTGTACATTAGAATAAGACAGTTGACATTTCACCAAAGAGTCACGTATTTAATAATGCTTTCTGTCACACATTGAGTGTTTTATTTCCGCCAATTTGAATGTTACAAAAAAAAAATATCAAAGTTTAAAGCGTCCACAATTTCCTTAACATTCTATTGTACTATTGGTGAAACATTTGTCAATCTTACTAATGTGTGTATTGCAAAAAAGCTCTAAATGTTAACAAATTGAGGTATAACGTCACAAACTTACCACATTACATCACAACGAGTTCATTCATGCATGGCGTCGCAGTTGCCATGGGTACCACCAACAAGATCGTGGTGTTTTCGTAAAACTTACAATATTTATTATCTTTTTCAGTGTTTCAGACGAGACAGGTCAACTCACCATCAAGGAGGTCGCCACTAAACCACTCACCCAAGACCTGCTCAACCATGACGTATGTACAAGTGACGTCAGCATGACGTAGTAGTAGTAGTAGCGCTGTGTCCCATTACTTGATATTCGTTTACGACACACGATGTTTGGGGTAAAATCTGTATCAATCCCATCCAATGCCACATGACGTCATTACTATTAAATTATGCAAAATTAAAACATAAAATGTAACCCTTAATAAATTAACTTGCTTTCGGGCAAGAATCTTAGTTATCTTCAAATGATCGTTTTTTTGCGAATTAAAAACATGGCTGAACTCGTATGTTAATTTATTAGTGGATCGGATGATGCCGATGTTTCACATTTGATAAAGGTTGCTCTATTGTCACATGACTTTCATGGTTTTTGGATTGCTACAGACGTCGCGTATTTCGTAAACAATTTTAAGTTCTTAGTCAAAAGTGATAAAAAAGTGTTCCATAAAAGCTTACCCATGCTTAAAAATGAAACCAGTATTAATCGCAATTTACCAGCGAGCTCCCACTCCACAAGCCACTACTTTCGTTTCAGGATTGCTACATTCTCGACCAAGGAGGCAGCAAGATCTACGTTTGGAAGGGAAAGGGGGCTTCTCCTGAGGAGAGGTCGGGAGCCATGTCCAGAGCAGTGGTACGTATGTGTGACGTCATACGTGTAGCCACGTCATACTTGTTATTACGTCATCAAACCGCGTTGAAGTATGTTGGTTACAAAAGTTTTTTCAAACTTTTAGACCTATTCGTGACGTATTTTAGTGACGTCATGATGTTTTTTTTATTCCTAAAATGACGTCATATCCACTTTGCCAAAAATATTGCATTGTAATTTTTTTTAAAGCGACTGTATTTTGCGTGGTAATGGCTTTTTAATGCGGTTTAGATAATTTCCTAGAAAATGTAGCTTTATCGTAAATTCAACATTTGTGGAAATATCGTGAGGTCAACATAACCTTTAGGAGTTGTTGCCAGCCATTGTGACGTCACAAATATTCCGTTGTTTATCGGTCAAATACCGGCCCGGTAAATTCATTACAGGGTCAACAGAGCTCTCAATATCGAGCATTGTTGTGTCATAAATCAGCATTGTGACTATCACAATTGTAGCCTGACGTTATTTTAATTATAGGAACTTGTCATTTGTTATTTACCTTTGGATTCTGGCTTGCTGGGTTATGTGATGTTAGGGAGTGCCGTGTAACTGGGACTACATACATATTATAATGAATTCACCTCAAAGGAGTTCGGTTAACAAGTTGCTTAAAAACTCGAAATGTCTAAAAATGTAAAAAAAACAAGTAGGCCACAGTAAAAACTGTAATTTAGAACTTTTTGAAAAAAAAGTTTGAACTTACTTTTTTGCGGTATGTTTACCGTAGAATTGTTTCTGCAGGAAATATTTTCCATTTTTTCAGTTTTCCAATATTTTTAAAACTTCTCTGCGTCGTAGTAGAGAAATATCTGAGCCCTTGCAGAAGTAAAAACGTTCAAAATGCTACTTGCTTCTGTCGTTTTGAATAACTTACATATGTTCAACATGATGAGAAGCCACTAATGACTAATCCATCTTAAAAGGCAGACTGCAGAAGACCAGGGAACATTCTCTGCATCTTTTTTAAAAGTTGTTTTCACTTTCCAAACTTGTTCCTTCAGGGCTACATCCAGGCGAAGGGCTACTCTCACCACACCCAGGTAGAAACGGTTCCAGATGGCGCAGAGTCAGCTTTGTTCAGGAACTTATTCAAGGGTTGGAAGTCAAAGAACGACGCTGTAGGAAGGGGATCCACCTACACAAGGGGAAAAATCGGTAACAAATTGGTTTTAAAGTTTTATTACGCAGAACCCTTTGTCTGTAAAATTACATAAAAGTTTTTTTTTTCAAAAAACCTTTTCAAAAAATATTTTTTTGTCACGCCTGATAATTTAATGAAACAGAAGTTTCAATTTCTCGATAGTTTTGTTCTTCAAAGATGATGATTTTATTAACTTGTGTACAGAACTTAGCAGTGTCCGTTATTGTAAATTACGAAATTGGTAAATTATGTACGAAATAAGCAAGAAACTTTTAAAGTTCGCCAAACAGAGAAGAAATAGTGATGACCGTTTAACCAGGGCATCGCTACAAATAACAAATACACATGATACTTGATCAGCAGATGGTGGCATTAGCGTACGTTATTTAAAACTACTGTGCCTTGGTCACAGTTGACATACTCTTCTTTTTGTGTATTTATTCTTTCGACCAGCGTACCCCAACATTTGTGCACCCCACACATGAATATCTCTAAAGTGACAATGTAATAAAAAATGTTGGTTATCATACGCTTACAGCCCCCTAAGACAGCCCGTTCCCACTAGAGGGTCTGAGGCCCATATTTGAGAAACCCTGCACTACTCGATTAGTTATCTAGATTTTGTTCTTACTCAGTAATGATTGGACCCTGTACGCAAGCTTTGTTTAAATTGTGAATGCGTAAGTTGAGTGTTTACCAGAAACTTGTTCCGTGGTTAAACTTTGATTACGAATAAACACGTTTTCATGAGATTTATTCTACGTTAAGCTTCACTGGGGAAAAGTTTTTGTACAAATTTTCACCATATCTTTACTTTCAGGGTATCTTTTACCTTTAAGCAATGAAATGCACAATTTGACATAATTTGCTCAACTCAGCATTTGTAACTTTATATTTGCTTACTAATCACATTTCGTTTACTTTTGAACCTTCGATATAAAGGCGATTGTGGCGTCACAACTTCAGACAAAATGTTACTATAAATAGATTCTAGAATCGCTGAGAATCACGCTTCGAACATGCTCTCTGTTACGTCACAATGCAAACTTAGGGCGTGGTGTGCCAGCGTTACCAAATAAGGAGTGGATAGCGGCGCATTGCATCAAACCACTTAATGTGCGCCCCTAATTAAATATTAACCCTCGAAGCGCGACGTCTAGCGGTAAATAAATTCTTATAATTTTCACAAAAACGTAGAGTTTCAAATTTGCACAAAATGAGGAAATAGCGATCCACAATTTTTCAAAAACGATTTCCTGCGGGGGGTAGGAAAAAAACAGTAATATCTGTGAATCTACTGAAAAATTGTAAAATGTAATCTCTCTTACTGATTTTCGAAAGGTTTTAAATAACCGAATTAAAACTCTATTTCCTCATGTGGGTAGGGGATTACCGAGAGATTAGTAGTAGCACAACTGATGTACTCGTATTATCTGAGTAAAAGTACTCATTGAGTAACCACTGGTTTGTTACAGCGAACGTGAAGCGAGTTAAGTTCGATGCTACTTCCATGCACGCCGAGCCTAAAGTTGCGGCCCAAGAGCGAATGGTGGACGATGGAAGCGGTAAAGTGCAGGTTAGTGTGTTACTATGTAACCAGTTTGGGGCGTATCACTTATTTCAAGTTTAATTATTTAAAGGCAAAAAAAAAAGTATTGAAATTGGGGTAATTTATCTAAATTCTGCATAAGACCTAAACGTCATAATTTTTTTTAGCCGAAGGTCAACATTAGACATTACATAGCAGCAGACAAATCGTTTAAATCAAATACAAATTTTTCTAAAAGAAAGTGATTAAAGAAGAGTTATTTAGGTTACAAGTCATTTACTTCGGTCGTAAATTATCCAGAATAACTCCATAACCCCCAAATTTACCTTATAACCCCCAAATGACCCAAATAACCCTCAAATGACCCAAAATAACCCCAAAATAACTCCTAATAACCCCAATTTGTTCCAGGTGTGGCGAGTTGAGAACAGTGACCTTGTCGAGGTCGAAGAGTCGACCAAAGGTCAATTCTACGGTGGTGATTGTTACGTCATACTCTACACCTATTTGAATAATCACAGGGAGAGCTACATCATTTACTACTGGCAGGTCAGTAAAACTTTCTTTTCTGCTCTAAAAACACATTGAAGAACAATTGATATATTTTTAAGTAGTATTCTTATTTGACAATTCAAATGGTATAATTTGCCAACGTTTTAGATTGGTTTGCCGTACAATTTTTTCTAATTAGAAATAAACGCTTGTTTAAATTTAAAAAGCTGGACAAGAAAAACATTTTACTTTATGGCGATCCTTACGATTTATAAAACGAAATATGCAAAACTGCAGTTTTGGTTAAAGACCTGTGAAAATAATTACAAATTTTATTGGAGATCTTTGTTTTACTTGTTTTAGCAATTTATAGAACTAAAATGCACTTTTTGCCTTTTATATTTACCAAATAATTTTGAGTGGTTAATCTTTTCAAGCCTATAGTTCCAACTCGTGTGTGAGATTTAGATTTAAATAATTCACATCTCTGAGGCTTCCAATCTCGTCGTCTTAATTATTTATATAATCTTTTCCGCTTGCTACAAAACAGTTGTGCTAAAACCGCACGAGAAAAAATATTTGCAATCTTTAAAAGCTGAAAGTGCGATTAAATTTACTGAAAAAACTTTGGCATGCAAAGGAGTTTAGCTTTGCCATAAAATAAATTCTAAAGCCACACTTTTAAACAAACTGTTTCAAATGACTTATTTTTTCATTTGTTGACTTGATTATATTTGTTTTTTGAAAGTGGACATATTTAAACATTCTTTTTTTAAACTTTTACGACACTTTCAACTAAATAAATTGATCTTAAATTTTCACTGACAAATAATTTGTTTTAGTTCTTAAAAAGTCAACATTTAAGCGCTAAAATGAAAATAAAACGTTTAAGCGTTACTTGTTCTTATTCTGAGTTTTTTAACCTGTTGAAGATTCTAAATTCTCTTATTGCAACCCTATTTCCAACTCACCTACTTTAAATCTACAATTAAGCGAAGTCCACCTTAAGCGGGAATCGAACTATCAACCTCCAACCTTTGCATCCACAGGGCCGTCACGCTTCACAGGACGAGATCGGTACGTCAGCGCTGAAGGCAGTGGAGCTTGACGACAAGTACAACGGCTCTCCAGTCCAAGTCAGGGTCGTTATGGGCAAAGAACCGAAGCACTTTCTGTCCATGTTCAAAGGACGGTTGCTCATATTCGAGGTAAAATTTGGTTTAAGATAAGGAATTTTTTGTTGCTAACTTTATTTTTAATTAATTTTCGTATTGGAAATCATTGTAGTAAAAAAATCGTTTTGGTGATTTAAACTTCACTCCAGTGATGTTTAACATGTTTTTGGCTTAACATAGGTCTTCTAAGCTAATTTCCCATTACCTTGTCGGATTTTATATCTCACATATGCTTTGATTAGCACATTCTCTTATCACTGTTTTTAAACATTTTTGACAAAAAAAAATCCATTTTAAGTGAAACTGTTTTTGTTTTAAAAAGAAAAAGTTCAACCTTTTTTTTCGACAGCTTTTGCGTTTTTATTAGATTGTAAAGTTTTTTTTTGTTAATTGTACAACTTTTACAGGTTTGTTTTTTCCTTAGCTATCAAAATATTTTCCAAATTTACCAAAACTAATTTTACATTCATGCAACTTGTGAATATCATTTATAACGTATAAAAGGTGGTTTAGCCTCACCCGGTCTCGTCCAATCAGGAGCCTGTATTTGTTGTTTAGGGCGGTACTTCGCGGGCAAGCGGCCAATCAGATCCTCCCCCTGTTCGAATGTTCCAAGTGAGAGGAACGGATGAGCGCAACACTAAAGCTGTCGAGGTCCCGGTCAGGTGAGATGTTTTTGATGGATTCTAAATATGAAAAGAAGCTGTTGATTCAATGCACTCTAAAGGCGCGTTTACACTACAGCTGCGCTGGGCGTAATTTGCATTTAAATTCAATTGCAGCGAGCGTTTCACGCTTTGCTAAACTCAAGCCCCGTGAAGATTTTTACGCCCAGTGCAGCTCAGCTCCGCTCAGTGCAGCTGTAGAAAAACGTTACGTTTTGTCGCGATTTTTACGCCCGGCGCAGCTCACTGCAGCTGTAGTGTTAACGGGCCTTACTTAATGTTGATTGCCATATTTATCTTATTTGAAAGATAAAAGTTAGAAAGCACTGGGTCAAATTAATTATTGTTTAATATTGACAAGCATTTCGCTCAATTTCGTGTCACAATCAATTAAACATTAAAATCCTCATTTTGAGCATAATGGTTGGAGGTTGTAGTTCGACGTAGAAAGAATATCAAGCCCATACAGAAGTAGGTAACATATTTTGGACGTTTCGAATAACTCTGTATTCATTTCAATTCTCTTTATTTATGTGTCTTTTCAATATTTATACATTTTTTTCGGGTAGGTTGCGGAATGTTAATAGACAGTTGATTGTAGACTTGCACAATAAGCAACTTTACTGCTTAATCTGTTCGAGCGCTACACAACACCCTACATTAAACAGAACACTTTTTGTAAGCATCTTTATATTCCTGCAGAGGTTCTTCTCTCAACTCGAACGACGTGTTCTTGCTGAAGACTCCCCGTGAGATGTGGATGTGGTGCGGGAAGGGAAGTAGCGGGGATGAGAGGGAGATGGGCAAAGCTGTGGCTCCTGTCATTTCCAAACGGTGGGTAGACTGAATATCAATTGTGTATTATGTACTTTATTATAATATCTGGTAGGTTTTGGTCAGTTATGGTTAATTGTGGCAACTAGTGGTTACTTATAGCAATTTGTGGTAAATTGTGAAAATTTGTGACAATTAGTTGAAAAATTTATGGCATTTTGTTTAAAGTTGTGGTAATTGCTGGTTACTTGTATTTTCTGGTTAAAGTTTAAAAAAGTTGTACTCGTTTAAAGACGTCAAAAATAAATATGAAAAGTTGCTTAAAAATCTTGTCTTCGGCAAGTGCTGTTTTTAATTTAGATTTGTAAACTTAACCACGTGTTTTGTGTGTTGCAGTGACCTTGAAACCATCTCAGAGGGCAGTGAGAACACCGAATTCTGGGCAGCTCTTGGAGGGAAAGTCCCTTATGCAGATTCAGCAAAACTCCAGGTTCCTAAAAATAGAATAGTTTAAAACAAAGTAATTCCAGAATGGTGCCCTTTTTAACAACAGTAAAGTTCGCTAAATAGTTTGTTTTTTTAAACAAATAACAACAAACTTGTGTAAAAAAAACTTAGAAATGAAAAAAAAATAAAAACTTTAACTCCATCTAATCATATTTCAAGAACATGTTAATTGCTTAAACTACTTAAATCCGACAAAACATAGTTTTTGTGAGTGTTAAGAAAATAGTTTAAAAGCGAAACAAAAAAAACAAGTTACAAAGCCTTTACAGAAGTAGGAAGCATTTTGTAAACGTCTCGAATATCTCTCTCATTTAACATGTATAATAAACGTGCAAAATGCCACCTACTTCTGTTTGGGATTTGCTATTTCTACGTCAATTAAAACCTTCAGCCATTATGCTCCAAAAAACACGAAATAAAAGTAGAAAAAAGACTCTTATTCAACCTGTGTATTGACTTTAGGACGAGGGTGGCGACGAGGAAGCTAGGTTGTTCGAACTTTCAAACGCAACAGGAAACTTCAAGTGTGAGGAGGTTGTCAACTTCGATCAAAGCGACCTTGACGAGGATGACGTCATGCTGCTCGACACACGTGACGAGGTACGTCATCAGCTAATGTGACGTCAGTTGTGCAGTGACGTTTTTAGATGGTTTCATGTTACCTGTGAAGTGGGCGCTATGACCGAGTAAATTTTCCATCCAGAGATGTCGCATAGAACACTTATAATAAAAATAACTGCTTTAAAAAATGTCACTTTGTAAAACTCAAATAAAGTTTTTTGTTATTAAATACATTTTTTACACAAGCGTCTCATATATTTGAACATTAAAAGCAACAAATGTAAACTTTTTTTTTCTAAAGTTTATGTAGTTGTTGATTTACAAAAAGCAAAATGCACAGCCAAGTAATTGGTTTAAGAGACGCTCGCCTATACACCGAATACTCGATTCAATTAAAAGAAGACTGAACAGGAACACATTATTTTTGTATAAAAACTTGAAAAAAAAACATATTTACAACATTTCTCCCCCAGGTTTACTTATGGGTTGGAAAAGGCGCCAACGACCAAGAGAAGAAGGAGTCAGTTGTTGCAGCCCTCAACTACCTGAAGACCGACCCCACCGGGAGTAGGGACCCCCACACTGCTATCATCACTGTCAAGCAGGGGTTCGAACCACCAACCTTCACCGGATGGTTCATGGCATGGGATCCTTCTGTATGGAGCGTAAGTGGCGTTTTATTAAATTTGATTTTGGGAATTTGAAAGCATTATTAAATTAAAAAAATACTGAAGGAAAAAATCAACAAAATTATTTAAAAAAAATTTTTCTTACGTGTTTTATGAGGTCGAACGGTTTTATCGCCATTTAAAATTATTTCCCCAGCTTTAAAGTCGTCTTAAATTATTTCACAAAATAAAAAATATCTTTTTTAAATTTATCCAAAATGTGATTTACAAAAATATCGTCTATTCTTGTTCCCAGGGCAACAAGTCGTATGAGGATCTTAAGAAGGAGCTTGGAGGTCAGGACGACCTTTTCGACTCGGTCATCGCTTCGGCAATCCCCAAGGGGTCATCCGTCGCCATTGGCAACGGGGTCGCCGGGGTCATCAGCACCGGAGTGACCTCGAGTGACCTCGGCAGCTTCACAACTTACGACTACGAGCAACTTAAGGACGCACAAGCCGACCAACTGCCCTCTGACGTAGACCAGCAGCACAAGGAGGTACGTAGGCGTGAGTCATCGGTCTGTGTGTGACGTCATCGGTAGTGTGACATCACTGCTAAGAATCGTTTTTTTTTTCCATATTTTAGCGCAGAAAATTTCCAAGTTTTATTTTCTCTAATCTACCAATTTAATCATGTATACGTCATATGCATGCTTGACGTCATTAATAAATTGTGACGCCAACAATAAATCATTAGGTCACAAGTGTTTTGGGTGGTAGGTTTAACTAGAGGTGTGGAACCTTTTACACTGGCGGGCAAAACATTTGAATCCGGAATGTACAGCAACTTCATTTCTCATGGACATAAAAACTATTCGGTTTTATTAAAATTATTTGAAAGATGACGTAACAATAAAACCCCAAGTGATGCAATAGAGGGGAAGTGACGCAATTTTAGTTTTTCGAAAAGTGTAGCTCTATGTTTGAATCATATTTCTAAAATACAGCTGCCTAAAATTTTCCTGTCATAATTCCAAGCTGACGTAACAATGCTTTGTAACAATGGTTGATTGTTGTTTAGATGCACTTGAGTGACGCTGAGTTTGACCTCGTGTTCGGGATGAGCAAGTTGGACTTCGGTCGTTTGCCGAACTGGAGACAGAGCGGGCTCAAGAAGGGGAAAGGACTTTTCTGAGTGCGTTAAAATCTGCGATCCTACATTTGACAATCACATTTTAACGCCTCGGGTTTTTTCACGCTGCGGTACGCTCCTTAATTGTCGTTTCTTCTGTAAAAAGACGTTTTCTGCCCGAGATTTTAGCTTTGTCTTCATTGGATTTGTATATTTTACATTTTGTAACAAAATAACGTCCCTTTGCTTCAAAATCACAACAGTAAGCTTAACTTTTTATCAAAAGCACCGAATTATGTTTTTAATATACTTCCTATAAAGTTTCTTGTCGTAGTTTGCTGCTATGACGTCATTCTACGTTTGTCTGTAATTTGACCGTCGAAATGTTCTTCAAGCAGTAGTCTAGCAATCATTGTGATGTACAAACGGAACTGTGACGTAACAATAACGCCTTGTAATTCGACATTGTGACACAAAACTGACGCAAAATTCTGCTGTGACGCTTTACATTGTGTTACTAACCTATTTATTTTTCAATTAACCCGAACTGAAACATAATTATCTTGCACTGTATTACTGAACTGTAATTTGTCCTTTAGACGTCGTACTTTTGTTAATTCCATCAATATTTACCCCCATCTGGTGGACAGCCTGTCCAGATATGTTCCTCCGCTAGATGGTGTACTTGTCCAATAACGACGTAATTGTGTTTTTGGTGGATTCCGTAGCTATTTGTGCACTTTGTTTGCTGCCCCTATTAATCAGATCGTAGTTACTGATGATCACTTTTGATTACGAATAATTTTATGTAACTTTAATTATCTTATCCCTGAAATATCGTTTGTTTGATTAACGTTATATTAAAACGAATTTTCACAAAATCGTTTTGTGTTTAATGTTTTTTAGCAGGCTTAAGTTTACTTAATAATCAATTTAGAAAATTTGATGTAATTATCTACTTTAAACTTCTAAAAATTTGAAACCTTCGGAAATATTTGCTTTGGACCTTTAAATGCATAAATATATTTTTCAGTACTAAAAAATAAAACTTGCCAATCCAATAAAATATTGAGACGTTCGTAGTTTCCTGAGCCTACATGAAAATGAACATTGAGTTAATATTGTAGGATCATTTCATTGACTATATACGAACAGTTTCATTATTTTCGGGTAAACTAATACGACACATTAATCGTCACTTCCCGAATTAAAAGGCAGCATTTCACACAGGAAATGGCATATTTTGAGTATTGTCATTTCAGTTTCATATAAGACATTATTTTTTATAGTAGAGGCAAAAAATATGGCGGAACAAACTGAAAATTTTATCGACAAAGAAATTGAAAGTTCAGGAACAAAAAACGGTTTGGAGATTTGGAGAGTACAGGTAATTGTGGCGTTTAGGGGTAAGTCGGTAAACAATACTAAGTTACATCAGAGCACCAAACTTTTTCGTATTTTTTGTTAAGATCATTTTATATTTGCAGACAAGCATTGACGTTAATTTGAAATATTTTGCGGGCCAGAATAACTTACCGCTAAACTAGACGTAAAAGTTTGGGAATTAATTTCACCAACTAAAATTGCACTGTCCGCGTTAAAATACCATATAAAACCGTAGAAATGTAAAATTGAGATAAATTTATCATGTTGAAAACCTTGATGTGTAAAAAAATTCTATTGTCCCATGAGATGACGCTTTTAATTTGAAAAAGCTGAAACGTCGCTTTAAAATTAAAAGATGGTTTTGAATTTTACTGAATATTAAGTTAATACCTTTGCTGTGTTCAAATATAATCATATAATTGAAGGAATAAAAGTTGTTTTTGGTGTTGTATAGAAAGAAAAACTTGTACGTTTACCGCAAATATGCTTCGGAACATTCTACGAAGAAGAAGCTTACATTTTGCTTCGGGTAAATTTGAAACTCAAAAAATAATTAACACTTGGAATTATTTTCGGCGCTGGTCTAGAATCCTACCTCAACTCACATTATTTGGGTTAGGGCGCTGGTTTGGGTTAAGGTGGGTCAAGTATTATTATTAAATAAAGAATATAATAATACTTGACCCACCCACACCCAAACGCTAACCAGCAACCTAACTCAATTTTGTGCGTTGATTTCATAACTGTGGTAGTATTCTGGACCAGCGCCTTATTTTCTTTGTTAAAATGTAAAGTTCTGACTGGGCTAACAAGAAAACCAAATTTTATAAAAGTGAAGTTGTACAAAAATCATTATTTTACAACTTAATATAATTAATTTAAATGTGTTAATCGTCCCAAACCATTTTAATAAAATATTATAATTTTTTGTTAAGCTAAGCAAAGTTTTTAAGCCTTAAGGAGTAAAATCGATTGGATGTAATCCAAATATTTAGAAATTTAAACTACTTTCTGCCAGTTTTACACTTTCAGCAGTCATTTTTGATTTACTTATAGCTTAAACCTTAGAAACTGTACTTTTAATTTAGACTTACAACATTGGAAAGAAACTGACAATCTCTCTGCATTATTGGCTTGGAAGCAAAGCTAGCATTCAGATTACAAGTAAGTTACATATTTACACACAGTTCTGATAAAGACAATTGTTGCTATTTATATTTACAGTTAAAATATCAAATGTTTATGAGAATTTACTTCATTTAAAGTTTATTTCTAATTTACTTAAAAAAGAAAGAAGTTTTAACAGTCACAACAATATATTGACCCACTTTCTCTTGTGTATACTGCCAAATTGCATATAAATATTTTCAATTTGTAAAGAAAACTTTAGGGACAGCAAACCTAGTTAGTTTTAAACCAATTAACTTAATTTCTTATAAAAAAATACTGTGTAAAGTAGAACTTTTAGCTCTAATATTAAATATATATAAAGCCAAATCCTAATTTTAATTATGATCTTTGTTTTGCAGATAATGACAATCCTTTTTACACATCAAAAAAACTATTTTATCCAAAAACCTGTTCTTTTCTTTATCATGTTTTTATAAATCAGTCTACAGATTCAGGCCCCAACATTACATTATCAACTAACACAAAGATCTTGTTTCCAGATGCAGCTTGTATGTTCTGCGTTCAGTTCTACAACTACCACTCAACCCCATGCACACAGTACAGGGAGATACAAGGTTGTGAGGGTGATGAGTTTTTAAAGTACTTCAAACATGGACTTGTGTGAGTTTGACTTGAACAGTAAATTATTGACATGCCTAGTGGCCCAATTGCATTCCAGTCCCTTTTTCGCAATAGGTTTGTGGCGTTACATGGTTGCCTGAAACCTCTGTGATGTTATTTGGCCTGAAATATCGCTGTGTTAAAATGTTCTGGTGTACATGTTGCATAATTTTGGTGGCCTAAAGGTATGGAATACACTTGGGTCTTGTGGTAAAACACAAAGCTGCATATTATCTTGGTACCATAGTCCAAGATTATATCCTTGCCACAAATATGCCCTTGTGCAAATGGTAAAAACTAAACTATTTTATGAGAAATCAAACTAGGTACCTAAATTAAAAAAACAGTTTGCCGGTTGGAGCAATAGCATAAACATTTAAAATATATAGGATAATCATATATCCCTTAACTAAAGGACAAACTATTGTCTCCTTAAAAAATAAATAAATTTGATTGATGCCTAAATATCATTAACTTCTGATTTCAAGTTTATAAAGCCATAAATTCAGTTATTCTAGTTAAATCTTCCAATTTAGGTACCTTGAAGGGGGAGTTCCCGCAACTGATCACGTGTTTGAGAGTCTTCCGCATTTTGACGTAAAGCGATTGTTGGTGGTGACCAATCAGCTGCCAGCAAAAGCGCGGGAAGTTGCGTTTGAGTGGTCGAGCTTCAACAACTGCGCAGTTATGTTGATTGATATTGGAAACATCATCGCTATTTGGAAGGGCTCCAAAAGCACTGTACAAAATGCAAATAAGGTTGTTTTATCCTGGTTTCTGTAAAAACTATTTTTAATTGTTTTTTGTGGCTTTATACTCGTGATTCCTAGACGATTTAGTATTTTTATCCCTGATAAGAAGATGTTTAATTTAAACGACCCCTTTCTAGGTTAAAAATACAAGCTTATAACACTCTTTTTCGCTCAAAACTAACAATTTTATTTATATTGTAAAACTTAGCAACAAAATATGGAAATTAATGTTTGGAGGTAATTAGACGCAGTTTGGGAATAATTTCCCTGAAATGAACTTAGACTGTACCGGTACTTTTTTATTTATGTACTTTTTTTTTGTCTTAACTACAATTTTATTTATTTTTGTTTTTATAATAATGTTTTGTAGCATAATGGTTTGGGATTGTAGTTAGACTTCGAATGAATTTTAAAACTATACATTTTTGATGAACGAAAACTTATTTGAAACGTTCAAAATGCTACCTACTTCTGTATGGACTTTGATATCCTTAGTAATTTTTTTTTAGGTCTCTTCTAAATTATTTATTTAAAAAAAACTTCAAATAGCTTTAACTCTTACATTTTTAGGCTCTTTCTATCGCTGAGCACATCAAGGAATCTGAGCGCGAGGGTTTGGCTCAAATCCACACACTTCAGATATCAGGCAATGAAAAGGATAAGGAAATATTAGAGGTGCACACTTACTAGGTTTAACTTGTACTATATTTTCGTAATTAGCGCAACCTAAAATGTTTTAATCTATTTGTACAAAAAAGTTTTCAGAAAAATACAAGAGTAAAAAAATGGAGTTGTCCCTGTAGTTTTGTATATATTTGCGTAATGGTGCACTATATAATTAATTTTTACCCACTATAAATTAAAAAAAATGTAAATTAGATTGTTTTAATACTTCGAAATATGGCCTACTTATAAAGCAGATTGCTGTTTGACAACGTATGTTTTTCCAGTTGTTTAACTTCCCTCTAAATGTGTCCTTCAGTCACTTTTAGGTCCAACCCCAGAAACCATTGAAGAGGATTTATGTCAAGTGGAAACAACGAAGATTGGCGATGAAACATCACTCACCTTCAACGTATTTGTGTAAGTTTCCGTTAAAGTGACCGGTGAAGCCGTTTTGGAAGAAATACAGTTCTCTGAACTTAAAATGACTGGCTTATATTGTGCAATAAAAATCCAGGGAAAATTTGCTTCTATTTGAAGTAATTAGCGTGATTAACTTGCCTTTCACGTAAATATTCTTTTATGCATTTTTGTTGGTTGAACGACGGCGACTTTAAGAAACTAAACAAAAACATACACGAGTGTACATAAGCAAGCAAAACCATTAAAATATAATTTTGCAAAAAGTATTTAGAGAAAAAGTAATTTTGGTTTAATTAATTAATATTTTTTATAACTTTTTTTATTTTCAGCCTAAAAGGGGAAAATGGAAAAGTTGTTGAACTGAACGAAGAAAAGTTTCCCCCGATTTTGAACAAAAGAAGCCTTTTGAAAGATGTGAGTAAATAAATCCAATAAATATTTGTAATCCGGAAATGTTTAGAGATGAAAAATACTTAAACAAAAACGTAACGTTTGAATCAACATACTCAGCAGTATCTTGTAATCATTGGCAAAAAATATCGACAAATTCGATAAAATTGCTACACGCGATTTATTTCCATCTATCGACTTATTTGGAAATAACTTGTATTATCAGTTATATGTTAGCTTTTGCATACCGAATATATTATAATTAGTTATGGCTTTAAACATTTAAAAGGAGAAAAACATGTAATTTTTAAATGTAAGACATTAAAATTATTAACACTTGAAATTATTTAAAATAATAGCATTTCTTGCTCACTCTAGGAAGTTTACCTCTTCGATGTTCACTCCCATCAGAAGATATTTGTCTGGAAAGGATTTGAATCTGAACAAAGCGTTAAAAGTGTTGTTTGGAATGTTGTCAGTGTAAGTAGAGGTTGGACAAGTACTCTGTTCCGCAACCCATGGGTCGCCGGATTAATTGGGTTGGCTCACCGACTGTAGTAGATTATATGCTTAGATTTGGTTGAGATTAGTTCTGAGCAAGATTGCGCATAAATTAGAGGAAATTGCAGAAACAACACGAAGACATGGCTCATATTTATCAAATTCAAAAGTTTAAGCAATTGTCTTGTATTTTTCTCACGCTAAGCTTATAAAATGATCTCCGCAAAAAGGTTGAGAAACACTGTTTGTTGATTCTCACTTCGATTGATGCAGGACTACATGCAGCAAGCTAACAGTCCCGCATCAACCCAAGTGCAAATAATAGATGATGGTTCAGAAACTGAAGACTTCACTGATTTGTTCAATGATTGGGAAAAAGGTAAAATTAAATGTTTTAAAAATAAAATGTTCTAGGGAGGAACTTCTAAGAAACAAAAAAATATGTTTTTGCTTCTAACTAAAAATAATTAAATATAATTAATAGACATTTTTAAATTAAAAATAAATTCATAGAAAAACCTTCGGAAAAATAGCAAAAAAAGTGTTGTGCGTTGTTTGTTTTTGTTGCAGATGATACGTTACAAAATAAGCGAGCCTGAAGGACTCATAGATAAATGAAATAAATTATATTTTAGTCTATACTTTTCTTAATATTTTCAGTATTTTTTTTTGCGTTGCAGACAAACTTTTCGATCGACGTTATTCGCTTTATCCACAAAAGTTGGAAAAGCCTCCAATGCCTGGGAATGGGGAAGGGAAGCTGGAAGTAAGAATGTTGGAAATGTAATAATGTCTAAACCAGGATGTAACATTTTGTGTCGAACTTGTCATTAGGCGAACATAATATAAACAACAATGAAACAAAAATAGTAGTGATCCTTAATAAATTGTCGTTTAATTAAATTTAATCAAAATTTTATTTGATGGGTAGAATTGACTCTGAGGGCTGAATTTGGTTTGCAGTTTGGTCAACCTTGGTCTAAAACTTGAAAGTTTTTTCTCAAAATTGACATGGTGTCACAAAAAACAAAAAAAAACGAAAAAAATAATATTGTAAACCATTTCTTATACAGAACAGCGGCAGTTTTTGAAAGAAAGAAAGAAAGTTTTTATTATTTTCACAGGTTTTTCTGATGACGAACCGCCACCTTATTCCGGTCAGCGAGAAGCACCACGGAAGGTTCTACAGCTTGGAATGTTACATTGTTCGCTTCACCTATGATGACGATGGAAGGGAGGGGAAGATTATTTACTACTGGGAGGTAACAGGGGTTGGGGGGCAATTATGTGGGGGGTATAATACATGCGATGAGTACTTATATAAGTCTAGTTTTAATAGCGAACAAATAACTTTTTTTTTAACGACTGGTAATCCACAATCTAATACGTGTGTAAATTGTAAGTAACATTTACAGTTCCCATTTTTGTGCGTTAGGCACGTTAATCAAACTTTGCTATAGAAATACAAAAATGTTCACACAATTGTTAAAGGTCATAAAATAAACGTAAAGATTCAGAATTTTACAAGACGTTTATATGAAAAACAGTGAAACATTTACAGTTTTAAAAAATCTGACTTCAGTTTTACTGTGAAACTTTCCATTCCAAAAGACTTTAAAATGTCGGCTGACTCGGTGAAGCTTAAGACATTTTGCTGACAAATATATTGCGCTTCAAATATTGTTTAAACGTGTTTGACGTCATTTTTCTTGCTTCAAATAAAGTCATGCATACCACCTCGCCATAAATACGCATCCTCCAAATGTTTTAGGTTAGCATCAGGCTTTTCAACAACAAATTATTACTACTTCAATGTTTAGTTCAAATTTTTAGGGTCGTAGGGATTCCCCTTCCCCAAGCGGGAATTACCCCAACCCGAGCCCAGGTTCCCCCGAATTTAGATCCGGACCATCAGGGCACATACCGACAGTACGACTCGAGGGCGCCACCGAGTGTCGAGTGGAGGTGGGGAAAGAACCGACTCACTTTGTGGCTTTCTTTAAAGGAAAATTTATCATCATGAAGGTGGGATGTTGGTTTTAAATTCACTTAAATACATTACATTTTGACGTGCCCAGCGCAAATGTTGTGACTTTTTTGTTGGTTTGTAGATTCGTGCGGCGGTTATCACAGATTTTTAAAGTTTTTTTATATTTCTTTCCATGTGCGTCGTAGTGCAGCCAATGAACTGTACAGATGCATAATAATCGTGTATTTGTGTTGCAAATTTGGATTTTTACAGTTATTAGTATTCTTTTATAATTTTTAATTCTAACTTAAATTTTCCCTTTTGTATTTCACCTGTTTGTTTTATACTTCTCGCACTGACAAACATAATATCTTTCTCAACCGAACAATTACCGGGCAATGTCACACAGTATTTAGAGTTTAGACCAATTTCTATTGCTCAGTCGTTAAAAGTTTATTAAAAATAAATGAGTGTAAAAACCGCCGAAAAGCAGACTTAATTGTGGCCAGTTTTAGCACTTACAATGCAACAAAGTCCATTGTCTTGTCATAACCCCCGATTGTGTTTGGCAGGGGACCGACCCCCTGTCTACCAACCCTTCCAAGGTGCTTCCCCCAAACCGCAACAAGGTTCCAGGGGTGACACTTTACATCGTGAAAGGCAACAATGAGTTCAACACCAAGGCCATACAAGTCCCGTGCAGGTAAAATACATTCACCAACTTTATCGTGTTGTTATAAACCAGGTCCAGCTAACTTTATAAAGGTTGGAATAACTGTAAGCCATACTGTAACTTCAGTTACAAACCAGTTCGTCAGACTTCTTTCTACTTGAATTATCACGTAATTGTGACGTCATATAGAGATTTTTTTAGACCCCTTCTAACTAAAATCCTGGAGCCACCCTCGCAACATTGGCCAGCTATATTAAACAAATTACTTCGGGTGGAAATATATTTTGGGACCACTCTAGTCTAAATAATGCGAATATATTGGCTTGCTCAACCCATTCAAAGTACTACAAGAAAAAAAATAATGTTTTTGTTGATGACAAGTTTTCAAATTGCTTTTATCGTATGTGGTAAAAAAAGTTAGACCTTACTGTTTAGTTTTATTTAACTTAATCACATAAAGGTTGCATGTTACTTAGTGCTTCTTCATTGAATTGCAACTACCCGTTCATATGCACGACCCCACGTTCTGTGTACATTTGGTTCGGGAAGGGATGCATTGGCGACCAGAGGGATATGGCGCATCTGATGGCCGACAACCTTAAGCGGGAAAAGTAACTTATTGTTCTTTAACGAAGCGTATTGTGTTATCAGGGTGTGTACAGATTGCTAGCATCCGAAGCCACGATACTATTTCTTTAATTTACTGTAGCGACACTACACCGACCCGGATTTATCGAAGCATTATGTTTGCCTTTTTCTTATTTTTCTCGTGCGTTTTTATCGTCAGTTCTAGTGTGGGCTTTATGATTCGGCGCCTAGATATAAAGACTCGCCATCGCTTATTATAATATTGTTTATATAATTTCGCGGGCAACACTTAAGGGTAACTCCCGTAATCCTCAATCTGTTAAACTTTGGTTTGATTTCTGAGAATATTTTATCTCGTAACCATTGTTATTTTTTAATTTTAGAAGGACCGGAATAGTCTTAAAATATTACTTACTTGTGTAACTATACAGCAGAGGACTAGAAGTTGGTGATTAAATCACTAAACTTAAAACTAAAAATCCTTTCTAGCGATGGAGGAATCAATATGTAATTTCCTCATTATTTTCCATAAACCTTGCTACAATGAAAATATTTCTAAATTTTTAACTTTTTTGTGTTATTCCTCAAAAACCAAAAACCTTGTAGCAACGGTATTGTGTGTTATTTTTAACTTTCTTAAATTATTTTCAGAAACCTCTTGGCAATGGAATTATTTTTAATTTTCAATTTTTTTACTTTTTTTGCCAGAAACCTTGTAGCAATGGAAGAAAGTAGGGAACACACCCGACTCTTTGCTGCCCTCGGTGGTAGGAAACCGTATCTTGACATCGTTGTTCCAAAGGCGAGTTGAAAGAGACTTGTGTCGTAAAAACTATTGTGTATTCCGTTTTTCACGCATGTTTTTTTTTAAGTTTTACAGGAAAAATAACTATATCTTGACCTAACTGACTTTTCTCAACAAAAAACAAATGACCTAAATATTATTGTAAACTCTAGTAGTAGTGGTAGTCACCACACTTAGGCTTAATCCTACCGGCCCTTTGCACTAACAAAGAAAAGAACAATTAAAATTTTGGCGAATAAAATATATTTTTTTCGATGAAATTTTATACTGATTCATTCAGCTTACTAAAGTTTTTGTTGAATTTCTACTATTTATAAGATATGATAATCAAGTTTATATGTCCTTGGCCTTTACCCCGGCTTTATGCGTTCAACCGATTTCTTTTGTCAAGAACAACTTCTTTCATTTTTCTACTTCCGGTTTAATTCACAGGAACCGGAAGTGACGCGTTTTGTTCGAACTTACCAGTGCGGAATCGACCGCCAGGGGGAGCCGGTGTTCAGCGAAATATACGACCTTGAACAGAAAGATTTGACCTCCAACGATGTCATCCTCGTCGATGTGTTTGATGAGGTAAAAACATACAAGCTAGAGCCATTTTTAACCTTACCAACTTTGTTTCGTGTTTGTTTCAACAATGCGTTGTGCAACTTGATATTTGAGCTGTTTCCATAACTACCCGAGCCGTTTTTTTTTGCCTTGGTTGACTTTTTATTAAAATACAGTGTTTTCTTGTAGTTTAATTGGCGATCATGCATCAGATAACCAAGAAGGTTACTTTTGTGGTTGATGTGATTTATAAAGATATATTAATACTTGAAGCAGTTTTAAAGCAGAAAAATTAAACAACTTACAAAGAACTTCTTATTATCAAAAATCAGAATCTGCCATAAAGTTCTCTTACTCGACCAAATCGTTTCTGAAACAACATATTTTAATGTTTATTGTTCACAGATCTATATTTGGCTTGGTTCCAAGGTCGGTTCCAGGGCGGCCACCCAGTGCTTCCAGATGGGCCTGGGACACCTGGGGCGGTGCCGGGGGGGCAGGGGGGACATGAAGACCCCCATCTTGGTGGTCAAACAGGGGCACGAACCCTCGATATTCACACGCTACTTTACGACGTGGGATCAAGCGAAAAACGTAAGTTTGGCAAGTCAAATACAATCTGTGTGAAAATACCGGTTTTAAAAACTGTTTTAGGTAAAAAAACAAACCGTTTTCTTTATCGCATTAGGATTCCTAATAGTTATACTACAACAGTTTTTTTTTGCACAAGTTACATGCGCCACAGAATACACAATATTTTAGAATTTATTTAGTTTCAATGGGAAAAGGCAGTTTCTAAAGTTGGCAAAATGTGTGTCAAACGTCGATTTAAAAAATCCCGCTAGAATTTGGGGGTTCATTCTATTAAATGTAGCCCACATTTGTCTTCTTAAACTCCATAAACACATGTGCTGCTTATAAATATATTTCTGCACCCCCAGATTGACACGAAGGAGACCCGTCTGACGTCGGATGACGTAAAACGATTGTTGGTGAACAGATATGCCCTCCCCACATTTACGTATGACGAGCTAAGAGGGGGGTGTCCCCAAGGTGTGAACCCAGAAAAGAAGGAGGTAAGTCACGAATCACGATCATGCGAAGTACAACTTTTCATGTGAACGATCATGTAAAGTACATCTGTTCATGTGAACGATCATGCGAAGTACAACTGTTCATGTGAACGATTATGTGAAGTACATCTTTTCATGTGAACGATCATGTAAAGTACAACTGTTCATGTGAACGATCATGTGAAATACATCTTTTCATGTGAGGTACAACTGTTCATGTGAACGATTATGTGAAGTACATCTTTTCATGTGAAGTACAACTTTTCATGTGAACGATTATGTGAAGCTGTCGCTGTGAACCACATCATTATTCAAGTGGATGATCATGTGAAAATACAACTGTAAATCACATGAGTTTAAGTAAATGATTAATTGAATGATCATGTAAAAAATCTCATCGTTTCATGTGAATGAATCTGAAAGAAATATCACTTTTTATGACAATGAAATCAGTTCGTGAATTATGAAGTTTTTTTTGATAATTGTTTTTTAAAATGACAAGTGCTTAAAGGGTAAACTCGATGTAAAAACTTTATTTCACATTAATTTCCATGTGACCATTGTACACATGCTAATGATCATGTTGAACTTTTATAAACTCGTGAAAAATTGTTATGTTTTAGACACAACAACTTTTAATTTGCAGAAATATTTATCTGAGCAAGATTTTCTTTCGGTTTTCCGAATGACGCGCGAAGACTTCGCGAGAAAATCCGAATGGACGCGAACCGATCTCAAGAAGAAAAACGGGCTTTTCTGATCAAACTTGTATCTTCCCTGCATTTAAACATAACCAAGTTTCTAATCTTGTAACGCTTTCTGCTTTTTATTATTGATCGATTAAACAATACAACAATAAATATTGCAACATTTCGCATTGAAGAAAAAACATATTGCTAAAAAAAATGCTTGCAGGAATATTTGTATTTCACTCTGAACGTTCGACTAAATGACGTCATTACCATGATTGGGTAAATCAAAATTGTTAAAATTAAAACAATCAAAGTTAATGTTTAATAGGTTTCTAAGCTTAAGTTGAGCGTTAAATAGGTTAGTGACTTTAGTTGAGATAAACTATTTTTTGAACAAAATATTTCAAATAAGAAAACGCCTATAAATCGCAACCCATAGTTAAAATATTTTTAATATATGTTATCGGTTCAAAGCGATACCACCTTAGTATCGGACGAGTTTCGATACACTTCCGATACTTTTGGACATTCGTATAATCTCATATATAAAAACTTTTAAACTTTCTCAGCCTTTCACCAACGCTTTGTAAAATCACGTGAATGGTTTACGATAAGGTTTCTCACGCCTGTGATTTCCGCGTCACAGTTTCAAGTGAAAGTGACGTCATAGGTGACAAGGTAGCCTCTATCCCAGCCGTACAACCGCTGTTCCATTTCGTTGTAATCAAGCATCGTGAGAAATTCGTGTCTGGGTGAAAATTGAATTTAAAATTTAATGTACTGCAGAAAACAGTAAAAAATAGAACTTTCGCAGAAATTAAAATAGTCCTATACTCGCTCGTGCTTTTAGGTCTAGTTTTATGTTGTCCTAGGATTTCAATACAAAATAGTTCGTGTTGTTAAACTTACTATTGCGTCACAAAAATGGACTGCGCCTTGTCTAAATTATCCATAAATTTGCAAACATCAGACTCATTCAAAAAATCTGTAATTGCCTTATTAATCAGTCATTCTACTGATTGGTAAATAGAAACCGACTTTCCTTTCATACTTTATATGTGAAAGGGGCGAAAATGGTAATTACCGAAAGGGCGCGCGATTGAAAAAGATTAAGAAACACTGCTTAAAAATATCCGAAGCGTCAGGGTTGTCTCTTTTCCTTACTCGATCGTGATTGGCAGGTTCGGTCTGATGACTGTGTTTGTCGCTAGAGCGAATCCGTAGTGCAGTGAGGTGTGAAAGGCGTCGTAACGCTTGAGTGAATAGAGCACACCACGTGACAGGAAAGTATTTCCCGACCAGGATTTGACGTAAGAAGTATTCCAAGTTGAAGTGATCTAATAAAAGAAAATGTAGGTGAAATTGCTTGTCGGTGTAAGTCAATGTAAAGCCCTGTTTTGAATGGTTTGACCATACTTGAGTCTTCGAACAAATAAATTAGGTTGATAAACGTTGTTTTAATTAGGCACCCTGTGACCTTTAACCCAACCCGCTAGATCCGTACCTGTAGGGTAAGGGGGTCCATCTCCCCGATCGTTATGTTCCAGTCGTTTTCCTCGGTCGCATACACGACAAATAAACGACCTTGATCGACTGCAAGGTCAAGGTCAGAGCTTCCCGCCCACTGGTAAGGACTCTGGTTGGCGAACCCGGCGCGGCGGATTTCCCGCTCGGCTATGACGTCACTCGACTTAAAGTTGAACTTGACAATGGTGCGACTGTTGTACCTTGGGGGAAGCACCGGGTGGCGATAGTTTGTGTTTTTTTCAATACCGAATATTTTTGGCAGAAATTACGGACGTCATTACTACGGTCTAATAAGCAAATTAAGAAAACCCGAACAGAGAAGCCAATAAAACAGCTTTAACCAAACTCACTTGTTGAAATAAAGATTCCCGTCCATTACCACGTGACCAGTGCCTCCCCAATAATAAGGGAGCATGTATGTGCGCATAATGGTGGTGTTTGTGACGTCACTGTAGGCGTATACCTCGTTGTTCTTGACGTAATTCTCGAAAACGTAGACGGGGCTCTCAGCTCTCATTGGATCCTGCGAGGAAAGGTGGTATTAAGTATTCTATGAAGAAACCTGTTCAAGCCAGCTTTACAAGATTATTACATTTTATGGTAAAAATTTTGTTTAGTTTTTCTTTTACAACAGTTGCATGTTTCTATAAATTTTCGAAAGTCTGAATTTGGCTGAAATGAAACGAGAATTAAAAAGGTTTTTTTTTAATTGGTTTAGTTATTCAAATTTTTAACTTTGGCAACTCAATGTGGTTTACAGAAAAACGCGAGTTACTATTTAGTTTTTAGACGAAATAGGAACAAGAAAGAACTACATTATAGATTTCGTAGTGATGGATTAATAATATTCCAGGATATGTAAATATAACGAAACTCCTGCCGATGTGCGATTCGAACCCACGACCCTCTACCTTCATCCAAGCCCCAATGGGGTTTCCCCCTTTCCTGTGGGTCATGGGGTCACCGATCGAAGTTATGAGGTTTGCAACCTTAGGACGCTTTGGCTTGTGTTTTATCCTGCTGCTCTGGAGCTGTACAAATAAAATAAAAGCATTATGCTTTTTAGGTTTGCGTTTTGTTTACATTTCTTACCTTAGGTAAGAATGATTGTGTTGTAACAAACGTTGCGTTGTTCAAGGCAAGTTTGATTATTGCTGAGTGGGCTGAAATAGTCTGCAAATAACAGAAAACGTTAAATTAAATAAAGAGGAAGAAATTTATAAAATTAAAATCGTTTTACAACCCGATTTACAAACGTTTTGTTTTAAAAAAACTGTTCTGGCTGTTTTTGGTTTTTTAAATTAGAAAAAAAAACAAGTGTTTGACACAAAATATTAAAATAAAACTTATTATAATATCTTTCTAAATTAATTAGGCACTGTGATGCCGAACCTTAACACAACTTACAGGTGAATGTTGCGTTTTATTGAAGTCAAAATTCCTCCCAAATGTTTTAAACTTTGGTTGTGTCGTTAGCGCCACCTCGTGGTTAATCGAGCGGATGTAATTGACGCAATAAAAGCAAATAAATGCCAGCAATATCCCGAGCGGTAGCATAGTCTCTCCCTGATCAAACAAGGTGCACATTAATGTTTATTGTAGAATACTTTTTTACGGCTTTAGTTTAATCAAAACACGATTATGCAAGCCTTACTTTTCACAAGGAAACATGAAAGGTCTGTTATGTTCACTCAATTTTAAACAAAGTTCAATATAAACAAAAAATAAACAATCGAAGCCTTTAACTTACACAAATTTCTGAAAAATATAAAAAATAAGTCATTTAACATAAAAATGCTATCCAAACAATATAAAAATCTTTCTTGTCTTTTAATATACGTATTTCACTGCAATGCGACATTTTTATACGGATTTAAAAAGAATTTTTTCAGGACATTAAACTTTTCCACATCTATGTTTAGTTTACCTTCGTCTTCCTTCTTTTCACAACCGGCTTTTTGTGTAGAATGGCGGCACCAACATGTTTGGTTTTTGATTTACCCATAATCCGAGGTACACATTTGTCAAAGCTCTTATTCAAGTACCGAAGTATCGCTTCTATAATTCTACGGAAATAGAAATGTAACAAAAATAATTTCAATCTCATTTGCTTAGAGCTTTTCTCTAACTTTTTGCCATTTTGCACCAAATGTTAAACAAAAGTTCTACATGTACAGCTCTAATAGGCTTTAACTCCTTACTGTGCTTTCAACCAATGCCAGCAACACTTTGATCAACTTAATACCACAGATATGGCCCCAGGCGTTTTATGACTAGACGTATTTACTTGCTGCTTTCATAAAACGGTAATTGCTTCAATAAAACTGCCTTCCAATTTAGCAGGGAGGTAATAAGCATTAGCCGGGTAGGAACCAGTTTCCTATAGAAGGAAGTCTATAACAATAAAGCAATCAAAGCAGAGTAACCGCATATGGAATTTATCCATGGGTTGAACATGCCATCTTCTGAAAATGTATTTTAAACAGCTTTCTTAAAACATAAATATACTACAAACTTTTAGGATAGCCTACAATTTGTAGGTAGTTAAATTGTGTTTGTATAAAAAGCTGTCTCTTAGCTCATAATTTAGTTAACGTAGACTACCTCTAGTCATCTATAACGTAGGCTACCTCTAGTCATTTATACTTTCTTTTATAACTAACTTCAAATAAATAAGAGCTAAAATTCGAACGTATAGAGAAACAAAAAAAAACTGTATTCAGTTTTTAATTCTGGAGTAATTAATTACACATTTAAAACCACTCTATACATTTTATTTTCTCAGTAAAACATATTAGGTAGAAAATGCATGTTGGTTTACTTAATAGAGTGTTTCTCAATCTTTTTTTGCGGCCACCCAAATACCAAGCTAGGCGTAAATATAAAAGCAAAGTTTGGGCGAATCCAGTTCTCCTCAACAAACTTTTTGCAATCGAACAAATCATAAAACAGTAGCATAAATATTAAGTTAGAATTGAACGAATATGGGCCATGGCTTCGTATTGCTTCAGTCTCAATAAATCCAAGCATATAAAACAACTGCAGTCGGCCACCCAACCAACAGTTTCGTTTTGTGACAGTTTTGGGACGCGACCCGTGGGTTGAGAAACACTGACTAATCACCTCACAGCCGCCCGCAATACCGTCTGCTACCGTGGCCTAACATGTATAAAAATACTGACAAATATTGGCAAACACGAAACAACATGCGACTAATATTTCCTCTATAGTTTGGTTTCGGGTTAGCACCGATACTTTCCTTGTATCGCACCTATAGGGATCGCCTTTAACCTAATTATCAGACATCTAAGGTTATTAAGTTACTTATTAAGCCATTCGATTTTTCGAAAACTTATTACTCGGTACCAGTAGCTGAAACAATATAAATTTATTTATAACTGTAAAGCAATGGTGTTGTTTAACTGTTTTTTGTATGAACGTATTTCAAATAAAGTTTTCAAAACTGTGCCCCAAACTTAAAAAGCTTCCCCGTGAGCACAATTCCATAGAAATCTAACATCGACTTTAACATCTTGATTGTCCAATCAATTATTACGTCATGAATGCTCGGGGCGCGCGAAGGCATTGTTGTGTGCGCGAGATTTAAACTCGATTCATTATTTGCACGTGGAACAACAAGATCATGGAGAAATTGCGAAGGTAATGATTTGATAAAAGTTCAGTGCGTTTTTAAACTGGACGCTTTTTGTTGATGAGGCTTAGAATGTAAATTAAACAAATGATCAGTGCTTTTGTACATTGGCACGCTCTACGTTGGTAGTTGCTGTTTAATTGCATGAAAGTCAAAAACAAGAAAAACGTTTTCTAATTTTACACAGTTCTATTTTGCCATTGTTTGTGTAATTTTATGTTCACCAAAAACACTTAAACAGTTTATCATTAAGCAATTAAACAAAGCAAATAAATTGTAACCTCCGCTTTATACTAACCTCAACTGTTATATATATTTTGAAACTAGATTTACTCTACTAAAACACTTTGGCAGTAGATTCCATTACAATGGATTTTAGTCCTACATTTTAAAAAAACTTTTAATTTAAAAAACAGAACACCACATAATCTATTCAAATATGGCCAGAATTTGTCAAAGCTTTAAATGTTCAGAACCTGATATTCATGAAATGGTAATAATTTTAATACTATTTCTCTTAAGTTATTAAATATACTTTCTAAAAGATACTGGTTTAATTGAATTATCTGTTCATTTTCTTAATTTTAATTTTTAATCTGATACTAAAAAATCTTAGATAAACAGTGGCCACCAATCTATTGAATGTTGAAATTTAGTAGAAAACTGCTTAAAATACAAATTATTTTTACCAGAAAGAGAATCAACAATTCGTTGGAGCAACTACGAGTTCTTTTACCTTACTCTGCCAACATGAAGAAGGATATGGCATCTTTGCTCGAGCAAACCGTTGAGTACATCAACATCATGCATACTGTGCTCAATGAAGACAAACCTGCTTGCTTGAACAAGGTTGGTCCAACAGTAAATTCATGCATTCAAAAAAGGATGTTCAATATTGCCAATTCAAATGCCTATAATTTAAATGTAGGACTTTTTTTGGCGCTGGCCTAGAATCCTACCACTACCACAGCGTACATATTGAGTTAGGGTGCTGGTTTGGGTTTGGTGGGTCAAGCAATAATATTAAATTTTAATAATACTTGACCCAGCCTAGTTGGTATTTAGGGATGGCAGGGTTTTTCAACCATTTTTTGGTAACACTGGAACGATTTGAAATAAGCTTTAAAGTTTTCAAGCATAAATACTTCTTAAGCAAAATGTTTTAGTTTAGCTGTAAAACGTTTTTTCAATTATATGTTCCTCTTAATTTTTCTGCTTATTGAAGTTTTTGTTTCCTAGAAGTGTTTAACAACAGAAATTTTATTTTTTTTTTTGAACATTTTTTAAGGCCTAGCAATGATTATTTTCTATATCTAGTTAGCGATAACACTAAACATGGAGTTTTGACTTGTATATTTTTCTGTGAATTTATTTTTTGATGTGGGTAAGAGTAAACTTAAAAATATGTTGTTTGCAGGTTTATTTGTCCTACCGGGAAAAGACGGAACAAATTGAGAGATTCAGGAAAAACTTTAAGAAAAATGTGAACAAGAGATCACAGTCAGACGCAGGGTTTGTTTGGTTTATATATTTTAACCTGTCCTACCAATCAGCACCCTTTTTTGGATTTTCCTAGATCAGTGTTTTGCAACGTTTTTTGGCTTGCTGCACCCTACAGAAATTATAAACAGTTCGCGGCACCCTTGCTTGTATTTTTGCTAAGAGGTTAACTGTAACGTTACAATGAACGAGATTGTAACAGCACGTTATCGAAGGTGCAACAACGTTAAAACATTTTTTAAACTACTTTTACTTTTATTGTACACAAAAATTGTATCAGGGAGCTCACCAATAGAGCAAAATTGGAATCCTAAGAAATTTGAAATATCTCTTCGCACCCTAGAATGTGCGGCACCCCAGTTGAGAACCACTGTCTTAGAAATAAACCACAAAATTACAGTTTAAGCAATTGCCTTTGTTACACAAAAGTATTTTTGTTCCTCGCCAATTTTATTGTTTCTTTTTTTATGGCAAACCTATTTTTTCCAGATGTTCGTGGTCGCAGCCGTATGCTTCATTCGGGCAACAAATCACCGACACGGAGCCATACATTAAGCACCCATGCATGAACAACCCGTACTACGAAACAAATACGATGGGAAACCAAATGTGGCAGCAGCAGAAGATTACAGAGTCCTTTCTCAGTAATCCTGTTAACTTTAGGTTTGTTAATTGTTTTGTGGACCTAAACAGTTATCTAATATGAACTTTTGTTACCCATGCCATTCTATTAGTTATGGTCATCTGTGCATTCTAAATCATATTTTATCTCATTGGTATTTTTGAGCAAAAAGTCCCCTTGTGTCTAAAAATGGCATTAATTGAAAAAGCTGCAAAATACTTAGCAATATTAATCCATACCTATAGGAATATCTTTATGTGTAAGATTTAACCTCAAACTTAATTCTGAGTATGAGGAGTGTTTGTAAAATTTGAAATCCCACCTTAAGCTGTATTTCAGCTCCAGTTTTTGATCACCATTTAATTGTATAGAGTTAGCCTGCATATTAACCGAACTGCTTAAACAGTTTCAAAATGATTACTGTATTTTTATGACCAGCGGCTCGAACCAGAACCAGTTTTTCGCAACGCAACCTTCAAACCTTCCACCAAGATCTATATATTACCCTCCACCTACTAAACAACGTAAGATCATGTGTTTTTATTTGTCTGAAGGTTATTCACCATAATTTTTGTTATTTACAATCAGCACATTATTAATAAAAGTTTTTTTATTATTATTTTCTGTTCAATGGCTTTGTGCTGTATGTATTTAACTTTTACTAAAAATGATGGTGTCACTCCCTTTTCATTATCCAAGATTTTTCAGACAAATTTAAAACAATATATTTTTTCAGCTGATGTTACTCTCCCAACAAATTTACGACTTTCTGATGAAACTACCAACAGCAAATCAGGTGACACAATATTTTTTTATTAATGTTTAATTTCCATTTAAATCCCATTCCACATAAATGTTGTGTTTTTCCAGTTTTACCACCACCAGCTTCGAAGTTTGAATCTTGGCAACCTGTTCATAGTTCAACTACAGAACAGGTTGGTCATTATTGTTTCATTGTGCATATATAGGTGTGTTGAGTGTTTTGGGATTAATTACTTATATACACATGCTATGTCTTGTGGTCAAAGGGTCATTATTTTGAGGGTACCTTGGTATTGTAATTGCTAAGTCGGTGTTACTACCTTATCAGCAGTGGGAGCTAATTAATTACTTAACAGTGTTTAGGAACCAATGTTTAATTTACATGGATGCTGTTTCTGTTTTAATAACATTGTTTTATAGTAATTTGAAACAAGATATGAATCTATTTAGGTAAGCCGTTGTGCTTTAACACTGATAAATACTTCAGTAACAGATTGGATCCACTCATTTAATTAACATTTAAACTTACGGTATAATTGGATCACAGCCGTTTATGGAACTAAAGGTTGTGCAAATCGAAAACCAAATTAATATTGGCATTTAAACCAGGTGCTTGCAACAGTATTAAAAGGCCGGGCAAAACAATATTTGTGTCGTCAAATATGGAAAAGGTCTGGTTTGAAAAATCAACATCCAATGTAGCTTGATAATAAATTGCAAAGCCAAAAAGGTCGAGTAGATCGTCTTTTATTAGTGATGCTTGAATTGCTTCTCAGTCACATTAACTGAAGATGATACGAGCTTGTATCAAAACGTCTTATCAAGTTATTATCAAGCTACATTACAGATCAGTGGATAGTGTACCCAACATCCAATATATTGGTTAAAAATTTACAAAGGCAGTTCAGACCACAAAAATAGGTTTAGCAGACCGAATTATAACTTGCCGGTCTCAATGCATGTTTGTGGTTTAAGTGAGCCTAATTAAAGAAACTTTTGATATTTTTTGCAGGTCTGCAGTAAAGCTCCTTCTTCACTTCCCAACAATGGTATGTAGTCTTCTGCTAAAAAATTTGTTCATTACAAAAAGAAGCTATGCTGGCACCTATTTATTTTCTACAATGTTTCAGCTAACTATACAGGATGTCTTCATTACATTTTTGTTGCAGTTTTATAGTTTTGTTGCTTTCAATGATCAAGACATCCTGTATAGTTAGCCGAAACATTGTAGAAAATAAATAGGTGCCAAGATAGCTTCTTTTTAGTATATTGTGTGGTAGCAACCGCAATAGTTTATTAGTTGTAAAATTTCTGTACTATTGTTTGATTTTAATTAACACACACAACTGTATAATCTAATAATTTTGAATTTCTTTCTTCAGTTGATTGGCACCATCCAACTTTTAACCCAACTGGTCAACTGTTCTCAAAATATGGTAAAAAATGATCAAAAAGAAATTAATATTTCAATAGCAAATATCTTAAAATATTTTCCTTGTTTATCCAGGGCTTTCTGGAAAATTTCAAATTGGATTTTACGATGGTGAGTTCTAATTAGTCATGAATATAAGTTTTCTTTAAAGCATATTAATCGCTTTGTTTATTTTTTATATTTTCAACAGAAAACAACAATAACACAACCTTATGTGAAGAGTCTGTTGTAAAAACAGGTGAGTTCACCATATTCTAGATTAATGACTTCATTTTAGAATTTTAATATGAAAAAAGCTCAAATAAATAGTAAGAGTTTTCAATACCTTCATTGGGATACAGTTCAATATTTGGTTAGCTTTTCTGAAAAAGTTGATTTGAAATTAAAAACTCAAATAACGTTTGTGCAACTTATTTTGTTGACAACAACAACAAATCTCTTTAATTTAGAGCGGCTCACGCTCCCCTAAGAACAGCTATCAAATTGTACGTGCAGAAGGGAGATAACAATCCCCAGTCAAAAGTTTATTGCGAAGACCATAAAAACACAAGTGAAACAATGTTGATATATGTTTGTTTGACAGCTTGAGTACAGAAGGTGTGGCAGGATCTGAAAAAGTAAAAATATTATTTTAGATAAATCCATCTTCAGTACATTTAAACTATACTTCCTTGTGTCATCAATAAATTGTTGCATTCTCATTGTTTTTCAGTTGTGGAACCTAAACAACATATCCCTTGCAACCAGGTAAATCAAAGTTTTTTTTATTTTAAATAGAGATCGACCTGAAAATATTGGTTATGAGCAGTTTTTATTGTGTGTGTTGAAAAATGTAACTACTTTTATTTTGCTTATACCGCCTCTTTTTCAAGTGATTTAAATTTATTTAGTTAAATGACTTTGAATCTTGTTTAGGATTTTGCCAATATAGCTCAATATGTAAATAACATTGATTAAGTGAACCCACAATTCAGATTACATATTTAATATACAACTCTTATTTTGCAAGTTGCACGATGCCGAACATAGTACACTAAATTTTTGTTAAATCAGCCAGCCATGAAAATAAAAAAACAATACAAATTAAAACTTTTCATGAAAAATATAATTTGTCTATATTTAATTTAAAGTTTGTTTTGTTAATTGTCAGACCCAAGATGTTCAAGAAAACCCAAAAGTTCCAAATCCTATAAATAGCGACACAAATATCAAAATATCAACTCCAGCCAAACCAGGTAAGTTAATTGTAAACATTAAATGATCAAGTTTATTTATATATTAAGGGACTGAAATTTTATTTAAATACACTATTTTTTTATTTGTTTTACTAAAAATGAAACACAGTTTTTAGCAAAATCATTAAAAATATAGTCAGTTCTTGTCAAAGCTATATAAAGGAATCATTTGATTGCAGTTATTAGTATTAAAATACATGCATAGTTTGTTTTATTTCAAGACGACCTAAAACTAAGTGATTGGCGAAATGTAAAAAAGTAAGACAGTGCAAATACAATGCTGTGGACCATACAGACTGTTCTTTCCAATTTATATTAAATTACTAAGTTTAAAGTTACTTTTTTACCACAAAATTTATATTTTTTTAATAAACTATATAAGCAATTGGTCAAATGCTTTATCTGTCTAAAAATATATTTTGTGTATTACATTATTTTTTTTAAACACTTGCAAACTATGTTTTTTTTGTCTTGTCTTTCATAACATGTGTTTGTAGAATAAACTTATTATTGCTCGCCCTAAAATACTCTGCTTTTGTTGAAGGTGCAGTTCCAGAAATGTACTTCAACCAAGAAACGACAAGCACGGCGTAAGTCTTTCATACTATCAGGCAAATAACATAAAAGCAATTTAAAAAATTAGTTTTTAACAGCTTTAGTTACAAAGACTGAAACATCTACAAACATCACAGTAACCAGATGCCTTACATTTTAATATTAAATAATTTATTTATTTTTTACACTACTGTTAGATTTATTGAGTTAGTTTCTGAGAAAGATTCCTCCAAAGACATTGCTCATATCAATAAAAAGTTAAGTGAAGAGAATTAGGTCACCGATACTTTTTGCGAAACAAAGCTTGAGAAACACTGGCCTAAACCCAGCTGTTTTATTCTTTTAAAAATTTTGTCACTCCAGGTCGAATATATACGGAGGGGGAAGCACCTGGCCCCCTTTGCCCCCGCTCACCCTCAACCAAAACAACTTCCTCTCCACACAAGCACAAATGTCACCCCGCAAAGAAAACAACGAAAGTAAGTAAATAAATCGCAAATTAAACTAAAGGTCTTGGTAATTCTTGTGTGAGTTACAACAGAACTTCTCCTAAACCCACGGACCTTTAGACAAGGTGAAAATATATTACTAGTTACTCAATAGCCTCAAAGACTTGTTATTTTGAAAAAAAAAAGTAAAAAGTTCTTGCCTTATAAGCCTTGTACAAAAATCATTATTACTTTAACTTAGGATTAGGAATGTCCAATAGTTATTGTGATCCAATATTACATAACGTAATTACTTGCTCTCACAATAGATAAAATTGAAACATCCAAGATTTTTTCCAGTTTTAAGCTTAAACTTGCTTTAACATTTAAAAGTTCAGTTTCTTTCATTTGTTAACCTATTATGTTTCAATGAATCTACCTTTTGAGGTAAAAATCACTACATTTGGTATCAATTTGTTATGAGATCGGCACCAATACCCTCGTAGTGGATCAGTTCTACCACTTGGCAGTTGGTATCTGGTTCTGATTCAAAGTTATATAACGTCCCTACTTCAACTAAATATGTAGAGGTAGAGTAGTTTCTTATTTAAGTGGATGCTTTGTGCACAGCTGTGTTGTGAGATTTTAGTTATATCTTGGTTAGCAACACAAACGTAGTCTCAATAGGAATTTAGCTATGTTTATTAGGCTCTCAAATATTGGCAACTTTCGTTACAAGTATAATGAAAAATATGTTTCAAATGTCATTGTAAACAAAAATTGCGGCAAAAATATTTCTCGTATAATAAAAAATGCAAATAGAGAAAAAATCAATGTTCAATTAATAAGTGTAGCACAATGAAATAATACCACACAAGACAACAATAAAACATTTTCATCATTTGAAAAAAAAACATGTCAATAAGCAATAACAACAAAACATATTTTTTTAAGGATAAATATTTTAGATTTGTTATTTTAAATCTTAAAATTTTATTTTCAGATAAAAAGTCTAATTCTAAAGAAGACTAGTGTGTTCACTTGCATGCAATATTGCTTTGCCACTTTTGTTTGTATAAATGTTTACGTTCAACTCCTTCATATATTTCACTTTATGTGCCTTTTTTCAACTTAAATTGGGTGTCGATGCGCCAAGATACGTCTTCAGAGACTCCACTGTTGATTTAACAAGTTTGACGTCAATGTTTTCACGTTTGAGACGCAAATGGGCTTCATACCTGCAATTGTAGTTATTTTTCACTTTCTAAATCACTGTTTTGTATTTTTGTAATAAATGTGTTTTTGTTGTTCTTGATTTTTATACACTTCTTATTGTGTTTATGCAGACTTCATTTTGTTCTTTTTATTGTTAAGTTCTTTGTACAACAATCGATGGTAAAAAATTCAATAGACAGTCGTTTTTTGATCATTATTCTGCCTGAATGCCGACTCTTTACAAATATATACAAACTTAAAAATTGTGGTATTTTTAAGTTTTATTATCTTAGTCCATTGGTTAGAAGTCAATACATACACATTATACAGTGTTGAAGTGTCTCAAGTCAATTACTTGACTTAAGTGCACCAGAGTCTTGAATCTAAGTCTAGTGGAAAAATACTTTGATTTAATTTAAATGTGTTTCCACCAAACAGTTTTTTTTAATTGTGTTACAAACTGCTTGCTATAGCGTTCATGTTAGTTTGAGATATTGCTCATTTTCAGACTAGTTTACCAATTTTAGTAGTCTAACGTTTTATTTTTTGTAAAAAGAAGTAGACTTGCTCTAATTGTGACTAACTGGTTTACAACACCGCTTATACTACTTTACCTGTGGCATCCACCGAACGAGTAATAATAATCCCCTCCCTTCTTCCCTTTGATCCAAAGAACATCAATTGGGGGGACATCTGACGCTTTTGCTGGATGCTTAAAAAAAATAAAAAACACCACTATTTGTACAAATCAGTAGAAATAGCGTTGTGTTGCTAATGCAGCTTTAAAAAATATACTGAACAAAAAACAATTGTTTTAAATGTAACTGGTAACGAGTCCTAAATGAACTGAAAATCTTGTAAATTAGTATACAATTTTATTATAATGCAAAAAACAACCAATAATTTACATAAAAAAGTCCAGATTATATATATATAGCTTTGTTGCTAAAATTAAAGAAAAACATGTTTATATTATTTTGGTAAGAAATATGTTAAAAGCATGCAATAGATTTTTAATTTTTCCTACTGATAACGTTTCCATGAGAGATTTAACTTTGTTTTCATCGAGTTCCGATGGAAAAGGTCTTGTTATAAACTTTATCGGCATTGAGTGGGTTTCGCTTATGTGGTCACTATGAATGCTTGTGATGTCATCATTGCCGGTCTGTAATAAAACATTAAACTGTTACAAATGGTAAGTAAAACAATTTAAAAAGCAGATTTGCAAAATGGCCTTCATAACGACACAAGACAGCACAAATTGTAATAAAAAGGAATAAGCTTGTTTTTGCCATGCTAGTAATTTTAGATAACAAGAAAACAAATGTTTTTTGAGCCATTCACACACTAATGTACAATCATCCTAATGTAATGTGTGTTTAAATCATCAGTAATTTGGTTTGGTGTTTACAGAAAAATTAGATATGACTCAACCATATGTGAGCACCATTATTATTTAAGGCTTGGATGGCTCTCGATTGAGAGTATTTTAACATAAAAATAAATGATAAAACAAGTGTCTAATATATAATATTTACCAAAACAAAATATTAATTTAAAATATGTTTTTTTTAATTTTACTAAACGTTTTTTAACGTATAATTAATTGACTATTAAATGCTTTTATCAAATCTACTGTCAAGCAAAACGTTAAAACTTTTACGTATGTGAAACAACCAAAGTTAACTTACCGTCATAGTAACTGCGCTAAATATTGCTGGGATAAAACACTTTACTAATTTAACTGATAAAAACTGCTTTGATAAAAGTGACGACATTTCTCAAATCAAAATGAAATTTCTCATTTGTTTACACTTTCACGGATGAATCGTTTCAGCTGTATTCACTCAAGCGAAACGTTGGTCGCAAATGTTTTTTCGTAATCTTATAATATGAAACTTTTAAAACAGATTTTCAAACTGATGCACAATGATTTCATCTAACTTTAATTGCGATAAAAAATGCTTTATTATTACCCTTTTTTGTTAAGTTTACTTATATTTGGGACGTTTTATGAAACTTTGTGGCGTCTTTCTAAAATATTTCTATGATCCCCGAAAAATCCTATATCAACGCCTGTTCAATGAACTAGCTGGTTTACAACAAAAACACTTTGAAATCAATTGGAGCTTAAATATTTCCAGTAGTGTGAAACTTGGGGTAGTTCAGTTTTTATGATGTTTTTTAAATGCTTTTTCTTACATTGTTTGCTAACGAATAAATTTAGATTTGATCACCGCAAAAACATGAAAATCAAAACTTGAAGTTTCTTTAAAAATTACTTTCGTGATAACAACCTATTTAAACATGATATTTGCAAACCCTGCAATTTTATTCGCGCCTTTTTTTTATTACCAAAAACATTTCAAATTACAACAAAGTGCTTTATGCGACAAACCTGGAAAAACACCTGAATATGACAAAGGACTTCGTAAAAAACAATAAAAAAACGCGATTGAACAATGAACAAGGACGCGAAACGCAATGGGATGGAATTATTAAGTGTGACGTCATTATTAATTGAGGTAAGAAAAAAAGTGACGTAAATTAGATCTCGTATGCGAAATATGGGTTTGATGACGTCATGAGGTTACGTAATAAAGCTGCCACGATAATTAAAATAAAAATGGTTAGATAATATAAGGATTTCTGACGTAATAAAAGTTTAATGACGTCACGGTGTTCCTTTGCATGATGTCACTATATTTAAACAGGGCGTAGCCATTCGGGCAAGTGACGTCATACGGCGTCTCCTTGAATGACGTCACGGGTCAAACACCTGGTGTCGCTGTGGAGCAGGTTTGAATGAAAAGGAGAAAAGTTTCGTTGCTTCCGGTCTGACAACTTCCGGTGGGGTTTGGGGGGGTTTTGGGGGTCCGGGTAAGTCCGGGTTTGCTTGGGGGCCAGGGTGGGTGAATGGGGGATTTCCCCTCTGTCTTGGTAGTAGCTCGGTTGAGGTTTTCTGGAAAAGAAGGTTTCAGGTGATTATGAAAATGTCAAACTCAAGATTGCAAGAAGCAGAATGAAAGTGTAGCACATTGTGTTTGCATGGGATTGTCTGGTTTTTAGCTTTATAAACATGCGATAAAAGCTTATGTCGGCAAACTAATTCCCTCTTTTGTTTTTCAAATTGACAAAATGTAAAGCCATACAGTTCTGAGTGACAGGTTTCACAATAACCAATGTAAGTTACTTGCTTTTTTTTGGCTTTTAAAAAGTGATTATTTTTTTAAAAACGAGTTTTAAACAGTTTAAAAGCGCCACTTTAATATTTCTTAAGGTAAAATACTTTTTTGTAACCCTTGGCCTTAAAAAACGCGCATTTTATTCACAAATATTATACGCACATTTTAAAAAGTAGAAAAACTGATGCGATACGTGTTTAATAGTCAGCCGTAAAACACAGGTTTGATGTTATCTCAAAACTTCTTGGTAAAGTTTCAAGAGGGAAAATTAAGTAAGTAAACGGTTTGAGGCAAACATAAACTCACGATGTTTCCTTCTTTGCTTCTCTCCTGAAATCAATTTGAGTCAAAGATTCCAAGCGATCTGATCCAGACTTGGCTGGAAACAAAAATATCCGTATTTCACAACTAAATTAAAACACAAGCATTTCATAAACTATAGTTTAGAATTAGCAGTATCTTTTGCTCTAATTTATAAATCATATTTATTTCCAACTTAACTGGAACGTACGTATGAACAATGAGTATCTGTGATTCGGGAGTGATAGAGCAACGGACCCGGTATGACCGAGGTCGTGAGTTCGAACCTCACCACAGGATAGTTGTTTTCTAGCCCGACCTTTCTTGCTCTACAATCCTGATTGGGCTGATTGATTCGGTAAGCTTTTCCCAATGTATCTGGTGTATTATTTACAATATTTTACGCATTTAATTGGGTCTTCATTTACCGTCTGAATAACCAGACCACTAAGCCTTAGGTCTATGGCTCCCAGTTAAGACCCCTGCTTTAGTGTAACCCATGTTCCAACCTTGCTTGGGAAGATGTGCCGGTTGAGTGCGCATCTGTGTCGGGATAAATTTGTACTTGTTCGTCTCACCGCTAGATGGCAGGTCGGAGAGCCACGTCTCGGTGAGCAAGGGCGACTCCTGGCGAAAAGTTTTCGTCGGCCTAAAATAAAAAAACTTACTTAAATCAATGGTTGTCAACCTTTTGTTAGTCACATACCCCAGTTAAAACATTATCAAGCATACAAAGCCATTAAAACTGATCCTAACCAATGATTTTGCACAACTATGCCGATATTTATGAATTGAATTTAAAACTACCGATGTGCGCATGCGCAGTACCAAATTTAAAAACTGATATTGCCTCCAACTGGAAATTGTAAAGGCGGAATAGCATATGGTGGAATATTTTCGAACCATGTATTGTGAGTAAATGAGTTATATGGCACCCCTAATAAGGTGATTGCTAAAAACCCACCTTAAATTACGTAATTTGGCGGAATACAGGATGTATAATCGCAACCAGACTAGGAACTGGACGAAGTCGCATATTTGACAATAGTCGGGCTAAGGTTGTTTTCAACCGACTCCGGATCCCTGGTTTTAAGTAGACCCGGTGTCCCCTCTCACCTGTGAGCTCCCGTAAACTTCCTGTAGTTGATTGGCGCCAACGAGTTGCTCTTCTTGCTTCTGATTGGTGGATAGGCGTCGTGATCCGACCAATAGCCTTTCGACGGCGTTTTCAAACGAGCCACGATTGATTTTGGGTCGTCGAGGAAAATGTGGTCTGATGTGGGGGGTCCAGGGTGACTTAGGGCGCCTGGGTGGGTAAGTGGGTCTATGGAACAAAAATTCGTCAATGTGAGATTTAATAAATTTGAATTAGCTTTTGTATCTCACTGGAGGAACTGATGTTTGAAAGTTCAACCCATGCATTGTGTTTTGAGACACAATAAAACTTTTAATAAAATCAGTAAATAAGTTTATTTCCAAGCGTGCAACAACAATAAGTCATTATAATTAATTAAGGTAAAATTATCATTTGAATTTCACTAACATATTGCGATAGAAAATACATCAAAATGATTGATTTGGAGTTATTTTAGCCTTGTATTTCACTAGCTTAACCGATGTTTTACGAAATCATTTTTTGACAGAATGGTAAAATAATTTTCTTCTGTTCTAGCGAATAACAACAATACGCCAAATTTAGATTAATTAAAGAAAACTAACTGATAATTTCAATAAACTTATAATGTTTATGCTTAACCCACCTGTGGTTAGAGATAGCGGCTTCAACTTGCTCGAGAGGTCTGGAAACAAACACAAATAAGTTGTATTCAAGGAATAAATTGAATGGAAGTTGTTTGTTTTGAAAGCAGGTGGTAAGCGGGGACAGTTAGAAAAGCTTGACAACCACTGCTTTGTACATCAGGGGTTCTTAAACTTTTTTGTTTGGCGTGAACCAGAGTCCGCGGGAAAAGTTTACAGATGACGTCATAAATTGACGTCATGCAACAAGCAGAATTAAAAAAACCTGCTGCATTCGACTAACAAATGTGAAACTGAAATGTAGCAATACATTTAAGGAGAAGGCGACAAAATGTTTTTAAAATTAAAATCCTAATTGAAAATAGTTTGTAATTGAATGTAAATGAATTATGAAATAGACAAATTAAAAAATGGTTTGTTTAGGCTCGATTTAGTTTTATATTTGCGAGTTCGACCGAAAACCGCAGGCTCCAGTAGTCTGTTTGTTTTTAGACTTCATTCTTAAAAATTTAAACTGACCCTGACCCACGCGAAAAATTTGTTTTTCTTTTTTATTTGTTTTTAACCCCTGTTATAAAGAACTTAACAGTATTTTAATAAGAAAACACGGTATTGCTTGGAAACCCACCCCTGGTCACGTGACCCATATCTGCCTCCTCATTGGACGAATCAGATCCTGGTGACGTTGGCACCGCTCTCTTGCTCCTCCGATGGCGAACCCGCTGCAAATGTTTCTCGCGCATCATTCTGGCATCGGGGGCTGTCCCCAAATCGGCGGGAGGTGGCTCTGGCGCCCCCATGCGGGCGAGTGATGACCTTTTACCTCTCGGGTTGATGACGACGTTTATGAACGACTTTTCTTTATCCGTAGCACCAGGGTTTAGCAGCTTTGAGGATCTTTGTTGTTGCCTTGGTAACAATTGTCTTTTGTTGTGTTGTTGTTGTTGCTTTGTGTCGTCATCAAAGGAAATCAGTTCGTTCCAGCTGACTGGTTCGATCGTTACTTTCTGGTGTGCGTTTTTGTCGGAAACTGCGAATAAGAAAAGTTTTTTATAAATTAAAAAAAGTTGTGGCATTTGCTTATAAATTAAAACAAACGTTTATTGATTGCAAAAGCTGCCATACGGTTAAAGTGGTCGTCGTAGAAAATCATTATTTAGATTTCTACGGAATGTTACTTGGCCTTATAAGTCTACATCTTAGTAATTTTTTGTTCTTATTTCTTGGAAATTTGCCAACAATCCAAACTGTTAAATTCGAAGGACATTAATGTTGAGAATAACGCCACAAGTAAGTTAAAACACCCTTCAAACCTTGCTTTCCTCGCAGCGGAAACTCGGTTTTCGATTTGTTCAAGAAAATGGACAGCTGACCCGCTGATGACGTCACCACTGACGTGTCGGTTCGTGATTGGTTGTTGTGTTGCAATAGTTGGCGAACCCCTCCGTAAGCCTCATGGTCGTGAGTTTTGTTTTGATACTAAATCGCACATGGGTGTAGTTGTTAGTGGTGTTCGATACTTTTATTCCGATACCCGATATTTTGACAAAAGTATCGCGACACGATACCAAATGACGTCATTGTTATGCTCGAACAAGCAAATTTAATAAAATCTAAACGTTCAAAGCTATTTTAACCTAAGAATTTGGCACAACTAGCTTTAAAATAAACTTTAGCATCAAAAAGCAAAAGTCAGTTATGACTGTTAATTTATTATTTTTAAGAAAGTAGAAAAATCTGCTAAAAATCGCAAATCATGGCTGATAGTCCTGTAACAATTTGGTATCGGACCGGCACCAATGCCACCCTAGTACCGATACTTCAAATCATTATTAGTTGCAAGTATCTACCCTGGGTGCTTCCCCGCCACCGAGAATCGCTAGGTTGGGGCGATCGCTGGTCGGGGAACTCCCCGATGTGGATGACGTCACAGCCCACGTGCCTTCCTTCCCGTGGTCATGCTTAAGTGACTTGTCGGAAGCACTGGACACGCATGACTGCGGTCGGTGTGGACTTGGTTTCTGCGCAATAAAAAATGTTTTTAACCTGCCTTGCTTGAACTTGATTCCAGCGTAAAAACATCATTATTCCATTTTAATTCATTACAAGGGTCAAAGAGAGACCTTTTTTAGAAACATTTTGTTTTCTATTAACTTGGAGTAAAAAATCATCGTAATAGAACAAATTCAGTCATCATCTATAAGTTCTGTTAATAAACATTCTTACTTTGAATCAGTTGAACATTTAGGCAGTTACTACTTAAAGCTAACAAAAATATATATTTCGCCCGAATAAAAAATCATTAGTTTCCGTAAAAAAAAGCAAGTAAGTAAAGGTAGAGTTCCAAATAAATTTAGTTAAAAATTTAAAATAGGAAGCAAAATCTTTACAAAAAAAGAATTTCTGCAACAAATTATGTTAGTGCGTTGAGCAGCTACACTTTTATTTACTTCACGAATTTGAAAGCTCCTGACCTTGTTTTTCGACCTTGGAACGCTGAAGGTCATTTGCGTCTTCGCCTTCTCCATGGGAGGGCGCTCTTGGGCGAGGAACTCCTTCGCTTTGAACGAGTGAGTTTTAAATTTGTGTCGCCCCGGTTCAATCTGACTCTTGTCCTTCTGCGTGCGTTTCTTTGTGACGTCACTCTCGCAGCGGCCCTCTGACGTAATCGCGCAAACCTGTGTGTCGTCACAAAAGTTAGTTGCGTTGTGCAAAGGTGTTGGCGCAGCGGTTCAATTTGGAAAGTTTACATTTTGTCCACTAAAATGGATCCGAGTTTGGGGAAATAACATTTTTCCGATGTCCTCGGGTTCGAATCCGCTCCTCGTCATTATGTATATACTTAAAGCAGTACTTTTTATCCAGAGATAACTTTATTCAACAAAAGCAGAATACTATAGTTACGCAAAAAGCATCGTCAGTTCTGCTAATATACTTAATCGTATTAAGTATATTAGCAGAACTGACGATGCTTTTTGCGTAACTATAGTATTCTGCTTTTGTTGAATAAAGTTGTTTTTGGATCTCTTTTACAACCTTTGTGGTTTTGCTTGAATCTTACGATATGGAGAAGAGATCAACAACTAGCAATGTTGGAGCAGGCTTAGATCCCAAAATTAACAAAAATAGTAATAATATTATTATTATTTCATCAATTTTTATCCAGAGGTGTCTATTTTAAAATGAGTTCAATGTGATTGATGTTTAACAACGACATGAAGCTATCTTTATGATGTCATGTTTACATTCGACGACATCTTAATGACCAATATTGACTATAATCCTTTAATTAAACCATGTCAATGAAAGGAAAGTGTTATACGGCGAACACGTGTGCGAAATATCATTTAAGGAAGCCGGATACTTGGCATTTTATTCCGACAACCGATATTATGGACGAAATAAATTTACCAAATTACGTCATTACTGTGGTAAAAAAATTCATAAAATTAAAACTTGCAAAACACAGATGTATTTGTATTCGGCGTGACGTCACTCAGCTTGTTTATCGTGACGTCAGGCGTTTATTTGCAATGACGTCATAATGCCAGAAAGCTCACCGTGAATAAATAATCGGTGTCGGGGACGAGGTTTGTGGCGCGAAAACTTCGCTCCGTTCCAGAATAAACCACTTCTTTGTTCGCCAACAATTCAAAGCGGAAGAATCGTCCAAGCGGAACGGACGGCGGGTTCCACGTCACGTGAACCTCGTTTCGACCAATCACAGTCACCGAGGGTTTACCGGGGGCGTGGGCTCCTGAAGGTCACACAGAGGTCAGAGTAAGATTTCTATGTCGGATCATAATAATTAATATTATAAAGCTATGAAAAATTCTTCATGTAAAAAGTTTTTTTTGTGTCACAAAATTAAAAAAAAAATTGACAATTCTTTCTTTACTAAATTGGACGAACCAGGTTTTGTAAGTATGACAAAAAACAAAAGATTTTTTAATTTTATTTAAATGTATTTAGCTAAAACTAAATTAAGTTACTGATTGATAAAAACAGCTACCAAACATCAGCTACCCGGGCGACTTACAAACTAGCATCATATACTTGAACAAAACACATGAACACACCACCATCCATATTTGACACACGTGGGTGTGAAGGTGACCTTGTACCCACCTAGTTCGTCGGTTTGTGCGCAGATGCTTGCCCTCTCCCCTCCCCCCTTCAAAGTGTTCCCACACACCGACACATTGTAGCTGGTGGAAGGTTGAAGTCGACCCACGATGAACGAAAGCTCGTGACACGAATCAAGCAACTTCTCGCCTGCAACACACAACAAGCGTTGCGTCATCAACGTATGACGTCATTATGCACATAAATGAATCCGTTAACCAAACAAATGAATTCACACAATTAGATCAACGTCGTAAATTAAGACGTCTCTCGAAGATAGCTAATAACATGACGTCACTCAAATCCTAAAACGTCACCAGCAAAATACATGACGTCACCCAAACGTTAAGGTCACCAGAAAAACATTATTAACGGTAATAACGACACTTGAATATCGCAACGTAATTATTGCAATACATGACGTCACTCAAGTATCGCAACGTCACTATTCTAACCCACCAAGGTAGACGCTGTATCCCCTGAGGACCCCGTTGGGGTGTTCCGGGGGGTTCCAGGCGATTCTTAGCTGGGTGGGGGTGGAACCTACCACACGGAGGCAGCACGGAGCAGACGGACAATCCTCGTCTGAAACAAATTTATAAGTTCATGACATTAAAATAAAACAAATTTCAAAAAGTTCATAACATGAAAATAAAACAAATTTCAAAAAGTTCATAACATGAAAATAAATTACACTATGATTTGAGGGTAAACTGTAATGCTGGCGTGTTCGTGAAATATCTTTAAAATATATGAGCTGCAAAAAAGGCTCACGCAACCAGACACACAAAACGGATGTTTGTTTGTGATATATTGGAGGCGATTCCTGCTGTTGCTGTTTAACTTTCTTTGCCGGCAAATTGTGCCACAAATGTCCAATAAATTCGGTATGGCTGAGGTTGTGAGTTCGAATCTCACTGCAAAATTCTTTAATAATTAAATAAGTAATTATAATAGGCATTGTCAAAGACGTGTACAATTAACAGTAAAACATGTGCCTTTATTGTTGGTCAGTTCAAATTGATAAGACATTGATTCTCAAACTGTGTCCCGCGTTGAGAACTACTGTTATAGGGTCTGGTGGCATTATAAACAGGTGTGGTACAAAAGATTGCTTTAATGTTGTTGAACAAACCGTAGTTAACATGTGTAAGGTTCAGTTGGTGTATTGTGCTTGTTCAATCTACACTGCTTTACAATAGTTTGAAGCTGTTGTTTATTCAGAAGCTCAATCCACAGCACTCGAGTCTGTCAATTAACTCAAGTCTGTTTGCACTTTCCTGGTTAAGTGAAATCTAACGACCAGTAAAATGGCTGTCTGTCTGTTATGTGGCCAACCCCATTGAAAGAGTTTTTGTACCTTTTAAAAAGTTTTTTTTATGTATTTATTACGTTGATTTGTCGACATTGCAACGTCGCACGAACATTTATTATTTTAACAGCGTTTTACCCATATTTAAAAGAAAAATAGACCTAGATTGAAAAAAACATGTTTTGGTCGAGAGTTGTTTTGTAACTTGTGACTGGGGCTAGTCAACCCTTGACTTTGTGATATCACAATAGCCCTAGTGAATCACTTGTGACATCACTGAGGTTCAACAAGGAACAGTTGTATTGTTTTGTTTCGTTAAAAACATCTTACAGGATTTAAAAACGAGTTGAACCACAAACCAGTGGTTTTTAAACTGAGGTTTTTGAGAAAGGGGTTCGCAAAACATTTATTTAATGTTCATCAACTGACAAATTATATTTAAGGAAGTACATTCCTTTTATTGATATTAATTTTTAATAAATCATTTGACAAAGTGTTTTCAGTTAATAGTTCCTGTATTGATTTAAAATGTTATTAATTTTATTGGACGGTCTGTTATTTTATATTTTAATGGGTTCGCGAAACATATTTTAAATTCATTGAGTGACAATTATATTTAAGGAAGTACATTCTTTTTGTTGATTTTCAATATTTAATAAATCATTTGAGAACTTATTTTCAGTTATTCATGTAGTGGTTTGCCGGATTTGAATGTTTTTATTGGTCTATCTGTAATTTCCAAGAAGCAAAATGGTTTGCGCAATATTGTTTTAATTTATGTGCTGAAAAATAATATTCATCAGAGTATTCAACCCTAATTGTGAAAAATAGATATATCTTTTGAGGTAACTATTGTAACGTTTTTTTAATTTTCTAGTTTTTAATTCGCCGGGTGCAATATATTTGATGAATCAAAAGGTGTTAAAAAAGGTTAAAAAAGTGCTTGAAAAGGGTAAATTAACTGCACAAAAGAAAAACAAAACAAAGAAACTCGACAACATAACATCATTTTTTTTATTAGTTTTATTTTACAAAGTGTATAGATACAAATAAAATCTAACACTAATATAAATCGAGATCATTGGGTCAAATACATAAACCAAGTTAAATACTGATTGCCTAAAACTTAAAATGTAGACAGCTTAATACCAGCCGAATTTAGTCATTAAAATACAGAAATAAATTGGTAAAAAAAATGAAATTGATCGCTCACACACTAATTTAGTTAACGAAATAGCCCTTGATAAAGCATAGCCCAGAGGTTCTCAACCAGTGGGCCATAAAAACATTTGAGGTGGGCCACAGACCAATTTAAAAAAGCAAAATTTAGTTTCATTTGTGTAATTATATTTCATTTTACAGGAATAATGACTTGGGGAGGAATTAAAAAGGAATATAAATTTATTGTTCAGCCGCAAGGTTCCCACTAATGCACAGTTGAATAAATATTCTGTTTTAAAATATGTTCTGTTGTGTTTTGTTCTAAACATATTTTACAGTTATTTCTTTCATAAAAAATTAGTGAGACACAGAATTTTTTTGCAACGTAAATGGGCCACGAAAGAAAAAAGGTTGGGAACAACTGGCATAGCCTAAGCAAGCACAACGGCTTGTGTTGGTTCCTGTTGATCGCCAAATAAACCAGGATAGAAGTGTTTTATGTTTGTGGTGTTGTGGTTTGCTGTGGTGTCACCTGTCTGTACTACGCTGGCTTGTGGCTGATAGTAGAACTACTTGAGTACAACATACACGGCTTGGAGAGCTTTTCACATTACAATAGCGGCCAGTGACATACTTTCGCTGGGTTTAAATTTGCAAACCTACAAATGTGATTTGGCAGATACGTGTTATTGTTAACAGTTAAAATAACTCTACTAAAACGCATTTATGAAACACTGATAGAATCAGGTCATTTGCGAAAAACAGAAGTCAGGTCTTAAACCAAGTGATTTGTATCTAAATTAAACGTTACATAGTTAAATTTAAATTAAATATAGTTAAAAGTGACAAAGTCGTCCAATTTTGAGCGACATTTTGAATAGAACAACAAAAACGTAACATATGGCGGGTAAACTGTTTCACAAGCAGACACTGGGGGGAAAACATTTTTCCAAAATCTATTTAAAACTAAATTTAACAAAAAAATATTAACAGGGACATAAAGTTCAAGTCAAGTTCCCCAAGTCCTTCTCTGAACACAGTGCTGATTTTCAGCTATATCTTGGGAAAACCTGTTTTTAATATAACCGTTTTTAATTTCTACACGTTTCTTAGCTTACCAGTTGTTATTGTGACGCAATCACTCAAAGGACTCTCATCCCCAACAGAACAAGCTCGAAGTTTGAAGTTGTAAGTTGTGTTTGGGGTCAACTTTTCAAGCTCAACCTTCGTCTCTTTGCCCTTGTACATTAACTTGGGACCTGAAAGTTATAACAGAAACATTTTTGGTGTGTTATCCTCCATTTTAGGGATGTTTGTTTCGAAAGAATTGTTCAGAGATAAAAAAAAGCATTTCCACACGTTTAGTGAATATCAAAGGCTATACAGATGTAGTTAGCAGTTTGTGAACGACTTTGAATAAATCTTTTAACTTCCAACGACAACATTAATCCATTATCTTAAGATTTTTTTGAAGCGCTTACAAAATGCTACCTTACTTCTATGGGCTTTAATCCTACATCTAACAACAACATACAATCATTATGCCCCAGAGTTAAAGTTAATGCCTCACCGTCAAACAGCTTGTATGTGATGTCCATCCCACACGAAGCTTCCATCTCTGGCCACGAAACCTGGATGCTGCAAGGACTCGTTACCATGGCAACAGGGGCAGGTGGGGCGTCCAGGCGCCGCAAGTGGTTCAGAGTTTTCTGGATTTCTTCGTTCAACTCTGAGAAAAGTGAGAAAAACATCACGAGTTTTGCGTAGTTTCGTGCTTTTGTTGAAGTAAAAATGAAAGTGCGTATAGAAGTAGCATTTTAAAGAAATTATGGATGCCCTATATTTGGTATTTTATTTTTATACCGATAACCGATATTTCGGACGAGTATTGCGGCCTGTGCTTAATTACCTCCAGTTGTTAAACCTATTTATTTAGATAAATTAATCTTTCATGTTAGAATAACTGATTTGGATCGCAAATCATTGTTACATTTATCCAATTCACCTTACATAGTACTTTTTCAAATTAAACTGAAAGAGCTATTGACATTAAAGGTTATTTGAATTTGATAAGAAGTCTGTATTTAATCAGCTTCTTTACTTTCGAATATCAGGTCCAATCAGCAAATACACCCCAGAGTATTTAAAATGCAACAGAAATTCCATGTTTTATTCTCCGAGTTATAAATAGCTGAGGAACGGAGCCAAGAGTGCAGATATTGTTCATTAAATACCAAAGCAAAGTCTAGAGAATCCATTAATTCTGCAATAAACTTTAACAACTTTTACTCATGTTTGCCGAAAGCCAAGCTGGGATATTGTTTGACCAATTCTCCCAGTATTCAAACAAAGGTCAAGGCACTCATGTTATGAGCAAACAATGAAGTTTTGGAGGAGCAGATTTAAATGTAAACAAGATTTTCGGTTGAGTCGCTATTGCAAAGAAAGTACTATGCCTACTACATAGTCCACACCAAAACATTAAGTATTGTCTTTGTTGAAAACATTTTTATACTTGATATTTTATTTTCTGATGCTAACCATGTATAATAGGCAAGAGTTTTAACATTAAAACCTACACACAAATAAATTTGGTTGGTTGAGAGCAAAAAGTTGTCATTCCTTGTCATACTCAAAATGAAAACTGGACAAATTCTACATATGTCAAATTAAATAAAATCAATAAATATTTTAGAACATTTTTGTTTTAGTTTATTTGTTAATTTGATCCAGAATTTTCTTACATACTTTAAAGGAAATGTTGTTATAGATGCATTACCTTTAGTGTTGCTCGGTTTATCAAAGTTTTTGTTAAGCGCGCTGATCACCAAATCATTTTCACGCAGCGTTAAAACCCCGCGTTTATGACTTGACATTGTTCGAAGGGTCCTGAAAAATACAAAAATAATCGTTTCAACTAAATATAGTTAAGCTAATTGTGAAATACTATAAAAGTAAGATATTTTATATTAAAGAAATATACTTTAAATTTGAGAAACATACTTCAATTTAGTATGCTATTGATAAAAATATATATATCCAGTTATTTTTTTCAGTTAATCTTGTTTTAAAAATTTCACAACTATAAGTGGTAACATAATGGGCCAGGGTCCAAATGGGCTATTTTCGAAATATATACCCACAAGTAGGTGTTGAAAAGGTAAAGGTCTGATAATATTTAGTCCACAAACCAGTGTTTCTCAAACCAGGGTCTTAGTATAATGGGCCTGCTCAACTTTTTTTAAATAAATTAAATGATAAATTTTAATAGCTGCAGCATATTTTTCTCATTGATTGAGTGATTATTGTACAGTGATAAATATATATGTTTTAAAAACTTTACAAGATCCTTATTAATTATAAGGAAGCAAAAAAGTCCATTACGTAAAAATAATAACCACTGAATTAAACAATATAATATATATCATTTTTCACATCAGCTGTCACAAAAATACAATATTGTCTGACCAAGATACTTTATTACTTACATTGCTGCGAACCAAGCCGCCTCTATGTCCACGCTGTTGCCTAGCAACTGGGTCAGTCTGTTGATGACATCATTGGATGCCTGATTGGTGAGAACCCGTTGGTTGCCGTCGGCGTCCATCGCTAAGCAACTGACAGCAAAGCAAGCGTTCTTGGAACCTCCCATATCGCCCTTGATAAGCATCCGACACAAGGAAGATATCTGGAAAAATTATTGTGTGTATATTTTAAAACATTTGTAAAAAAAAATGTAAAATGATAAATTGAAGGAGTGTTTCTTAACCTTTTTTGTGGCGACCCTAATATTAAGTGTAAATATAACAGAAATATAACTTTTTGGGTCTGACAAACATTGGATTAGAGCATAGTTGGTGTAAAATAAAATAAACAAATATGGAAAAATCAATTCACAATTTGAATTTAACATTATGTTTGCCTTATATAAAAAAGCATAACGATATATATCTTTACCAAAGTACTATAGGTGCAAAACAAAGTAAAAATAATAAACTGCTGTGTCATTAATGTACTGATTTTACTAGACCCACCATTTTCTCACTTTCTTTGCAGTTTAAAAGTCTTGTTTTTCCAGGAGACATGTCAAGCAGTCGTCCAATCGCAAAAGCGGCATTCATTCCTCGACCTTTAAAAGCATATTTGTAATTTGAATGGAATGAAATAGGCTTTTTAACATAGCCGGGAGACCAAGTTAACCAAAATAGCTCTGATTGGTTACAGCAATGCTTAAACACGAATGAAACACAAAAGATTCTTCCTTCAAATCAATTAAGTGATTAAACTGCTCAACAAAAAGTTTAATAAAGTGTTTTTAATAATTATGATTGATTTAACAACAATTAGGTCTTGGGATCGAAAAACACCCTTCGTGTGACACCTTTCACAAAAAGTTCCTGTTTTTGTTAAACAATCTAAATATCCATCCTTAATATTTTGAAGATTTTACCGAAGCCAGTGGTTATTTACCTTTAATATAAAAGGTAAACAAAAACTCTCATATAATTGCATTTAAGTACTAATATGAAGAAAAATTAGACAAACTAATAGTTTTAAAAGCTTGAGTAGTGCACCGCTCCGAACAAAAATCAGTCAGCAAGGTCTAAAACTTTAATACAAATATGCATTTCGCCTATAAATGACATCATCAGTTTGTCTGTACAAATAAATAGTAAAAAATTAAAATATTAAATAATAAAATATTGGAGCGGTGCGCTTCTCAAGCTTTTATTAATAAATTTTAGAACTTTTATCGTCGGCATTATGTGTTCTGTTGGAGGGCCAGATTCTGTTGTTAATACACATACAAAACTAATAGTTTTACTTTTATTTAAATATACCATCTTAAATGATTTTTAAAATGACTCTAACAAACCTATCAAAACACCACTTTGGGAGTATTTACAAGTTAAGTTTTAATTATCTACACAAACAAACTGTAAAAATAATAGTGTTAATTGAGAATAGACCAAGCTCCAGGGTGAATTTGCCTCAGGGTACAAAAAAATATTTAGACAATTTAAAAATCCTAAAACTGTGTTATGTGAATTCAAATTACCTTTCTGCTTATAGAGTCATTTAATATGCAAGCATAATGAGCAATTTTTACACAAAAAGTATTCAGAACTTTTAAACTATTATTCGAAATATAAACTTGTTGTTTTTTGCCAGGAATGACAAATTTACAAGAAATGTAGAAGTGTTGAAATTTCTGCTTTCAACAAAAAGTCAAACACTTTGGAGTGATGCCCTTGAAACGACCTTCAAATGCTAGTTTAAGAAAGTCAGATTTAATCTGTTTGAAACTGACAGTGCTCAAACCTTAGCGACACACAACAATGGATTGGGGAGGCAGGATTAAGGTTGTTTTGTACACTAAGCGGTTTTTAATCCCTTAAACAAATAATTGAAGCAAGTCTGCAGAGATGGTCAGTTGGAAAAAGCTAACAAAAGCAAAAACAACATTCCCATACAAGATTCTGTTAAATTATTTTTAAAATTTAACACTGAATTGTGATTTGGGATAAAATATATTCAAACATGACAAATTGAAGCATATACAATTCGGCCTGGGATTTTTCATATAAAGATATTATAAAAAAACCTACACAAATTTTGGTTAAAATCTTTAAATACAGAGTAAAATATGACGACTTTAAGCATATACCATTTAATAGAGGGATTTTTTATATGAAGATAATATACTAAAATACACACATTTTTGCTAAAATCTCAAAATATAGACATATGTTTAGTAATTTGTACAAGTTCCAGCATTAAGGAGTTAAAAAACTTCAAAGGTATACAAAAGTATAAATGGATTATGGTTCCTTTGTCCGCAGTAGCTTTTAACAATAGTGAGGTGGGAGTTATAATTTTACAAGGTTTCAACAACAGACTTGAATAGCAGAGGGTAGACAGGTGCCTATCACGTTTCAGTAAATTATCTCAATGTAAACACATTAGGAAATACATTAGAAATAAACCCATTCATTAAAACTGGCCTGAAATAATTAAGCTACAAAACTTGAATGTTCAAAAATATTGAACTGTTATGCTGGTTAATTTTATTTTATTTTTTTTATTTTTTTAATTAAATGTTTTTGCCGTGGTTACACAGCTTGACTTTTAAGAAAACACAAGTGATTTATTTGTGTAAAAACCTAATTAGTGATTTATATTATGTACAAATCAAACTCCAAAATGTTGAACAACTCTATCATATTTGTGTACACTATGCACGGATCGATAATGTAGAGTCACATTAACTGAAGATGATAAAAGCTTGTATTGAAACAGCTTAATCAAAATGCTGTCGATTTACTCAACCTTTTTGGCTTTGCAATTTATTATCAAGCTACTCTATCATAATTGATTAATTATTACTTTTAAAATAAAAAAAATCAGGCTTCTTTAAGTAAATTCGCACCGAGGCTAGAACTGCATTACGGAAGTTTCAGTGCTGGCAAATCATGTGTATAAAAAACAAACACTACTAATATACAATTTATATTCTGTTCATAGATGCCAGCAATATTAGATCACCATGTTTAGACAAAAATGGGGTGAATATTTTTCCAAATATTACTTATGCCAAGTTGGAGTAATTTTATTGTCTTAAAAAACAACAATATCTTACCGGCGGAGTCGTTTCCGAGTGAATTGATGAGTCTTGTAAGGACTTGAGCTGAGTCGTGATGACTTAGCACTCTGTCGCAGCCTTCTTCGGAAATTGTAAGCCTGCAAAATCATCCAATAAAGATTTTCCCAACATTTAAAACTCATAACAGAAAATCATTTTCAATCATGAAAAATTGTCTTATATCACTTTTAAGCATTATAAACCAGTAAACATGAAGATTATACAATGATATGTATAATGTTGTGTCAAATAAACAAAAAGATGTCTTTTTGGGAGAACTTCCAGGCTTAACCCCCCCCCCCAAAAAAAAATTAGCCTGCCATAATTTCTTATTTTGACCATTCTCACTTCATAGGATTTTATTATACCCAAAAACTTGCTCAAATAGCAATATGTTATGCACTGGTTGTCAAACTTAGTCCATGTTACATATTTTACACTCATTGACTGGCAAAATATATTAGCCAAAGTACATTATAATTTATAATAACGAATAATTAGGCAGAAAGTAGGTTATGTGATATCGATTTAAATATTACAATACATTCTTGCTATATGATTTTGTAATTTATGTTTGTTCATCAAAAATAATAGGCCAATCTTATTAGTGACTTTGAATATTATAAATCAGATTTAGTACAGTGTGAAAGGTTACATAAGATGTGCTTTAAAAGTGAAAGAAATTATTCTAATGAATTGTCTATTTTTTTGTGTTTCAAAACATAAAGAAGTCCTCCATTATTTCAAAGAGCAAAAATGGTTCAAAAGTTGAAACAATTTGAAAACCACTGCCTTAAATATGTACAGATGCTGTCATAATGTTCACCTCGCTAACACGAGAGCGGCATTTGATGCGGTCCAGTTGTTTTCAGCAGCAAGAAGGTTTGTGATGTGCGTGATCGTTTTGTCGATGCACGGCTGTGTGATCATCCATGCGCGACCCTCAATTGTCTCGGCCTGAAGAAAAAAGAAACATGTTTTATATCACAGCACTACTTTATTACAAAATAACCTGTTTGTTCCGAAATGCTCGTCTTAACTTTTCTATATGACTATTTTAAGAAGAAAAGTATTGAAAATATTTTATGAGCCTTCAGTTAGTAAAATCAAAATAATTGTATTATTGTTACAGAGCTTGGAAATCTATAAATTCATTGTAATTCAATATAAAAAATGCTTTTTTTACTTTTTTACTTAGTATATATCTACAGAAAAGTATGCAAAAAAAAGTTGATGCGAAAGTCTTGGAAGTTTTATTTATTTGGGAAGAAATACTTCACTTAACAACACAGATTATTAGCTAATTATTATGGAAATATATTTACCAGTGTACCAAGCGTCCCAGCAGCATTCATGACACATTCTTGGTCATCAGATACAAGCATTGAAGTTAGATCCTGGAAACAACAACAGTTCAACAATCACTGTGACTGTATAATACGTGAATTTGAGGTACTTTTAAAACAAGAAGCCAGGTTTAATTTATTCAGAATGTTTAAAATATGTTTGATTTTCTAACCCTAATATTACCTTTGGTCAATGTGCTGATTGCATGTTTAAACTAGATATTGTTGTGACTTATTTTATAGAGCTAATAACACACAAATGTTATTTCCACCAAATCAAATCCACAAGATGTTTGCTAAAATGGATTTTTTCTGACTCTTCCTTAATTTTTGACCATTCGACAAAGAACCCAAACATTATAATGAGTATTTATAAAGGAAACTTACTTGGATAATTGAACCCGCTCTTTTTCCTTTGGTGAGCGATAAAACTCGGTGAGAACCCAACTCTGTTTCGGCCAAACTGCCGATAACGTAGGCTGCATTGCTTGCAATCCTATGAACAAAGCAATACACTTTATAGATATTATGATTTGTTACAAAATGGTAATTATACAATTGTTATCATGTTAAAGTGTCAGTATTAAACACATTAGGAAATTCTTTCATTTGAAAAAACTAAAAACAGCATAATAAAATATAGAAAGTTACTAAACTGATGTTTTTAAGCTATCATACATATGGTACAAAAAAAATTTATTCAAATTAAAAAAAAAACATGTTTAGAATTCAAAAACTCACTTTAAAAAGCTAAAGTCATTAGTCTGACAAAACATGTTGCTACACTTGTTTCTACTTCTAACAATACTTGGTGATTTAAGTCTAGACCGACAGCAAGAAAATTAAGCAAACAAAATGACAAACAACTGTTGTTTGAGACTCAAACAAATTGAAGGAGTGTTCAAACAATGGAAGACCATCTAATGCCACAGAAAACAATGTCACAAAATTTATAGCTTCCGGTATTATTTACTTTAAACTTATTTTTTGTTGAACCTTTTGTCTATTTGTATTTTATCAAAGTCGAATGTTCAGTAGGATGAAATTCTAGTACAGAACTTATTTAAGCTATTGAGCTGTACAGCCTCACGCTTAGACAAACAGAAGTTTATATTCTTTACTGGTGTTCAATAAAATTATATACACGGCAATAAGCAAATACAGCTTTTGGAAGTTAACAGAGAAAGAGAAAAAAAATAATCAAAATCTCCGGTACCCAACGTTATAATATTGCCAACAAAGTTGTAACTGTATTAAATAAGATATATATTTCTTTCGGTATCAGTATACCTCAAAATATCAGAAGACAAAAATGTGACTAAACTCCACAAAAAATCTTCGCTGCCAGAATCGCCCAGGAATCGGTAAATTGCACGTTCTTTATTGTCGTTTAGTTCTTCCACTATTTTTTCCAGGCATTCCTGCTGAATAGTTTGTTTACTTGACAATAAATCTTCAAAATTGCTGCTTTTGGACGGCGACATTTTTATCATATTGACAACCACCTATACCGCATTCCCCGATATTTTACATATTGTGGCAGGAGACCGCAGGCATTTTCCCGTCGGCTCTTGTTTATCTTGCTCGTTGAATGTTGGTTTGGCAAGTTTCTCGTTTCATTTTTCATTTTCTCGCTTCGCTTTTTTGCCATGACGACTTTGAATTTAGCAACGCTCGCTAGCGACGTCTAGCGGCTTCTGTTTTAGACCTAAAAAGCTTTAGCGCCGCTTGCGGATTTGCAAATAATGCGATTGCGGAAAAACGTTTTCTACCAATTTTAACAAGAACACCAGCGCTGTAAAATACGGTTAAATCTTTAAAATCGTTTCGGCTATATTTCATACCAACATCAGTGTAAAAGTTCTTAATGCGATATCTTTTGAGACAAATTATAATTTACTGTTCATAAACTTTTGCACAACCGTTCTTTTTTCGGGTTAAAGTAAAATAATCGCTTTTTATTTATAAAGAAAATTGTTATTATTATATTTTCTTTGTCCTGGTGAAGCACCGCTGTGTTAAAATTCGTCAAATTAGTTGATATGGCCCTTGTTTTCCTTTGTTTAAATAAGATGAATACGACTATTAAGCCATTGGCCAAGGTTTAAAACATTTTTAATTAAAAAAACAATGTTTTATTGGTAAAAGTTACAGATTTCATCATATTTTTGCAGAATTAAATAATTTTTTTGCTAATGTTATCGTTTTTCTCGTCATTCGTTTACATCTCTTTGGTTTACATTGTTCCGCTCTGGTGAACACGTACTACATTTGTCAAACTTGTGACAAAAGTAATATTTAATTGCTTTAACTTCTTTTTTAATGAACTGCGACTCAAAAACACTTTTAAGCCATGTTTGGCAATAAAATCTGCTTCACAAACAAGACGCGCGTATATTATCTATTTTTTATTTGAACAACCATCTGACGAGTGAATCTAAAACGTTAAACCTTAGTTGACCTTAATCGTATGTTTTTGTAACGGAAGTTAAAAAGGACACAAAAAAAAGAGTTGCGTCAGTCCCGTGAATCCCCCGTGACAGTTAGATGTAAGCTGGACTGAAAGGCTCTTTTTCGTTATTAACTCTACTGAGTATTGTGAATTGAGTTAATTGATAATATATATGTATTATGCATACTTTGTTGACTTGATGTTTAAATCTTTTATGATTTATCAATTAATCTTATTTGATTGTGTTTTTTTTTGATAAAAACCTCTTTATAAAATAAATAAATGTATTAAAATGCTATTTTTCTCTAAATTCTTCAAACTATTTTAATCAATATATTTAATCAATAATATTTGTCCAGCACATCATTCGCCTGTGATGAAATATTAAAATATTCGGCGCTCTTTCACTTATGTACGTGAAAAGTTATGCAAAAAATAAAACAAAATAATACCGCATACCACAACGCTTATTGTTTGGGTTAGGGTGCGTGTTAGCGTTTGGGTGAGGGTGGGTCAAGTAATATTATGTTTATTATTAATAATAACTTGTTAATTATAATAACAGCGTTAGTGACGTCACAATAGCATGTTGTTACATTGAGGGGATTCGTTGTTGTATTTAAATCCAATAATCATGTAGAACATATTTCAACGCGAAAGTAGCTTGAATGAAATTACATTCGTGCCTCTCATCATCTTTTACGAACACTTTGCCGTTTAAAGTAAAATGTCCTTAAATATTAAAATGTTGTTGCTTTAAAACGTGGATAAGCATTCTGGATTGATGTGTAACCTAATAAATCTGTTATGATTAGGGAACAATTTGAAAAGCATTTTGTTGTTGTTGAACACAAACACCTGGTAATTAGTAAAATAGCAAGTTTAAAAGTAAACAATTAAGCAAAAGTAATTTTAAGGGGTAACACTAATTTACGGAATGATGAATGGTCGGAACGCTCACAGTATTATTATTAAATATAATAACACTTGACCCACCTTCACCCAAACGCTAACCCCCACCCTAACCCAAATATTGTGCATTGGTTTAATAATTGTGTTAAAGGGAACACTTAAATTAGTGAGCGTTCCGACCATTCATCATTCCGTAAATTAGTGTTACCCATTTTAAGATACAGCAAGAAAACAAAAACATGAAATGCAGACTGATTGTTGGGTGGTAGCTGCTATTAAATGACTCACATAAAATATTTTATTGAAATTTATGTAAACATTGTGGCAGGTATTTTATCTAGTTAGTTTGATAGAATTTAATCAAAAAAAATTCTGTCAATTTTGTGCATTTAAATAAAATGAAAAAAAAATTAGATCTTTTTTGTTGAGTTTATTGCTTTACTATTAGTAAGACGTATAAAATAGAATGAATGCGAAACGTTAAAAACACACAGTTCGGCGTTTAGGTCACGCATCAGTGAACAACGGTAATCCACGAGGGCAAGATCTATGATATTTTCTTTGCACTTTTCAAACCATTTATGATCAGAAGCTTGTTCGGCGGATCAAGCTGCACGAAAAAAAAAAACGAGAAAATATTCGATGAAGTTGACCAGAAACTTTTGCCGCCTTACATCAACGGAACTGGACCCCACACCATTTCTGCAAACCAGGTTTGGTGCGAAAGAATTAGAAAAGTTTAAACATTAAGGACAAATAAATGCTTGAGTAAATCAAACTTTAAAATAGATAATCAATTAAATTTAGATTTTGTGTTTACCTGTGAGGTTTGGTAGTGCAACTATCGTTTTTTGTTTGTTTTGTCAGGGTTTAACTCACCGTCCGAAGCGGTAATGTTTTAAATGTAATTAGGTGACGCGTCTGAAGCGAATACAAAACCAAAATCGAACGCAAAACGACTGTTTTGTCTCTTGTTGGTCCACCATAAACACACAGGATGTTTTTTCTCTTTCGCCTTTCTTATTTCCCCAGGTTTATTTCCCCAGGAAGGGTGTATTCAACAATTAACAACATCGCTAAGTTAAGCCTTTTTTCTTGCTAAAATGTCAAGTTAGGCGAATGTTTCTCGCTGTTTTCTAACTGAAGCAGATTTTCTTAAAAGGTGGCTCAACTGTGACTTTCAAAGTCGTCATTTTGTGTGATAGTTCCCGCAAAATTATTCTTTGTAAGCATATCCTAAGACCACGTGTTTAGTTTGTAATTGACACAACTTATGCACAACGTTTTTTTCATTATTTTGTCTTTTTAGACAATTGTTTTACCTTTGTAAAGGCTTTTACTGATTGGAGTTTTGCTTATATTTAAAAGGCATAACCTGTGCAATTGGCTTTTTACCCTTCTGTTAATTAGCAATTAATATGATTCTAAGTTTTGTCTGTAGATTGTCACCAGTTTAGTTTACATGCACCTGCCAACAGTGTTATAGCTTTTAACAAAAATTCATTTGCACATTCAATCCCTTTTTGCAATTGGTTTAGCTTTAACATATAGCTTTATTGTAAACTACCTCTAAATATATTTTACACATTTGATCTTGTCCTTTTAGATTAGTTTATAGACCTCAATCAATTTCTTGTAATTTATTTATTTTTAATTATCTGTTTTTATCTTTAACTTTTATCCCATAACTGGTCTCTCTTGATTGTGTTAACCCATCTATGTGGAATTGTTAACGTTAGTATGTTTTTGCAAAAATGCCATTGCAAAATCAATAGTCCTTTAGTAAGTTACATGTTGTTTCTATCAAAAGAAATCAAGGGATTAATTTAGTCAGTGTGTCACAAAATGGCTTTGAAAAGTTCTTTAATGTTTGTTTAGTAGCAACATAAATAGCATTGTTTGATCACAAGCATGTGATCTCTGTTTGTCCTTACAAGTAGCTTGTTAAAAAGAGGCCAAAGTACATACCTTTTCTCCGCAGTTTGATATTAAGGTTACGTAAAATAAAATAGACTTTTGTGTCCTATTTTGGGGTTTCTTAAAATAAAGTGTTGGATAACTAATTTTATTTGTAAATCAATTGCTTGATAGATCCATATATGTCCTATACAGTGCTAATTTAATATTTTAGCAAAACAATATAAATCTTTACACTTTTCCAGTATGTTTTTGATACAATTTTACAAAAGGCTGCTTAATTACCTAGTGATATGTTGTGCTGAAAAGCGTGTGTATCTTTTTTGTTTGTATATTCAGTGGTATTTTTATGTAAACAAGTAAACAGACACTGTGTTTTCAAAAAAATAGTGTTTCTCCAGAAAATGTAAGAAACTCAATTTAAATTATGGTACCTTAATGTCAGAATAACTTTGCTTTTCCAATCTTAAAAAGAAAGTATTTGCGTTTTTATGTTGAATAATTAACTTTGTTATTCATTGTTCATTTATGTCATTGTTGTTTTACTCAGGGAAATTGTAAATAACAAGCTTATTAACATTTAAAATAACGAAAAAAAAATCAATGTCAGAACGGTATCGCTTTACATTGAGCGATGAATTATTGGAAAGAGCTGTTAATGAACTCAATGAACCGCGACTAGATGAAGATCGTTGGTGCGCGATCGATACGCTTCGTTCGAGTTACAACCAACAAAAACACGGAGCTCTTTTACACACCGATGATTTGTTCTTCTTAAAATTTCTCCGGGCCAAGAAGTTTGACCAAAAAAAGGCTCTGGATGTTTTGCAGAATTATCACGCAGTTCAAAGAGATTACAAACATGTTTTTGAGAAAGTTTCAAACCCGACTCTTATTCGACCCATCGTTGAAAAGGGGGTCATGATGATATTAGACGGGGAGACTAAAGAAGGGGCTTGTTGTATGCTATACAATACCGCAAAACTTGGTGAAGATGTTGATCCTTTCGATATGACAGCTTACGGAATCCTTTCTGTTGAAAAAATGCTTGAAAACGAAAAGTATCAAATTACTGGAATTGAGTTTATCCAAGATTTGGCCGGTTTTAGTCTAAGCATGCTTGCCAAAGTTTCTTTAACCGATTTAGCAAAAATGAAAGGTGCAATGCAAAATGCGATGCCTGTAAGATTTCGAGCTATTCATATTGTTAACGAGGGCAAGATCTATGATGTCATGATGGCAATTGTTCGGCCATTCATGCGTAAGAAAATACTGGATCGTATTCATTTGTACGGAAGCAAATACTCTGGTTTACAGCAGTACATTGACCCATCCATACTTCCTCCTTATTTGGAAGGAACTGGTAAAGATTTGGAAGGTTTGGCCGAAAAATGGATTGAAACGCTAACAGAAGATTGGACGCAGGACACTCCATTATAGAGCTGGAATACTAATTTATGTGCAATGATTTATAAACAAAAACTTTATAATTTGTGAAAAATAGCAAACCTCCGATAACGATCTGATTCGTAAGGTAAACCATGTTGGCAATCATTTTGTTCTTTGAATTGTTTAATATTTGTTGTTTGATATTTTATATAATATGGTGGAAATAATTTAAAGTGTTATTTCTAGTATGTTTTTTTAGGTTTTTTTTATTTTTAAGGCAACAAATTTTTGTCCACTAACTTCAAATTATACAGGAATTGTAGTAATATGTAGTAAGGTGTCAAAGTAGTTTACTAAAGACACAAAAAAGTTTTGACTTATTAAGGTAGTGGTTAGATTTCTATAAAGCAAAAAAATCACCACTTGTGTCTAAACAGACAAAGTAATAAGTATTTGTTGTTTAAATTCTTAATTTATTGTTTGGTTTGGAATGTATTGTTTGTAATCCAAACTGACATAAACAAAGTAATTGGATTTCATAAATGTCATGATTTCTGTTGTTTTAAAAACTAAACCTTGTTAATATGCCAGGTGCTTTGTAGTAATTGCTAGAGTGGCTCCTGTGCCACCTAAGGTTGCATTAGCTACTAATTAATTTGCTGCGTAAACTGCTGAATAGAAAACTTCTATATTTACTGTTCAGGTATATTTGTTCATGTTCTGTTTGCTTATATAACAAAAAAATAAATATACTTGCCAGGCAATAAACGGTTCAAAGTGAAACAGGCAGTTCCTTATGGCGAAAATATGATGAAATATAAATGTTTTTAACTTTATGCTACAACTGACTTATATTTAATTTCTTTTCTTGCACAAATATATTCTGATATGATTATTTTTTATTTGTAGATGTGTTTTTTATTTGTTTTCCTAAAAAATTTACAATATTTGACTTAAACACCTTAAAGTTTTTCGATTAGATACCTTTTTTATTTTTTTTTAATCAACTACCAAAACTAGTTTTGTAAAATGTTTGTTTAAATATATTATTTGTGGATAATTTTGTAGTTAATGAAGATTTTGTGTGAATGTATTTTAAATAATTATGTATGCAACAAAAAAAATATATCGTTTTCAAAATAAATTTACATTTGTTTTAAAAAAAAAAGTCAATATCTTTCACTAATTGTCAAATGTAGGCCAACTGTGTTTTTGTATGTGTGTCTTTATAATGCAATTATCTACTTTACTGTGGATGAAAAGCACTTAATTATTGATAGTTTCCTCTTCCAAATATAGCGTCCATTAGTGTTTAATGCTAATCTCATTCATTTTTAATGAACTTTTTGAGAACTTAGTGCTTTTAGAAGAACTATTGTATTACTGCAAACTTACTGTGATCTAATGAGAGTTACTTTAAATTTACAATGTTTAAATTTGTTTTTAGCCACACCTTTCCACCCTAATTTATATGTTTGTCTTATCTTATTACTTTATGAAAGTAATAAGATTTTTTCTTTTTTTAGCAATACTTAAAGCAAGTTTTAAACACTTTGTCATTATTTTATGTTGTGCTTTGTGTTTTGCTTCAGCATAATCATGCTAGATTTTTATAATTTGTTTTTGGCAGGTCAATAGAATTTACTTTGTATATTATATATATTAGTGAATAATTAATCCAGATAAATGGCGGAACGGTATCATTTTACATTGAGCGATGAATTATTGGAAAGAGCTGTTAATGAACTCAATGAACCACGACTAGATGAAGATCGTTGGTCTGCTATCGATATGCTTCGTTCAAGTTACGACCAAGAAAAACACGGAGCTCTTTTACGCTCGGATGATTTGTTCTTTTTAAAGTTTCTCCGAGCCAAGAAGTTTGACCAAAAGAAGTCGCTATCTGCGTTGCAAAATTACCATGCAGTTCAAAAAGATTACAAACATGTTTTCGAGAAGGTTTCAAACCCGCTGTTGATGGGTCCGATCGTGGAAAAAGGCATGATCGTAATCCTTGATGGTGAATCGAAGGAAGGTGCTTGTTGTATGCTGCTCAGCGTCCGAAAACTTGGTGACCACGACCTCTTTGACCTAACCGCTTACACGATCCTGTCGCTTGAGAAGTTACTTGAGGATGAGAAATACCAAATATGCGGCATCGAAATTATCGAGGACTGTGCTTCGTTCAACCTTAGCGCTCTCACTAAAGTCTCGCTTATCGATCTCGCCAAGATGCAAGCGGCGCTCCAAAACTCGCTTCCTATGAGGCTACGTGCAATACATATCGTCAACGAGGGCAAGTTCTATGATGTAATAATGGCCCTTATGCGACCGTTTATGAAAAAGAAGATTTTAGATCGCATTCACATGTACGGAGCAAAGTACAAAGCGATGCACGAGTTCATCGACTCATCCGTTTTGCCTCCGGACTTCGAAGGGACTGGAAAGGACCTCGGAGATCTGACGGAGCGCTGGGTTGCAACTCTCATGGAGGATTGGTCACAGGACACTGAGCTGTAGGTTTTGTTTGTATCAGACAATTCCTAAAACTAGTTAATTCAAAAAATAAATTCTTACGTAAATTGTCCGAAAAAAAATATGTAATTTTTTTTTTTATTTCTAGGTATTTATATGAGTTCAATTATTACTGCTCATTTCAATAATGCCTGTGCCTAAATAATTTGAAGTTTTAAGTTTATATTTGTGTGTCAGAGAACTTCTAAAACTAGTTCAACCAAAATAATTTATTTCCAGTTATTTATATAAGTTTAATTGTTACTGTAAATGCCTGTGCCTGTGCCTAAACAGCCTTTTGTTTTAGGGTATAAGTGTGCTTTTAAACAACTAGGCATATTTTTTATATAATTGTTGAATTAATGTTTTTGTTCATTTAACTTAGAAACTACTCAATATTTTATTGATAACAGGGTAAAAAGTAATATTTTTGTACTTTTCAAACAGTTTACCTTTGTTCCAATGTAACCTAGGACCATCTCTTACAAAAGGTAGATTGTAAATCTTAAATGACTGTATAGCTTAAAATGAAATATGTATATACTTATGATTGAAAGTACATTAATATCAGAACCATTTCGACTTAATAATACTGTGAGAACGTGTAAATAGTACTGTTTTTAATACTGTGAGTTGCAATCAAAATATTGTAAGCTTCAGTTATTGGTGCAACCTCTTATTCCGCCTCTTTCAATCTTTAATTTTATTTGGTACTAATGAATTAAAATTCTTCATGTCTTTATATACTCTAAATTTTGTTTCTTTATTATATTTATGTTTTATGCTTGATGCGTGTTGATATATTTTGCTTAGATAATTATACAGGCCCAACAAAAATCGTACTCAAATTACCTCAACAATTTATAGGCAATTTTATTTAGGGTGTAGATATAGTGAATAAACTTTTAAACATGTCGTTTATCACTATTCACTGTTTTTCTTGCAATTTTATGTTGTTTGCAATGTTTACTGTTCCAACCCCACCAAAATAATAATCCACAAGCGTATTATTGTTGTTTTTATTATTCTATTGTGCTAAAGTGGGAATTTATTTTTAATTATGAAGCTTTTTATGATAGTAATTGTCGATTTGTTTTGTTCTTGCACTTTAGGTCAAGGGTCACCAAACTCTTTTTATTAAGAGACACATAAAATATTTTTATTAAACTTATCGTTAAACGAAGGCAATACAACTAACTATGCAATAAAAACTTTAGTGACTTTTAACAAATTGTTGTAGAAAATTTAACAAAATTTAGTTTAATTTGCACTCGACAGCACTTCAACTGAAGTTTATCTTCATTAAGAAAATATCCTGCAGGTCATAGTTTAGTGACCTCTACTTCCGGTGCCATGTAAAATGAGTTTCTTCAATATTTTGTGTTCTAAGGCGTGTTATGCAACTTAATTATAATGTTGTGTTCATGTAACGCACTAAATAGCTATGTAGTAATTCACTGTGTTTAATTGCCGTTCAAGTGATACAACAGTATCTTTGATGCAATATTTGCAATTATATGCTGCCTAATGTAAATTGTGCCTTAATGAAATATTCCTAACCTGGGATTCTGTATTTCAGAAATTAGGATAAATTTTATTGTTTATGTGCAGCAGAATTTGGGAGGTGAGTGTTTTTGGTTCTTTTTACATTAAAAAATATAGAATTTGTTTCCAGGGAAGAATTTAATACCACTAGGTAAAATATGTACCAGGTCCAAAATGTTTTTTTTTCAAATATTTTGATTGCAATGTTTAATGTATTAACAATATAAAGTATTTTTTGCTTATTTCCTAAAAAAAACTTGCTTTTTAAGAAAATGAACCACTTATAATATGTTTACCTGGATTATTTTTTGAATCAATATTTTTTCCAATTAATTATTTGTTTCTTACCATAAATTGTTTTTTTTGAAAGATGAGTCACTATGAATGCAGCCTGAGTCTAGAATTACTAGAAAAAGCTGTAACTGAGCTCAATGAGCCGCGAGATAACAACGAAAGACTTAAAGCAATCGACCAACTTCGTGAAAGCTATAAAGAAGAAAAATATGGACCCCTTAAAAGCAAAGATGACAAGTTTATCTTAAAATTTCTACGAGCAAAAAAATTTAATAAGCAAAAGGCTTTAAAAGTTTTGCAAAATTACCACAAAAATCGTAGAAACTTTTCAGAAGTTTTTGAGCACTATGAAAACACAGTAACTATGCAGGAAATGTCGGATCGTAACTTTGTTGAGTTTATTGATAATGGAGGCTCAGATGGATCTTGTGTAGTTTGGGAGAAAAGTGGACTTTTTCCACCTGGCCTTGATATTTATGCCGTGACAGCTTATCGCGTTTTGATGGCAGAAAAACATCTCGAAAATGAGCAAAATCAAATTTGTGGATTTCAATCGGTCACAGACTTTGCAAACTTTAACATCAGCATAATCGCACAACATCCCCCAAACACACCTGCTCGAATAAACGCAGTTTGGCAAGACGCAATGCCCTTACGAGTAAAATCAATGCATATTATCAATGAAGGACGTGTCATTGACATTGTGATGTCAATTTGTAAGGTTTTTATGAAGGAGAAGTTATTCAAAAGAATAAAACTTCATGGTACTGATAGAAGCAGACTGAAAGAGTTTGTTCGTCAGGACATTTATTCAAGTTTTTGTAGCATTGCAGAAACTAGCTAATGTATTGATTTTCTATTATTTCTACTTAGTAAAGAAATTAACAGCTGGAAGGCGAATTATTCAGTTAAAATGCACTAAAAAAAATTTAACAGTATTTTTGTTTAGCTTGTAGAATTATAAATGTGAGTTTTTACTATTGTCTGACAATATTATAATGCCAAATTTATTTAGATATTTACTGTTTTTGTGAAAAATTGTATTTTATTTTATCTACGTAAAATAAAACGGTAAGAAAGTATGTTTGTAGTTAAATCATAATATATAAATAGAGTTCCCAATTTTTTATAGCTTTTTTCTTGCCCTTTGTTATAAATGTGGTTTGACTTAAGTTACTATTTAGCTATGCTAATATTTTCCTTAGAAATAAACCACTTAGAATTTAGTTTTTGGACTATTTTTTTGAAATACCATATTTTTTCTCTGTTAAAATTACAGTTCATGTCATTTTTTACAGTTAATCTTTTTTGAAAGATGAGTCGCTATAAATGCAACCTGAGTCCAGAATTATTGGAAAAAGCTGTTACTGAGCTCAATGAGCCGCGAGATAACAACGAAAGACTGAAAGCAATCGACCAACTTCGTGAAAGCTATAAAGAAGAAAAGTATGGACCCCTTAAAAGCAAAGATGACAAGTTTATCTTAAAATTTCTGCGAGCAAAAAAATTTGATCAGAAGAAGGCTTTGGTGGTTTTGCAAAATTACCACAAGACAAGGCGTGATTTTCATGAGATTTTCGATAAAGTTAACAACCCGGTTCTAATGAAGGAGATATTTGATACTGGTGTGCTTTGTGCAGTAAACAACGCCGGAAAAGATGGGTCGTGCATTTTGATAAATCGTAACGGTTTGATCAAACCTGAGATGGATCTTTACGATCTCACAGCTTACGGAGTTCTCACCTTGGAGAAATTACTTGAAGATGAGCGAAATCAGATCTGTGGGATGCAAAGTATTGACGACTTAAAGGGCTTTAACATCAGCATCATGACAAAAATTTCGATGACCGCCCTCGCTCGCATGAATTCAATCTGGCAAGACGCCATGCCGATGCGTGTTAAGGCGCTGCATATGCTCAACGAAGGCAAATTCATAGATGTGATAATGGCAATTTGTAGGGTCTTTGTCAAGGAGAAGTTTATGAAGAGGATTCAAGCTCACGGGAAGGATTACAAGAAGCTTCAGGAAATGATAAAAGCCGATAAAATCCCGTCCACTTTCGAAGGTGACGGCCCGCCAATTGAAGAGATGATCAAGGAATGGAACGATTACCTTTCGGAGGATTGGCCGCAGGATACTTATCTTTGAGCGGACAAACACTTGTAAACTGTTACTACCAGGTATATTGCTAATCAAACATCATTCCGTTCCATTTGTTTCATCTCTGCCATGTGCCTGCAAATAAGATACAACATATAAAGTGGATACCAGTCACAAACAACTGCTCTGGTATTATATTTCTTCTCCACATTTCGGCAACCTATTCATTTTAGTCATTTTTTTAGTATTACACAGCACTTATACCGTCCTTTATACAACATTAAGTTTTGTCTGAAGGCATTTTTGGGTTAAAATCTGTCAAAATGTTGTCATTTTTAATCAAAAAACTACCCAAGAATTAAATGATTTTGCATTTAATATTGCCTATTATTTTAATGTGTAACTTCTGCTCGGCCACTAACTAACTTATGGCAATTAACACACTTTAGAGTTTGATATGACAATCAATAAGCTGAAACATACACTTTCAAAGCTTTGCAGACAATTACTTTGTTAGAATGCAATTGATGTTGTAAATCATTTTGTAAGATCATTGTTCTTGTATGTATGTAATTCTAAACTTTTAACAATTCTTTTGCACTGTGCGGACTTGCTATACAAAGCTCATTGATTAACCGTAATGTGTTTATATTAATTTGCACACAATACATAAAAAGCCTTCCATATGACTCATACAATTCTGTTAGTGGCTTTACAAAGCACAGTGCTGTGATTTGAATTTGTTTTCAAATGTTATTTTGTGATGTTACTGTGTAAGATTAGGAGTTGTATGTATTTTTATGTTGCAGTTGCTGATGTATTTCATTTTGTGGAGAAAGTGTTACTTATTTGTACGTTTAATATATATTTCTATTTAAATAATTATTCGCATCTATATTTCAAACTATAATCATTTGCTAATTATTTCAGCAATATGTACTAGCTAGAAGCACACAGAAATGTTGTTGTTTGTTAAAAATGTCCGTTCAATCACCTGAAAATGACTACATTTCACCAAACGTTCGTCCACCATTGACAAGAAAGAAATCTAGATTCTGTCTTGGAATATTTTTGCTCATTTTAGTCGATGTCATCTGGGTTGCTTCGTCTGAGGCAACAAAGGTAAGGTTTTTGTAAATTTTAAAGCCTAGTCATAAAATATCCTTGCTTTGAATTAGTTGAATATTTCTTTCTTAAAATTACCAAAATTTGAATAGAGGCAGAGTATTAAAAAGTATGTTGAAATTTAATTGTTTCCACTAGATTTTGTTACTTTATTGAAACTTGAAATAACATATTCATAATCCCAAATTTCCAAAAAGCTGTTATAAAGAAAATCATTGCTATGAACTTACTTTAAAAGTGTGTCACTGTTTCAATCTTTTGTTTTTTTAAGTGCTTTTTAACTTCATTAAATTGAGGTAGATTGCATTTTTAGAAGTTTTAAAGATTGATTTTAAACATTAGGCTACAGAATGTATATCACTGTGTATTATTAACAAGGAAATAATTGTTTTTGTCTGTACAGTTCCTGTTTAGTGATTATGATTATAACAAGCCATACATGAGCACCTACATAAAGACCTCCATGTTCTCCATCTACCTCGCTGGATTCCTGTTCGTTCCATCGTGGCGTCGTCAGTGCATTAGATGCGCATGTGATGACTATCCTGGGCAATATCAACTGGTGTGTATAGCCTTGAGCCGATTTTTTTCAGTAGAAATATGTGTTCTTGTAAACTAGCGATAAAAAAGATTTGAATTTAATTAACTGAGGATTTAAACACATGTAAACTAATATTTAACAACTTCAAGGGTTGAGTTGTTTCTGTTGAAGTAACATTTAAAAAATTAATTTTAAATAGCAACTAGACGGGGTTGCGGTTGTTATATATTTTGTCATGGGGTATTTTTCAGGGCCTTATTTTCATGGGTGATTCAATAATTGGGTCATTATAAATAGAGTTCTACCAGGTTATTTTTGGTAGTATTACGTATTATACTTTGGTTTATTCGTTTTACGCTTTACATTAAGTTGTATTTTCTCTTGTCTTGTTTCTGCAAGCAAAAACAAATATGGGCCGAAAATTTCCTGCCTTCACTTCTGACGTAGATTCAAATATTTTTACAAAACAAAACTGCCTATCGATTTTACCCCCTCCCCCCAAACCAAATAAAACTTATTTCCCCCCTATTAATAAAAAACCTGCAATCCATTAAAAAAATATTTTTGATTCCCCCAAAACCAAAGATAAACGATAAACAAAACTAAGATTCTCCACCCGGGAGTAAATATTTCATTAACAAAACAATATTCTTGAATTTTTTTTTTCAAACGCCCTTCAAAAAATGCTATCCTAACCCTTGGGCCAAAATCGCAAAAATCTACAACCTTCTTCATCATCTTTTTTTATCTAAATTCAAATTAACTTTTTGTATTAATTTTCCACCATAGCACCCGATTGTTGGGTTATTTAGGCCTGAAAAACAAACATGTGATTCGCACCGCGATACATAATATGCTTACCAGGGCAAAGTAAAAAAATAAAAAGTTAAACCAGCATTTTGCAAACAAAGAAGTTTCTTTGCCAATATTAGGCAGTCCACATCTGCAGGCAACTCTAAGATTTGTTTCTGTCGACAATTTGAAGCCCAATATCGAGATCCTTGTCCTTGATAAACGCTGCCAGTAAAGTAGCCAGAACAAATAACTATAGCCTAAAATCAGCCTACACGTGTTTATATTTTATTGTGTTCTTATTTATTGTAAATTGCGGCCCTTGGGCATTTTACACGTCCTCATTTGGCCCTCAGAGCAATTTGAGTTTGAGACCCTTGGCGTAGAGAGTGTCAAATAACTTAACGTCACACTTTTTTATTGCGAAAAAATAGGACCCGCTCATAATTTTAAACCTATAAACCAAAATTACATAATAAACATAAATTTTAAAGATGAGAGCCGAATATGTCAATTTTTAAAGGTTAACTTTATGAGTACCAGATTATAGACCCTCAAAACTTTTGAGGCACAATTAACAAAATCCGTTTTTAAATAAGAACAATGAACATGGTAAGAACAATTAAAAAAAACATTTTCGCGCTTTGCGCAAAAACACTTAACTGAACCGCTTGTTTGCGGTCTGTTTTGCGTGAAAACAGCAAGTTTCTTAAAGTTGAAAACGTTATGACGTTTCCGGCCTTTTTATGCCCCTTAAACCATCATGTTGTTTAGCAGAGATTATGTAAAAAATATGGTCTAGAGTTCATTAAACTGTTTCTTAAGATAAAAATTTAGAATGCGCGCACAATTTTAAAATGACGTTATACATTCCGATGAACTGGTTATACTGCGAAATATAAAGGCTTATGGTAACATACTAAACAGTTTCCATAAATGCATATGACATCCGATGGCCAGGGAGACTTTTAGGTTTTGTCTGTATTTGTTTGGCATACTGGCTTCTGGCGTTTTAAAGCAAAATACAACGCTTTGACGTAATCTGTTTCGCTGCAATCAAGGTGCCCCTTTGTCACTTATTAGCGCGAAACAGCCTCCACAACATTTTCCTTTCAACCTATTATGGCTATCGAAATTATAGTCCGAACAGCTGTACCAAATATTAAAGTTGTACCACACTTATAATGGATCTTAACCAATATTCGACTTTTAACATAACTTATGCCAGCCTTTGCGTTTTAAATGATAATCCTGGTAATGGAGATTGTAAGGTTTCTTTGAAGTGTGTGTTTTGGCTAAAAGTGAAAATATTTTGCTTTGTGCATTAATAAAGCATTTAGTGCATGTTCCACTTAATAGTTTGCGGCAAACTCATTTAGTTCTTTTAAAACAGGAAACAAAATTTCCAAAACCACAAAAAAGAAACTGATTTCATTTTATAATTGCCCATTATATTCTACCATTGCAAGTGAAAAGTTTTACAGTTTTTGTGTAATTAATTTTTCCAGTTAAAATTCAAAATTGTAATTCTTCCTAATCCTTGCGAATAATTATATTTTTATGGTAGTGAAGCAATAAATAAACGTTGTTGGGTAATCGCAAGCGCTTAAAAGGTTCCGGTTCTGATTAATCGTAGCCTAATTCGGTTTGATTATTATGTTTTGCTATTCATTATGTATTTTCGTTCCCATGAGGTGCATTGGAGGTCACTAGAACCACATCACTGCAGTTTGTACGCGACAATAAACATAAATTATATTTTATGCGGTGTTTAGGGCGGTCAGGCATCAGTTTCACTACAGAGCAGTATAAACTCCCCCAGACTGCAGCTGCGAAAAAGACGTCAAACGTTTGTGCGCCCAACTGTGACATAATGGATGAAAGATGATTTTCCTAAAATCCTAAAACTGCAATTGACATATTATTGTGACATTAAATTTGAAAAAATAATTTTTCAATTGAGAATCGTTTTTTAAACATTTAAACCAAAAGTTTTTTTACAAAGAGCTGCATGAGATACAAAGTTTACCTTTGTAAATCTTATAGAATTGCACAATGATTCCATTAAAACGAGCTAAATCATACTATGGCCACAACGTTATACAATGTTAGCTTTTAGTGTAGAATCCATAACACACCGTAGCCACTACATACCGTAGTACAGGTTTTTAGAGTAACATGATACATTTCAAAGAATGGATTATATTGTAATAAGAATATCAAAGCCCTATGGTCTTACTACAACCTCCAACCATTATGCTCTAAAGGATTATATTGTGGTTTGCCTAATGCATTGATAAATAAAAATACACAAACCTATTGGCTTATAAAAACATAATGGACAGTTTTCGTAATTGCAGATAACAGCCGATGGCAGGGAAGATGTTTAGGTTTCGGCTGTAAGTATTGACATACTTGTGTCTGGCGTTTCAAAGCAGAATGTACTCCCTTGGCGGAATCTGTTTCGCTGATTTAACAGTGCCCCTTTGTCGTGTAACGCGAGACAGTCTGCCGGTTTCGTTTTAACCATATCCTTTTTGGGTAATATTGCTACCGCTAAGTTGGAGTACAGAGCTAAAAACAATTTTGCGATGACGTCATATTTTGTTTCCAATTTCTACCCCCAGCTGAAGGCCCCTGGGTAAATAGACTTCTAAACCCTTAAAGGCTCATCTACATATACGCCTCCATCTTGTATGGACATTTGAAGTCTCTCCAAATTATAGTTTTCCTGTAAAACTCTGGACAAAAAACGGTCTGAAACAAACCAAAAAAAACATATGTCCCGAAAATAAATTTTCGGCCCATACAATAAATGAATACTTTGCATTAATTTAACTGCAGATTTAAATACATGTGAGCTATTTTAGTGTACGGTGAAACTCTTTGTAATACTAGAAAATAACTTTATTGTTTGTTTAATTTTTAAATGTGATACAACCTATAAATGTTTGAGAACCAGTGCTTTAAACTAATGATTGTAAAACAATATGCATTTAAGTATTTATTTAAATCAATAATATTAACTAGTTTGAAAAGGTTGAAGTACTTTGTTATATTTTTCTTTTAAACTAACATTTAATATTAGGTTCTGCCAGTGTATATATATTAAACTGCAAGTGTGCCATGAATAGGGATGTTCAAAGTAGAATATCGAATCCTTGGATTCGAATCCAGATGGGATACCGCTGATTGTTGCGCCTAATCGTACAAACGCGTGTGGTAAGTTGGCCTGTCGCTGCTACGATCAATTTATAGTTCTTGCTTTAAATGTAACCAGGTAGTGCACCGTCAGGATTTTTCCGGGCGACCAATTACTTGCGATAACGTTTTGTCTAACGATAACGTTCGTCTAATAACGGAGTTTGCAATTTTCCTATGCGCTATAGGGTTACTTAAGGTCAACTTTAGTCCAATATTCAGCGAGGTTATGCAGTTATGCACAGTGTAATTGTCAAGTATTCGTTATGGCAATAGTAACTTTGTATTTTTTGCAGTACATTATTTAACTGCATAACAGGTCATGTTAATCAAAAAAGAACAATGCTTAAAAAACAGGACCGAATTACTGAAGACTTCTGTGTGCAGTGTTGCGTTGTACTCATTTTATTGGCACAATATTAGGTTTTGGCAACAACCTGGACAGTTGACATATTACAGTTTACACAACTGCTTCAAATGACAGTTGTTAAGAATGATAAACATTGGAAGATTTTTTTTGTTATAATGTACACATGTTAGAAAATTGTTTGGGCGATTTATTGCTGTGATTGGGGGCCCTGTAGGGTAGATTAAGATTAATCCTTTCCCCAAACAAAATCGAGGTTAAATAATTTAATAAAAATATACTAGGATTCGCTATTCTGGATTCGTTATTCTAGATTCGAAACCTATTATTCTGGAATACCTTGGAATTCTACTTCGAACAACCTAAAAAAAGCAAACTGACAAGTTTTGGGACTTCCATTTATTTAAGCAACTTATTTTTTACAGTGAAATATATTTTTCTGTTAGTTTTACCAAACAAGTGTTCCTACAACAAATTGTGTTTTTTCGTCAGGTCGGTGAGACAGATACGGAAGACACAGATGATGGGGGTGACTCGCAAGCAAAAGATGCACTCGTGAGTTGGTTAACTCTGTTGAAACCATAAAAGTTGCAGTGATTTGTGATGGTTGTAGTACGACCATAAAATAATATTAAACCCAATTTAAAGCAAAATGTATCTTGCAAATAAACTTTATGCATTTTTTTCGTAAATACCTGCATGTTAAACATTTGTTTCAAACTTTAAATGTTTATTTATTTTTTCACATGTAAAGTAATATAAAACCCTATTAAAAAGTTGTTATCTTTTTGTAAACGACTTGAAAATAATTATTTATCAGGATAATTAGCATTATTATAAAACTTTACTCTGTCCATGATCAGGGATAGAACACAACAATTTATTTTACTTATTTTAAAATACTTTTGACACTATGTATAACTTAGATAAATCCATGTATTAAAAAACACTATCAAATTATTACAAAATTAAGATATTTTGAGTTCAGCAAGTTGTACAGAGTGGAGCATTGCAATTTAATTGATATCCAATCCAAATGTTGAACATTTACTCGAACTTGAAATATGTACTAATTGCTCCACTAGGGGGAGTCGATATACGTCCCGGCGAATATTCCCTCGGCCTCCGAGCTCGAAAGTGGAAGTGAATCCGAGAGGAGAGTTCGGTCAAAAAGTCGCGTCAAGTTCAGCAACCTTATGGAGGTCAAAGAACTGGACGGTAAGTAAAAAGTTTTAACCACCTTTTAAACTAGGAATGCACATGACAAACATAATATGTTGTGGCGGGAAAAAAAGTGAAATAAAATAAAGTTGTTGATTGTTTTTCAAAAAGCAAATACTCTACTTGACAATGTTTTGACAACCTGGTGAATGTTGCAGCTTTTTAATATCAATTAGCTATTCATAATGCCTCACAGGAAATTATATTTTAGTACCCCATTGGATTTAAACATTCGTGCATTTCACAAGCACCAGTTACCACACTAACCGTCTTTCGAATATTGTTTATATAATGCAAATTATTATGTTTTTATGACGGTACTGTCGTTGTACTGATACATTCTCACCACCATCTGGGGACGACAATGTAAGGTCATGCGAATGTAAAAAAACTTTGATTAGTTGTTTAGGGGTTCCCAACCTGTGGGCCATGAGCCTTTTTTAAAGGGGCCATGAAAAAAATAATATATGTTTAGTTTATTATCTCTAAGTCTACTCCATTATAACAAAAGAATGAACTCTTGAAGCCGCGAGAAGAGATGGCAACCCGATTGAGCTTTGGGAAAGATAGTTTCACGACATTTTGGGCAAAACTAAGCAATTTATACCCTAATGAAATGTTCATGCCATTACTGTTGCCTGTCCCATGACATGCGGCCGGCTCTTTTTGCCACTAAACCAGCAATTAAGACATTTGCAGAGCAAAAACATGCGCAACCATCACATTGATTTCTCAAAATTTTCAAAGGGACCATGGTGTAAAAAAGCATTTTATATGTAGGGGTAAGAAATGTTACTTATTAAATTGCTTGGTTCACCAGGTCAGTTCTAAACCTTGTTGTTTTGATTCTTAGGACTTGAAATACTAAAATAATTTAATGTTATTTTTCTTTAGTTACTGAGGATGCGCAGATATCTCGCATGAATTATGGCGCGGCGGTTCGAGCGAAGCTGGTCAGTCGATCCAGGAATGGTGTCCTAACGGTGCAACAAGTCGTCAGGATAAGCTTCCTATTCTCCATAATTGTAAGGAATTTACATAGATACATAAATAATGGTATTTGGTTTAAAAACTTTAATTTATTCTGAACTGGAATCAAATTAACAGCTCTCAGCGGTCCTGGTATGGCCAAGCTCGTGAGACAAATTTAATCAAATACTCTAAAGCAACTTTTTTGTTGTATTTGTTTTCGACGCTTGTTCATTCAAAGGTTCACATTTGGTACCAAGCGATTTCCGCCCTAAACGCTTTTGCTGACTTAGAGAAATACTCTCACGTTTGATTATGATATTTGTCCTTATTCTTGGTCTGCAACAACTGTAGAACGTTCCATACCGTTGTACACATTTGCATCAATTAGGCCACGTTGTATTAAAATCTCATTTTATTAATAAAATTACGGACTTAAGATTGGTGATATAAAACGTAATTAGGTTTTAATGTTCGTCTGATTGTTATGTGCTCGAAAAATTAATAGGCCCACAATGCTGATATGGTCTGATTATTTTCTTTAGTTTTTCTTGGGCAACGTCGCGTACCAAGAAGCGCTAAACGTTACGGACGTCGCTGTCGTCAACATAATCTCATCGTTCTCGGGTGTTTTCACACTGGTTCTTGCGGCCATGTTCCCCTCCGGTCCCCTAGACCGATTCACCCTCTCCAAGTTTATCGCTGTTACCATATTGTAAGTATAGAAATCTAATGCGTCAACAATTTGTACCAAAAAGTGTTTTATTAAGACAGTACTCAATAATAAATACGAAACATAAAAGTTTGGTGTAGGAAGAATTTTGTCAACGTTCCAAATAAAACATAATTTAATGTTTTATTTATGGATTTGAAATAATTAGCCTTACTAACATAGGTCCTTTTAAAGTTATTTGAAAATATATAGGTGGTACGTTTTGCTAATTGCTTGTTAATTAGTAGCGGTGCATAAATTAGTAGTAGAATCTTATTAGTGAATAAAATATGACATTCTGAAGCTCTTTGGTTTGCTTAAAGGTTCGAGGCGGCGATCAATTATTTATTAATTCAAACGTTTTAATGCAGTAATGTTTACTTTTTTTCTCTGAATCAATAACTTGCATTAAACTAGATGAAAGGTTAGTTCGACATATATTTATCATAATATAATATCTAAACAAAACTGATTTTCATTTTGCTGAGTTCTGTATTAAGTTTTATCTTATCATAGTGTTTGTTTTTCACCATTCGCATTCAGGCAGATTCTGTTATTCGAAGGAAAATCCTGATTATTTTAGCATTTGCTTTATATTGCTACAATAATAAATTAGTGCAAATTTCCAACTTGAAAGCCGCTATTTTTGTTTCTAGTGTTGTTGGGCTGGTCCTAATCACCCTTGGTTCCGGTTCAACGAGTTTCCACCACCTTGTATTGACCAATCACGTGCTCGCAGGTGTGATGTGGTCACTACTTGGCGCTTTTTGTTACGCACTTTACCTCGTTATGTTGAAGCGGTGTGTTGGGACTGAAAGTAAACTCGATGTTCCTATGTTCTTTGGTGAGTGGAAGGAGATCAGTGCAAAGATTTATGTTGTTGAGTAACATACTAACCTCAAAAGCATTGTGTTTTTTTATTATATTGTAGGAAAGTTTAAGTATACCTTATTTTCACGGCCTTTGTAAAACCGGTAATTTTACTACCTCTAACAATAAAATAAAGACAATATAGTATGTTAAATGCAATCATTGCTTATCCAGGTTTTGTTGGTCTTTTTTCTTGCACTCTACTGTGGTCCGGATTGGTGATTCTTCATTATTTAAAACTTGAAACTTTCCAGCTCCCGAATAAAACAAAAGCGGTATTTCTGGTTGTGAACGGGCTCGTTGGAACCGTTGTGTCTGAACTACTCTGGCTGTGGTAAGTATTCTATTTATGCCGAGTGTCACCGAGACACCTTCGTATTGTGTTTGGTTAGATGGTGTTTATTTCCTGTAATGAATATCTGGTCGAATCCAATACCTGATTACAAGAGATAGCCTAATAGTTTTTTAGGTTTAGTCTCACAACTGTTCAACTTACATTAAATACAAGAAATAAACCATCTCTCTAATTATATAAATATATATATTTCTATTTCCAGGGGGTGCCTTTACACTTCTTCACTTATTGGAACAATGTCCCTCAGCCTGACAATCCCACTGAGCATAGTCCTTGACATTGTTCTCAGAAAGGTAAGTTGTTTCAATTTTGTTTGATAAATATTATGTCGCCCGTCACCTTATTCTCATTTATTGGCTATTTCAACAAGTACATTTTTCGCGTAAACATCCACAATATTCTTCGCAGGTGAAATTCACGTGGATGTTCTACGTCGGCGTCATCCCTGTGTTCCTTTCTTTCGTCATAGTCGCTTACTTGTCACACGTCAGTAAAGATCCCCTGCTGACCTGGATCAAGAAGTGCTTTCGATTTCTATGTTGCTGCGGAGAGTGAGTCCAATTGTATTTTACTCTTACTCTTTTGTTTAATAGGCCCTTTCTATATAACCCGTCCCCTAACGGCGCCGTTTAATCTACGCCCTAACCCTTAACCCATTGCCCCCGACCGTAAGTCTATATAACCCCCACCCGTCCCCTAACGGCGCCGTTTAATCTACGCCCTAACCCCCCTAACCCATTGCCCCCGACCGCAGGTCTATATAACCCCCACCCGTCCCCTAACGGCGCCGTTTAATCTACGCCCTAACCCCCTTAACCCATTGCCCCCGACCGTAAGTCTATATAACCCCCACCCGTCCCCTAACGGCGCCGTTTAATCTACGCCCTAACCCCCTTAACCCATTGCCCCCGACCGTAAGTCTATATAACCCCCACCCGTCCCCTAACGGCCCCGTTTAATCTACGCCCTAACCCTTAACCCATTTAAAATCTAAACGTATATTGTTGCTATAATATTATCAAACTACTACTACCCACCCACCTTTGTATTTATGCTGTGTAGTTTTGTTCCTTATCATTGCCGCCCCAAATGACCTTGTTTTATTCCAGAAAGACCGACCACCAGGCGGAGCAAGAGATACCTCTGACGTCACTGAGACATTCTGTGACGTAACATCGCTCGTTATGACGTCACACATCATCATGTTGCTCCTCGCGTTTTGTGTCTGAAAGCTTTCGCAATAAACTTAGTCGCAAACAATTTGTCCGCCGCCCCTGTTCAAGTCAAGCCTCGACTAAAAACTAATTAAAGTCCAACGCAGCCTTTCGTCTGAAGTCAAATTTAGGCCTAATTATGAAAAACTTACATGCACAAAGTAATTTCACCATTTTCCTTGTTTGAGTGCAGTAATGACGTCAGTTCAGATCACGTCACTTATCGAGTATTGGTTGCTGGAATCAATGACAATATAAATTAACAATCGTGCTTGTAAGATCAAATTAAACTAAACTTACCTTGAATATCACCAGAAAGTTTATCTTATATACCGACCATTAATGTGAGACTTTTCAAGATCAGACGCGATATTTCAACACAGCCGTCCAAAGATGTTTATTGCAGAAAGTAAAAACGTTCAAGTCTGTTGGTAAAAACACGGCATTCGGCAAAAATTTTGTCATGCATAAAACTGATAAAGTTCATTTGAAAAGCCGACGAGTGTTTTTCCAAGTGTTAGTTTAACTCGTACCACAAAAAAACACGTCAAAACAGTGAAAAAAACGTGAAAATTGAAGAAACAGTGATTTCGTGCAAAAATCTTTGAAGAAAAAATATGGCCACAACGATTGAACCACAAAAACGCCACAAAAATAAGAAAAAAGAATATTTTATATGAATACAACAACTATAGGTGTACATTTTGACGCGAATAACACAGTAAATCATAAGTTTGCACAAGATTTGGTATTTGGAAGGTTTGCTACAGCTAGTTAAGTTATCGCGTGTTAGTAAAACACAATAAGTTGGAACAAAAATCCATAAATAGTAAATTCTTTTCAACACTACACAAAATGGAAGCATTTATTTGAATAAAAGGTCGGTTTCGTCAATTTCAACTTTCAACTTTTGAGCTCTCTCGTTTTGCAAACTTTTTAATTTTTCCAATCCTTTCAATTGCAGAGTTTTCAGCTGAAACCAGAAAATCAAAAGTGTAAAATGGCGACGAATTTCACATGGACAAGAAAGCAAATTACCCATTAAATTAAAATATAAAAAAATAAGTTCAACCTGGAATACGAACAATAATTTTCGAGAATATTACTGGAAACACTTTTTTTAACAAAAAGCACACGTAAGCAATATGAGAACAGAAGAAGTTTGTGGTTGGTGGAAATAATAAAAAAACAGAAACATTTTCAACGCATAAGGCATAATTAAACAAAAACCAAAATTATTGAAATATGGAGTTTAATTTTGCTTAAAATATTGTAAAGTTAAAATTTCATAAGGGTATGTTATTACATCACTTTTTATAAGTTATAATCACACAAAATTTTGAAGTCAAATCAAATGATAAAGTTAATAATCGCAAAACTTTAAGTTCTATGTTACCAAATCAAGATAAAATCTTCAAGAGTATGGTATTATACCACTTAAAATCGAAGCTAAAAGTACAATTCCCTCACCCTTTGTCGCTCCTCCATGAACTTCTTGACTTCCTGACTTTTGTGATCTTTAAGGATTCGTTCTTTCTCAGCACTCGGGATCGACTTGTCACGCTTCACCACCTTCGACTTCTCCATCCATTGCTTCGTTTGTCGCTGCTCGAGGTCGCTCATCTCCCTGGATATAGAATAAATAACCACAGGACGAAAAACAATAAATTTAATTAAGTGTGAAACTGTTGAAGGGGCGTCACACTAACCCAGTGATTCCCAAACTGTGCCTCGAGAGATTGTCAAGTGTGCCGCATAAAATACGTTATTTGTATTACCAATAGGCATACACGCAAGTATTTTAGACTTGAATACGCACTATCCATTACAAATTAATCATATTGAGACATTTAAATATAGTTTGTCGTGTGTTAAGGACGATTGTAAAATGACTCTATTGTTGTTCTGTTAAAAGTGTGCCGCGAAATATTAAAGATATTTTTGGTGTGCCGCGAGCAAAAGTTTGGGAACCACTGCACTAACCGGTAAACATTTCATTACGACAACATATAACATGGGTAAAAGTTAAGGTTGGTTTATCAAACAGGGCTTTCGGGAAAAAGTCCACCAGACTGTAAACCATGGGCAGCAGCAAAATGTACAGTGTATGGCAGTGTTGTAATGACGGTTAAAATTGTTTTCTAAGTGTTTTCTAAAATTGCGGTATCTATCTCCATTTTTTTAAGTCGAGATATTGCTCATAATCGAACTAGTTTGACAATTTTAAAAGTTAAACGTTTAATTTTTGTCAATGGCATGACTGAAAGTTGACTGTGTCTCAAAAAGACTTGACTTGGACTCCAGTGACTTGGCTGGGAAGTCATTTCGTAACAGCTGGTTAAAGTGTTTCGAAAATTAAATAAGAAGGATGCTAACGGGGATCACTGCGAACATTTTTTACAATTGTAATTCATGTTTAAAACACCCTGTATAAAACATAGGTAAAATTGAGTCGTGCAAAGATCACATTAAAAAGCCATTAAAGTCATAACTCGTTCAGTGTAGAATTTAAATATTTTCCCTGAAAGAAAAACGATGTTGGTTTAAAGTTCTACAAATTATTTGGTGACATTATGTGCTAATGCAGTGATTCTCAACCAGGGTGCCCAGAGATATTTGGGAATTTTCAAGTATCTGATTTTTGGTCATTTGGTAAGCTATTGGTAAGCTTTTTGTGTACGATAAGAGAATGAGGGTGCCGTAAGCATAAAAGTTTGACAATCACTGTAATAATATGCCGTGGTGGTGAGATTTGAACTCACGACCTAAGTCATACTGGGATCGTCGCTTCAACAGCTGATCGAGGGGAAACAACCATGGCACCCTGTTTGTACTGCAATTATTTAGACCAGATATCTCGACAGTAGAATCCACTTCAGCTTACTTTTCTTGCGATTGTTTCAGTTCGTCAGCTTCTTGCTCGTGGATCGACTCGAGAGCTTTGCAAAGAGTCGCTTTTTTATCTTCGGTCGTCATTAGATCGGTTCCGTTGCAACATTCGCTGCTGTCCGACACCTGAAAGATGGTGAGTGAGGTTCCACAACTAAGACGCAGGTGGCAATACAGGGGTGCCACACAACTTTAAGAAATAATTCAACCACGTCCAGAGACTTTTCTAATAAATTATATTTTTTTAAACACTTAAAATAGCTCAACGTGCTTTGAATAATTATTTCGAAAACTAAACGGTTTCAACGTCAGGGTCACAAATATTTTTTTAATGTTTCATCTAAACTACTTTCAAAACGTTTTAAATTGATCAAAAAATAACTTTCAAAACTATTCATAGACTTTTCAATGCAGAATTTAGGAAATTTAAAGATTAAAATACTATGTGGCAACCCTACGAGTGTCAAGTGACACAACATTAGTGGCAAGTGGCAGTTGGCACAAAATTTTACTCACAGAATCAAGTTTGTCGCTCTTAGCTCTTCTTCTAATCGTCTTTGGTCTGAAACACAACATTATTAAAACAGACTATTTATGAATTAAACATGCAGTGCCACGGGGACTTACCCGAAGGGGAAGCACCCCTGATCGATGCTCGAAGCCGATTTTTGTTTCCTCAAACTCTTCGAGCGACTCTGAACAAAACAAACAATAGTTTAACTCGCTTCAGGTGTGTTTTTACATGCTTCGGTTAATCCACCTTGGATTGCTTCTTCCACATTTTGCTCGCCTCTCGTTGTTTACGCTCGAATGCGCGCACGTAGGTCGGATGAGCGAGGAGTGATTCTACGGTGAGCTGCGGCGTGTCAGCGACCTCTGGCGGAAGACAAACACACAAGTCACGTGACGAACAGGAATGTCCGATAATATCGGATCGAAGCCGATAGTCGATACCAAGTGATATGGAAATTTCATCAATGATTTGCGAACAACACATCAATTGTACCGTCAAGGGTAAATTCATCAACATTTTTAAACACCGAAGCAAATTTTATTCTATTCATCTGCCAAAAATACCCTGAACGTTTTAAGTACTTTTTGATTTGTTTGAACATTTGAATGATCGGGCCGCGATACTTTTGTCGAAAATATCGGTTATCGGAATAAAACGTCGTATTGGACGTTACCCTACTAACGAGCATTGTTTGATGTATAAGTGACGTCACAGAATGACGTGTTTTTTACCTGTGATGACGTTTTTATCGTTGTTGGTGTTATTGGTTGCCCGGTCATGCCTCACCGACTTCTCTGCCTTGACGCGCGCACTGGAGCGTGAATCGTTGTCCTCTACCGACCTTGTAATTTGACCTCCACTTGAAGAATCGTCCTCAGTGTCACTGTCTGCCACCTAGTGACCGTTTATAACATGAGATAGTGATATGCCTCAGTGATCACAACCAGTGAGGCGTTAAGCACTTTTAATTATTATAGTTTTCTATTAGAGTGAAACATTATTGCGTTTTGATTTTTAATCTTAACTAGTAAATAACCCTTTTTTAGTTTGGGCATAACAGGGTACTGGCCGCTGGTCTAGAACCCTTCCACATTTTCATCCGGGGGTTTATATTGCTAACATTAGTTAAAGGTTGGGTTCGTGTGGGTGAAGTGTTACTTTTATGTTTATTCTCCCCTATTTGTTGCTTCCTCGCAATTTCGTTTTTATCAACTCGTCACTATGAAAAAGTGGTAGGATTGTAGATCAGCACCTAAAATTTTCCTTAATATTGTTATTGCAACAAGGCGGCAAGGTGCTCAAGGATTTAACTTTTCAAATATTGCGTAATCCACCCGGGGAAGCCCCACTTACGTCATCGCCCAAACGTCGAAGTTGTTCTTCGTGCTGCTTGCTTAGCGACATCTGGTGAGCTTTAGGGTTCTCCAGAGCGTTCGCGATCACTGGAAAAAATGTTCAACCATTAAAACCAAACTGCAGGGAAATGCAACGATAAGGATGTCCGGTAATATCGGATCGGAGCCAAAGCCAAATTATTATTAGAGACACTCCAGCTATAATTTGCGATATGGCTGGAGTCCAAATGTTAGTGTATTTTCCAACCGGGGCTTCCCCAGTAGGCGTGGACCAGTCACCGGGACACATTTAATGTTTTAACTTTTTGTCAGTTGTTAGAAAATGAGTTAGTGATGTACTTAAGGGCGGGGTTGGGGTTAGGTAAAGTGTTTATAAGGCCTGATTCTGACCTTTTAGGACTTTTTAGAATTCCGATACAATTATATATTAGTTCTATTTTGGCCTTATCCTGAATTGTGGTTTATTCTGACGTTGGTGTTGTTCTTATCTCGGTCTTATGGCTGGACTCCCCCCAACTCACCCATCAAACTATCAGGAACGTAGCTCCGTAGCGATATCTTCACAAAGATTGATGTAGAGTCGAGTGGCACTCCACTAGATGTCCTCAGAGAGACGTACCGGAATCCGTTTTGTAAACTACTTAGGGGAATCACCCGTTGTCCCAAAAGTTGTCGACCATCGTCGTACAAAGTAAATCGGAGGAGCGCTAGGTCGGGGAATATCACCTGGGGATGAGTTGCAGTTAAAAATAATTAATCACTAAGGCAATTTATTTCGTCCTATAAGTGATAAATTTTTACCGTTAAATCAAAAATAAATTTGCCTAATGCGATAAACTAGGCCTGTGTGGTCAATTTTGCCGAGTATACCGAAAATCGCTCTAATAAAGATATAATACAATTAACATTTTGTTGAATGATATTGCGGCCAATGGTTTGAGAATCCACAAACAAAATCGTAATATATTTTACATGAGCAAGTTGCAGTTTAGCTACCATCAACGGTATTTATCTACCACCGAGGTCATTTGTTTACGAAGTAAATTCATGGGTGTTATCAGGCTTTTATTTTAACTTTAAACTTCAAAGTTTAAAATCAATTTTCAGCATTTTTAACCCGCCCCAAAGTTTGAAATCTGTTGAACATTTAAAGCCTGGGTTTGATAAATCATTTTAAGTGCGGTTATTGTGAAGTTTCCCTACACAAGCAATCTATAAAACCAGGTAGAATATAAAACCGCGTCACATTTGGGAGTTAATCTACATTTGTTTAAATTTATTTTTTAATTAATTTGTTTTAATAGGCTAGAATAATTTTTCAGGTTTCAAATGAAAAAGGAAATTTAAATTAATCTAACTTAAACTTGCTTATTGAATTTAAAAGCTCGTCACTAATAAACGTTATTTTGCTGATTAAATAAATATTTGTATTACAATATGGATGATATATTGGTGCCGATCCGGCATTCAATATCAAATTAGTTTTTGCATTAGACCAACAGTCGGTTAGTCATTTAACTCTTCAAGATAAAGTTGCCTATTGATCTTCCAGTAATAATTAGAAAGAGTTTTTGGTTATTTGACCCACTACCGGGCATGTCATAGTTGGCCTGGTAAAAAAGAACATGTTGTCTAGTTTCACATCCAATCTAATTTCAAAAAGCTAAAAAAGTATTAATTTATCTAAATGTGGTCAAAAACTCCCGCCTGATTTAGTTATTGTTAAATCAACAACAAGCTAGTTTTGAGTTTACCTTCCTGAATAGGAACTCCTGGTTGAACTGCGGGTTGAGGCTGTTGTTGGTCACTTGATTGGTTCGATATTCCTTGCGTATTGTGTCGTTGGGAAGCCCGTACATGTCAACCTCCACGTGGGAGGTGGTGGGACGGTCAGAGATGAACTGGGCCGAGATCACCTGCAAGAAAATGCTGCTTTAAACCAAATGAAACAACTTTTTAGACTGAAATGTTCATATACACAATGTGTGTTTTGTTATCAATTGGTCAGTACGGCTTCAGAAGGACGTGATCACAAATACACACAAATATGTGACGCTGTGTATTCTGTGATCTGGCACTTCTTGAGTCGTACTGGCCAACGATAACAGCCCTCATATATAGTACACTAGAGGCCTACGGAAAGGCATACCGGAAACTAAGGAAACTAAAAACAAGTAAATTGTCGACGTTAGAAGTTAAAATAATGTGGAGTTAAAATGTAAAAACAATTTAGAATTAGCAATGATTTTTGAAATTTAATTTAAATGGAAAACTACTTTAAATTAAATCAGCCCAAGACATAAAAAACCTTAAAGAACGAAAATGAATAAACTATCTAAAAAATCTGTTATAATAGGGCACTTTTAAAAATGTCAAACCCCTAAATTTATTCCCTATGTTGGCGCACAGACCAGTCATTTAAAAAACGTACAATTATTGCATGAATATACTTTTTTAACAGTTGAAAAGGAACCCTTTAAAAAATGTAAGAGTTTATTAAATGTTAGAATTTACATCAGATGCTAATTCCAAAGCAAGCCACCTTAACAGCGCACTGTGCAGCGATCACTCCGTCAACTGTAGACTCAGCGAACGGATCGAAGAACCGGTTTTCCTTCGACAGCATCTCGGGCTTAAGCAGGTATCCGCTGGAGGCGTTGTACTCGAACTTTGCCGCGTTAAGTTGCTGGCCGAGGTCTGCGCAATGACCGAGTAAAAAATCATAACTGGGATCGCACCATAGAATACTTATACCTAATGATCCAAGCAAAACCACAAAGGTTGTAAAAAAATCCAAAATAAATTTATTTGTACCAAATGTTTATCTATGTGCACAGGAATCTATTATTATTGCTCAGTGACCTTAGACCAGGGGTTCTTAAATTTTTCACCGCGGACCCCTAAACTTTTTTTTGCTTCACGTGGACCGCGGTAAGCAGGAAATTTAATAAAATGACGTCATAAATTGACGTCACAATACAAATAGACTGTAGAAATCTGCAGTTTTCAGTCCACAAAATGTGAAAAAGAAAATAGAAATTAAGACATTCAGTGCAAAAACGTTTTATTTTTAATTAAACTCTTTCCTTAGAAAAATTGATTACTTCCTAAATCTATACCAATATTTTAATTTGGCCTTCACGGACCCCTAAGGGGTCCATGGACCCCAGTTTAAGAACCCCTGCCTTAGACCTTTATCTGTAGAATGCTTACACAATTAAATTGATCACAACATATTTATCAAGGTGAACATATATTTTGTCTAGGCCCGAAAAACAATGACAAATTAACACCTAAACCAATCTTTCGGGAATAGTAACGCTACCGGTTTCAACTAATGTGTTTTGAAGGGAGGCGAAAGTAGAAATGACGACAATAAAACAGAAATCATGATATTTTTATACAAGAAATAGAACCTAAAATTTTCATTTTCATATATTGATTGCCTATAGCAGGGGTTGGGTAATTATTTTAGACAGAGGGCCACATGAGAAACAGAAAATGTTTTGAAGTGTCGGATCCAAAAGCCGTCGAGATACAAATAATATAAAGCGTGATTTCTTGTAATAAAAACTATAAATATCCTAGTTTTGACAAGCCAGTAAGGGTGGTAAGCCCCCTTGCTAGGGTAATACCCCTGTACCCACCGCATGTTTGGAAGTTGAGCGACACCATCTGCGAGCCAACGTTCCAGAATATCTGCGGCATGTAGTTGCTGGAATCTACCCGGTTGCCCTTTGGGTAGATACGACTCAACTGGCACTGGTTGAAGCTGAAAGCAAATCACAAATGTCTAGTGATTGATTAAGTACTGAGAAAACTAACTTTTAAGGTAGAGATCACTAAATTGAATCAAAAATAAATATTTCTTATAAGATTCCCATATCACTCTAGTATCGGACGAGCAGCGATATCCGATATTGTGGACGTGGAGTATCGCGATCCTGTACCCAATGACGTCATTAGTCTGCCCAAACAAAAAGATAGATAAATTTGAAATGTCCACAGCTATTTTGTCAAGGCTATTCGTCTTTCAAGGTAGAACCACTGCGCTGGACCGCAAATCATGAATATATTTTTAGAACCACTTGGTATCGGGTATCGGCTTCGACCCGATATTATCGTACACCACTGGCAGCAAGACACGCATCCCAGCCACAAGTTGTTCCTTGTGATTACTTACGTTACGAGTTCGATGGCGTTTGACTTAACGTGGCTGAGTCCAACAGATTCACTGAAGGAGGACATCTGGAAGCAGAAGCGCTGCGTCCCGGCTGACAAAGTAATAACAACGTTTAATACTTGAACTTTCTGTAGTTCTTCCTAACCAGAGGTTAGCAAACTACAACTCGCCAGTTAATTATTCACCGTCGTATATCGCCCGTGATCAAGCCCGAATAGTCGGTCACAGATCTTGAATTAACGAAATGCCTTGTAAACAAGTGGTGGTAATGAAAAAATGTTTTTAATAATTTGCACATTTCAATTCACACGGAACTTTGTATTGGTAAATGTTCTACACACGCTTAAAAACCGTTTTGCTTTGATTGCCGAACACAATTTAAAGTAGTTGGAAAAAAGGAAATTAAACAATTTTTTGTAAGTTTAAACTTACATGGATTTACAAAGCTGGGTCACAGACGGAGCTAAGTGGCCATGCTTACCTAAAAATAATTTTTTTGCTCGATAAATGTCATTACATCGAGTATTGTGCGGAAGTATCCACCCAAATTAAACATTTTGTCAACGACCTCCATTTTACCGAAAGATCTATATTAAACTGATGGAAAAAAGGAAAATTGAACAATTGAACCATTTAAACTTAGACAGGGGCGGAGCCATTTTATGGGGGGGCAGGCGGCCATGCCCCCTAAAAAACTACATGTTTTGCCTATTTTACCGACATTAATTCAAAAAGTTGCCTCACAACCTATTTTCCCCTTTATCTTGAAAATTGCCATTATGCCGAGTAATGTGCGAATATTGATCGGGTGCTATAAGCATCCCGGATTCTTTCAAATTACATATTCTGCCACTTCAAAACAAATAAACGCCATTTTTTTCAACATCTCCCTAAAAATATTTCAATCAAACAGTTTCACATTTGCGCACGGAAACAAAAGTTTCTTGTTACTTCTATCATGACGTCACGTAATGACGTAACTGTGACGTTAAATTTTCGTGTCCCCAGTTCACCGAAAGTTGTGTTTTACCTTCGAGTAGCTTCTTGAATCCGGCGAACTTTACGGACTGACAGTAGTTGACGATGGTTGATAGTCTTGGATGGATGTTGGTGGCTGAGGGCTTCACATACTCGTAATTACGCAACACTTCACGTTCGTCTTCCTCGCTGAGAACCTACAACATGAAGTACAACGATCACGGGTTACGCAACAGTCGCTTATAATGCGTATTGTTCTACTATAATAACCACAAGGTTGTATTAACACGAACCTACCTTTTTGACGGAGTTGCTTGAGTTCTTCGACCAAAGAGCTTCAGGGTTGAGACTTTTGGTGACAGCGACCGGAGCTTTCGGTGGAATCTTAAACAAAATATAGTTGTTTAATATTGTCAGTTCAAACGGTTGTGTGCGTTTATTGCGCAGCAGAAAAAAAACAAGATATATGAAATATGAGAAGAACAGGTTTCTGAAACATATGGTCTCAAAACTGGGTCCGTCAAGCAGTTTTGGGGGGTCGTGCAAAATAAACCAAAATATGTAAACGGGAATAAGCAGAACAAGTGAACCCACCTCCTTAAACCTCGCTATAGGTTGTCCACTTTTGTAATATTTTGTACATTTAGCATATATCTTTGTGTAGTGACGTTTTTTTTTTATAATATAATTTAAGAGAATTTCAAAAAAATGAAAATGGCCGGCAACAAACGTAAAATAATTGAAAAGTTAGAGAACCACTATATAATGCAGTAATTATCAAAGTGTGGCCTTGTAAAGTTCTCAAGTGTGCCGCGGAACTTTTATTAAGACATTCAGTCAGATCAAACGACTTTAATGCGCACTATCCCAAACTGATAAAATATTAGGATATTTAGCTATTTTACCTATCCTCGCGTACAAAGCGCAGTTATCAAGTTAAAATATTGTGGCTTTATTTAAAGTGTGACATCTAATTTATTTGTGTCTTGAGACTTTTTCAAGTTAAAAAGGTTGAGCACCACTGGTGTGTAAGCCCACCATAGAACTGTTGGGGAAAATGCACAGGAGCAACATACTGTGGTTAATTGAGGTTTTGTATTCCCCAAAGCCACTAACTATTACATCTCTAGGGGCAAACCACTATGAATCGGAACTATATCTCCCCTGGGCGTGTGTGTCATTTCAAACCTCCATTACCAGATGTCACAAAAAAATTATAAAAATATAGGAAAGTTTTGAATGAAATGTTTTTGTTTGTCTTTTACTTTTTATATAAATTCTCTCAATTCACACTGTTTTTTTGTTGTAGTTCATTAAATGCCTCAATCAGTCTCGAAGCTCATTATGTTAATCCATTGTGAGTGGATTTTTCATTAAAAACGACAAGAGATCATTAAAAAGCAGCGATCGCCTTGAATATTGGATTAGCTCGTTTTAAGGTTTTAATTCAGTGTAATGAGACAATCAATATAAGGGAGTAAAGTAGGCTGTTCCTCATCTATTATTCACCTCCCTGCACTTGAGATCATCCGTGTCGAAAGATTTGCTCAAACGAATTCCAGGATGCTCTTCTTCTGTTACTAAACAATGCAAAATATTGGTTAACACAATCGAGCTTTGATGACGACACAATTAACATTGTGTGGTAAAAATAGGAGGCAATTTTTAAAAGTAAACATAGAGAAAATGTAGTAAAAAATATTTTTAAATGAACGATCAGTTTGTTATGAAGTATATAAATAAAATACAAAAATAATTATTTCTGGTTTATCTGAATAGATGCTCTTAGTGCAGGAATGGTTTTAAGATGTCAGCACTTTTAATAATTCAAATCTTAATGACACTCAGTTGTCATGAAACCACTTCGCCTAAAATGTCAACAGAAAAAGCCTGTATTTATGTCAAAGATAAACGATGGTCAAAATTATAAAAACAAATAAAATAAAGATTTCAAGTGATTATATTTTGTTTGAAGCTACGGAATTCCTAACAATATGACTTCTGGTCTTTTTAATTTAACACATTAAGTAGGTTTACGAGTGCTAAAGCATTTTGTTGAACAAAAATGTTTTTTTATGCACGTTTTAATTACTTGGAATTGTGGTTATTTGACAACAGTGTTGACCAGTGTTGTAAGGAAGTGCAAATGCCTTGAATTAAGTTGTTTTGGTAAAACGAATTAACTTGCAACTTAATTGGGTCAAATGACTTAGGTTAAAATTAGGTGTTTTCTTTCAACATTTTATTATAAAAGTGAGCTATTTATCTTACGGTTTGCAGGAAAAAAATTAACTAGCCATATGTTGCGTTTTTGTTGTTTTTAGTTAAGTTATTGCTGATACACTGTTTACCAATTTTAATCGTTTGTGTTTTATTTTGAGAAAGTCGGCTTGCTCTAATTATGTCTTGACTTGGGACTTAATTTCAAAATGACGTATTTACAACACTACTGACGTCATTTGATATCGAATCGGCGGAACTATTGCCCAAAATATTAATATCAAAATAAAATACCAAGCATCGTACATTTGCCGCAATCTTTCGGTCTTATGAAATAATTGCATTAATTGCATGTCAATACTACTGGAGTACGGCTGGTCACAGCGCACACCAATGTCGATTCCATTGCTCAGTTAATTAAAACACAGCTTATAGGTTGCAAATAAATATTTCTCACCAATTGGTTCTTCTTCTTCCTGGATTGTATCCTCGCAAGTACAACCACCTTGCATTTCCTCAAGTTGCGCTGCAATACACAGGATATTTTGCTGTAGTGATTTAATATTGAGCTCAGCTAAAAAAAAACTATATAAAGGTGGCGAGTGCTTTTTAAATATTTTTAAGGGATTTAAATGGCCACTCAAGACATAGACAATATGGTTGTTTGTGCATACTCAGATAGTTGTTGTCTTTCAAAATATAGCCTACTTGTGTATCAACAGCAGAACATTAGCAATTAGTACTTAGATAAAATAATTGCAGTTTCCTAAAACTTGTAATGTGTCACCAAACCGAAAAGCCTTAAAAAATTGAGGTTGGATAACTGGATACTCGACCGAAACCAAAAAAAGGTTCAAGATTACTTTTGTAACTAAAAGAACATGAAAATCTGCTTTAGCTGTTTATAACAAAGGGAAAAAATAGTAAAAAATGAGGAAAAAAATTGGAAAAAAATGTTAACAGCATTTTCTAAAACCTAAATAAAACCCGTTTGAGGTTGTTAAGTCCAGTATATTCTAAAAAATTAAAAAAAAGATTTATTCTGGCCCATTTTTTAAAAATTTTTAAATTCATCGACTTTTGTGGGCCTTAGTTATTACTGATAACCATAACTATTATGAAGCCTCTTAAGAGTAAAAATTAGTTAAATTAGAACTAAAAATATGAATAAAAACGTTTAAATATTCGGTAGATTAGTGCTTTGAAAGTTTAAGTTCAACTAGATTTGCAAAGTAGCAGCCGGCAATGCAAATGTCTTGTTGACCTAGATAGAAACAAGATTGTGGGAAGGTAATTGTGCTCAAAGTCCCACGGGAAGTTTAAGTGGATTAAAATTGGAAAGTAGAGTCTGAGGAGAAAGTATTTTACTATCCGACTAAAAACACCATTTACAGGGTAGTTTATAATGTGTACAAAGTTACTTGAATGTAGGCAGTTAGAAAAACTTGAAAAAACATTTAAAAATATATATTTAAAAACAAAATATTTCAGCTATAAATATAGCAAAAAGACTAAGACCATTAATTTAGTTCTAAATTAATACATTTTTTTCATCGAAGATGCACTATGCACGGATCTGTAATATAGCTTGATAATGAATCTCAAAGCAAAAAGATAAGACTGAAATAATAAATTGCGTTCCACTTTTTATAAGTGCGGTTTGAATATATTACAGTCGCATTAACTGAAGATGAAGTTCATATCAAAACGTCTTTATTAACATGATGTCGACATTCATCATACATCGCCAATGTTTGCTATATTGTAGGAAAATCTCATGTGATAAAACAACAATTGTTACCCGTTTTTTTAATGTATGCCAAAATGTGAGTGTGAATGAAAAATATTTGTTCGTGGCAGGCGATAATTAAAACTTCTTTCACCTTTCTCAACTTCAGAATCCAATCTTTTATTCTTGATCAGGATTTTTCTTTTGAGTGCGCTCGGTGGTGGGAGGGGAACCCCCCTTTCCAACTGAAATTACACCATTCATAAATGTCGAAATAAATGAGTGGATCTCTTGTTATGCATGGTTTTGTGGTGGCAGAGCAAAAACATAATGTTATAACATGTAGTATTTCACAATATTGCAGCACAATGGCTGGAGGTTGTAGTTAGACGTAGTGAGAATAATAAAGCCCATACAGAAGTAGTAGACATTTTGTGAACATTTCAAATAACTTTTTTTATTAATAAAGATTTATTCGAAATGTTTGAAATGTTACTCATCTCTGTATGGGCTTCTATATTCTTACTACATATTTTAAAATAGTTAAAAATCACTGTTTTGTCTGATTGTACACAATTGTTGAATAAATCCTGACAAAGAACTCAAAGTTTTAAGAAGATCATTTAGTTAAAAAATGACAATAAGATGAAACTCACCGGGTGCGAGTCGAGGCATTTAGAGAGGAGCATTTCACCAAAGACCTCCTCGCAGTATTTAGCCATCTTCAACTGTAGAGGCTTACTGGAAAATAAATGAACATATATTAAAACGGAGTAATGCTGTTCCTCTGTAGGTAATAAAGAAACAAGAAACGATTTAAAGCTGATAAAATAATGGCGAGATTTTAAAATACTGTTGCTGTCTGCTTTGTATCAAATAAAAGGTTTTTCTGTTGAATATATTTATTAAAAATCACCGAAGTTTAGATCACAGATTAGGATAACCTTGTTCAGGGCAATAGATAGCAACATGACAAATAGAGATATATACACAGTGAAACTCGAAAATAAAACATAATCCTTTTCACAACAAATAAAAATTGTATTCAAAACATTAGTCAGAAAAAATGTTTTAATGAATTGCATGTTTTTTTCAACTTAATATAGTTTGATGCAAACTGAATTAAAAAAAAACTTTTTACATCTTTATCAATAAAAAACAAGTACATGTATATTTGTGGCAGATAACCGACAAATTCGAACCTGCAGTGGGTTTCAAAGGAAAGTATGACAGGGAACTGTGATGTCACAAAGGCTGTTTCTTTAATTGCGTAGAGGATATTTTTGAAGGGCACAACCGTGCACACAGCGTTGCCATGGGTTACGATCGGCTCCCCGTGGAAATTTCCTTTCCCGTCCCAACAATCGAGCTCAACACACCTGAGCATACAGATATGAAACTTGTAAATCAAGGGAATAATATAAGTTTAAATTAAATTGTCTTTAGCTCAACGCACCCACAGACACATGATTGTGGTCAGGGAAACATAGAGAGGAAACATTGCAATCAAGGAAAAATATGTGTAAGTTAAGAAAATTCTTGGAGTTTAATGCACCTAAGCGTACACTCATGAAGCTTGTAAACTAAGTAAAATATTAAGTTTAAAATGAGAGTTTGAGTCAATGCTTGATGCAAAGTGGTGTCGATCCCCACACAAGCACTGCAATTACGAAAAATAAGTCTTGTAGTATCGGATCAGGCATACTAGGGTGGTACAGTGCCAATTTAAATATAACTTATGAATTTGCACATTTCAGCCATGGTTTGCGATCCAACATAGAGTATTCTACTTTAAAAGATAATTTCTCAATTAAAAGTTGGGTATATATAAGCTTCCTAACTCTAGATCAATTTTGCTATTTGAGCTTAGTTAAGGCGTAATTTGGAATTGATTCGAGCAGCTGTAATTTTGCATAAATATTTCTGGGTTGAAAGTATAACAATGACAAAAGTCAATGCAAATCTAAACTCTTTGGTAATGCCAATGTACAAAAATAAGTTTATCTACATATGTTCCTCTAGCCGAATCATTAATTAAAACTTATATACTAGAGTAAAAAAACGCACGCATAGAAACATAACCAATGTCAATTTAGTACAAACTAATAAGAATCAATATTAAGTTTTATTCCAACACCACAAAGTAGAAAGCTTTTAACAATTAACAACAAAATAATGTTTGAAATAACTTCTGACAAAAGGGTTTATCAAAGTTTTAATTCAGAAATTGTTTTAAAAATACCTAACCCTTTGTTCTTGGAAATTTCCCACAGTATTGCTTGTAATTTAATTTTTAATTAAGTGGCCTTAAGAAAGGATTGGATAATTTAATTATGGCCTCTGGGACTTGATAAAAATTGAGGTGTTTTGTTCATTTATAATGAAAATGTCCTTCATTGACACTTTGGCCAGAGAGAAATTATTGGTGCAAAGTTATTCCACAGCATTTGCCAGTCACTGATCAGTGGAATATTTTTATTTTTTTGGTATTTTGGTAAGAATCACCATGCTTTGAAGCATTAGTATTGTGACTTTGAAAATACACATTGTTAAATGATTGGCAAAACAAAATTCTGGACAAAAAACGGCTGATACAAACAAAAAAAACATTCCATGAAGAATTTTTGATAAAAAAACAAGATATGAACATGCATTTTCAGCCCATATAATTAAAATGAATAACATTTTATCATTATTTTAAATCTGCACATAAATTAGGTTGTAAAACAACAAAATTAGCATAACAAGCGATAAATAGCCCTGAATCAAGAACATTAAAGTTGGACCCCAACCTTTGTGTACTAATCTTTACTTTTAAATGCTAGTTAAAAAACTAAACAATCATTAAAAAATTTTTTTAAATTACCTAGATAAAGTTATCACTGAATATAGGCGTAAGACTTCACCAATAATAACTACTTTACATTGAAAAAATAAAAACTTAGTAGTAACACTGTATTGACATATTTACTTACACAACACCATTACACATACATACACAGTACACACATACATACATACTACACACATACATACACACACAATACATACACATACATACATACACAGTACATACACACATACATACCTGCACAGTACACACATACATACACAGTACATACATACATACCTGCACCCAGATAAGAGAATGTGTCTGTAAATATCAACAGATGACTTGCCACCAATTTGTCTTCCTGGAAATCAAGGAATACATACTTGACTTAATACTACAAAATTAAAAAAAAACAGAGATAAAAAAGGAAGCACCAATATTAAGCTTGATGATTGGTTGGTTAACAGGGTAGTTTAATATAGTTTGTATTACAATGAAAACACGTGAAGTTTAATGAATACCAGGTCCATGATATGTCCTATAAATTTAAATATAATTTGATTCATTCTTAAAGAGCTATAGCAGGATTAGCAAATATAGCAACAATTGAAGAAAGCAATATTTATCCAGTCAGACCCAAATAATTCACACAAAAGTATGAGATTTAAAAGCTCATTACTTTATTACTGAAAAAAAACAACAACCAGTGATACCAAAGGAATAACAAGTCATGTCTGTGTTGTGTCTGATATTTTGTAAATATAAGTACTTCATTATTTTGACGAACTTATATTAAAAAGTTCATGACATTACATGGGAGTGACTTGTTATTTTGTTGAAACTTGTTGCTTGCACTCACCAACAAGATAGGTGTTGTGCGATGAATTGATGAAGTATCGGCTTAACGGTTGGTCCATATCCTGGTACAAATCAAGATGTTCAGGGTAAATCAGCGGGTTGTCCTGGCTGTTAAGGTACTCTGTGAAACCTTGCAGGGAAAGCCGGTCTGCAAACAAAAATTGAATCAATTTAACTATTTTGCTTGGACGACTAAGTCAGTGTTTCTCAAACTGTTTTAGGAGGCGATGAAAATGCAAAGTATAAACATAACAACAAAGTTTTGGCGATTCAAGTATTTTCACTAAACATCTTGTGGGTAAACAAATAAAATCATTATTATAATTGCGAATTTTATTGATATAAGGCATATCTTTGCATTTCCCTCACAAAATTATAAAGTACTGAAAAAATCTTGCTCAGAATCAATCTCAATAAATCTAACTATGAGTAAACTACTTCAGTCTGTGACCCAACCAAATTAATCCGGTGACACGATTTGGGTTGCGGCCCATCGGTTGAGAAACACTGGATCAGGTGATTTAGTCTGAGATGGCCAAATATTTCGACCTTATATTACTGAATGAAACGAACAAGTTATAACTGGGTGGGATTATGACAAACCAAATTTCATGCCAACATGTTTCATGGAATTTTTGTAACAGTTGTTCCTGTTTAAATAAATGAAGGTTTGATAACAGAAAAGGCAATAGTGAACTCATTATAGGCCATTTTTTGAGACTCTCCGGTTTAAATCAATATTTTAAACCAAATTTAAAATCCAACATTCTTAACAATTGGCATGTTGCAGTTGATCAACTTTTTATAGGCGATAGGAAGTTATATATTTGGAGACAGAATTACAGGCAAACTTTCAAAAGATTCATTTTGTATGTTTATTTATATTATTATTTTTATTTTTAGATCAATGACTCGAATCATACATTTCTGTGTATTAGAATTTTATAAGGTTACTCAAAAGTCAGCAAAAAGAGCGGATCAATAAGATCTCAACAAGGTAATTAAATGGTTGGAATTGGGGCTTTATTGCCAATTGGAAACCACAAAAGAACGATTCTCAAAGGGCCATAGCAGGAAAGATAGAACTGCAATTGCAGAAAACAATATCCGGTTGGACTCGAACCTTTCACATGAAAGTATAGGACAGGGATGGCGAATCACTGTCCGCGGGTCACAAAGTGACGGACCACACATTTTTAATGACCCACTTGTGTTTCTAGAAATAGCGAAATGTTTTCAATCTTTTCATAAAAGGATAAATGTAAAAAAACACTTCTTCGTTAGATAGCACTAAACTGTTTAAATCAGGGCTGGCAAATCTGTGGGTCGTGCAAAAGTGTTTTAGTGGTGGCGAGTATAGGCCTACATTAACTGCACTTCAACAAATTCGTGCAGAAAAGTTAAAAGCATTTCGTTTATCATAAAACGTGAAGGGTGGTGATTCTTTAAGGAGTTTAGGGGAAATTAAGAGTTCGCAAAATAAAAGTTCTAAAAACCCTCGTTAAACCAATAAACAATGCTAAAAAGCTTTCGGCTGAACTCCTGTCATCCCATGAAAAATGCTGCAGCATTTGTTAACTATTTAACTTCTTAATATTTGTGTGAATCAGAATTTGGAAATCATTCAAAAACCTTGAATTACCATCCCAGACAATAACAGTTAAAACCACCCAGCAGCAAAGTTTCACATAAAATTAGCATATGGTTAAAAATATGACCCACTTGTGCATTGTGTAAGGATTAAGGTTGTGTTTGTGACCTGCGCGATGAAAGGTTCGCCATCCCTGGTATAGGATTTTAAAAACTTATTACTTTTGCTTAAAAACATTGCAACCAACAATGTATAAAAAGCACTCCATTCACCAACCTTACACAGAACATTTTATATATACAAGATTTTATGTTTTATAAATCATTGTGTATTGTTAAAAGATAAACATCATTGCTAAAATAAAAAATAAAAACTTTCTTAAAAACTGTGGTTTCTTATGGGTGCAAGTTTGCAGAGCAGCTTACAAAGTCCAATGAAAACAGATTTACTTAAAGAGGATTATGGAAATAATAGGCAATGGAGCCAGAGCACACGACAATAGACTTAATCTCCTGAAATGATCCACTACAATTGAGCACAAAAACTTAAGTTGCTCACTTTTGGTCAAATGTTTGCTGAACTGACAAAGAAATAATTTTAAATGTAATGCTTAAACAAGAAGCACATGGGGATGAAAATGGGAGAAAAAAATAAGCAAAAACATCATTGAAATGTTCAAGTAGTGCGTATGTGTATTATAACAAATATTTCCACAAACTTTATGTATAGACCTTAATTACAATTTCCTGAATGAAAACTATAACCTACATTCTTCATATAAAAGCACTTATTAAAACGGTAAATCAGTTTGAGTTTTGCCAACCAATGAATTAGTCGGCCTGCTTTAACTGTTTTTTAATTTTTAAACAAATATTTCACAGCACAAGTTCAAATTTAGCAATATTTAAACAAATTTGATTTTAGAGTTGTAAAGCTAATTTAACTGTTGAAGATAATTTTAATTTTTGTGATATAAAAAAGGGGGAAATGCCACCTAAAAATGCCAGTTAAAACATTTCACTCACTCAGTTCCACATTATTCTTGTCGGGTTCAAATTTCTGGATGATCGCTGACGCTCGTTTTTCGTCATACGTCGGAACTAGAATCTCATTTAAACGAGGGTCGCGCTGGTGCTCATTCAACCATGTCACAAACTCTGACAGTTTAATGTGATCAGCTTTGGTTCTACGAGAACAACGTAATATTATCAAAATAGTTTATATCCATGATTTTTTCTTTGTCATTGCTGTCGTACAATTTGTTGTTGTTGTTTTTGGCCTCTGAACTCCACAGGTGTTCATATTTTAAAATGTGTTCTAACTTCCAACATATTTAAGATTCACCATATTTTAACATTTTTATATACTTTTTTGGACAGAAACTAAAAAAGTCTCTCAAAATACATACTTTGCAAAAATTTATGCTTTTATCCCTGTTTCTTTCAATGAACATGGAATAAAAGTTAGTAAAAAATACAACAAATGTTGGAAAATTTGAGAACTATTGTACTATTTAACTTTAAATTTTTCTTTGTTTTTAAAATTTAGTATTGTCAATGTTAGAAAATTATTATTTTTTTTTTTTCTGAATGCTAAGAAAACAAGTTAGTATGGGTTTAGTTAAAGTCGTTTCCACTCACATTTCCGTAAAGATATTTTGCAAATCTGGTCGTTCACAAATTCGTTGGTAAATCTTTTTGTAAACCTCAAAAGTGAGATCTTTTGGATTGATTTCTTCATTCTAAAGAGAAATAAAAAAATAAACTAAACAAACAGAATTTCTTCATTGAAAACATAACTTGATTCTTAGTCTATTAATTTCCAGGTTGTCAACCTGTGTTTATTTAAGTATTTATAAAAATTAAAACAAAATGCTTTTTCAGTAAATATTCACCCCTCTTAGCATTGTAAACCAAAAGGTATTGAGGTGAGCGTTTCATAAATGTGGTAGAACGCCAATTACCTTTATAAAGTGGTTCATGTATTTTATACGATTGAAAGTTGTTGAAATAAAAAAGTACTTTATATAGTTATAGTTAGAAAAAGTCAAGATTACCTTTGCACAAGTAAATCCACCAGCGTTGAGTTTGGAGATAACTGCTTTCTCGTTTTTGTCGTGACCGAATTGTTTCACCAGCCTAAAAACACACAGTTTAAAAGTTTAAAGAAAAATCAAACTTTTATATTTTAAAGGATGTTTAGTCGTTTTTTTTTCAAGCTTCTAACTAATCAAAAAGAAATTCCTTGCTGTAAAGTGCATTTGAATATTTGTAATTAAGTCCTAGCATAACAAGTTATAAGTAAACAAGAAACCAAATGTCTCAAGTTCAAACTTGCAAGGTTACTGTTACCAGTAAAATAATTTAAAAATAAAAAACAATTTTTAATTTAAATATTAAACGGCTTACTTTCGTATCGGAATCATTCCTCTTGCGTTTGTTGAGTACATAAGCCGTTTCCATCTGGACGTTTACACATTTATGTTTATTTAACAAGAAATTAAACAACAATAAAGTGCAATAACATCATATAGTGCAATAAAAAAGAAAAACAATTAACGGTATGCTTCATTAAAAAAATACCCACTGTCAATAGAAAATTGTGGTAATTTAAATGATAATTCAGAACTGTGTTTGCTTAGTAATTATTAAATCTGTTTGTTCAGTCTTTATATATTAGCTCCTTTATTTACCAAGAAATATTTAAAATGATATCTGTACATAGAAGATCACAGAATATTTACATTTTCCTTCGGTTGGAAATATTGATTATTTTCAGGAGGCCAGGCAGGCCAAAATCAATAAATTTTAATTAGGCAAAGTTCATGGAACTGTGGCCCACAAAATAACACAATTATATCTTTCAAAAAATGTTTAAACTGACTTTTCATTCTGTTACAAACATCATTTTTTTTATTGCAAAGCAGGTAATCAGCTTAAGAAATAAAACATGTGTTTTACAAAATGTATTTCGAGAATCAAAATTGACTTTTGATTTGATGTTGGGATATTTACATATGAACTTACTGTTTTTTCATAATGTCAGCAATACAGAGATGCTTAAGTTGTGGACAGCAGAGGATTGGGCTGATTGCTGAAACCCATTGCTGAAAAGAAATTAGGATGTAATACCTTAATAATGCTAATTAGATAATTTTAACAACACATTAAATATTTAAATCATAGAAAAAAGCAAATTCATAAAAACAGCAAAATCATAAAACATCTTAAAGCTAAAAAATTAGATAGCTGTATATCCGAATCCAATACTTGACATTTATTGTGATACCAATATCCGATATTTTTGACAAAAAGCATCGCAATGTGACATCATTTCTGTGGTCAAACAAGCAAAATAGATGAAAGTGTTTTGCTACGATTGTTTTCAGGCATAGGCTAAAACCTGCTTTAGCACTGAGAGGTTTAGTTACTTCCAGTTATATTACTACTATTGTTCAATAAGATTTTTGTTTAATGTAGAAATTCAAGTGTGTTGCATCAGAAAGGCTCAGATACTAGCATATTATCGGAAGAGTACAGATATAGGCCCTTATATATAGGTAACGCATAGGGGGGTTACAAATATTTTTTTATTACTAGGCTATTAGTGTTTGGGTAAACAGTTGTTCATATTAAATTTACTTGAAAAAATAAAACTGTCGACAAACAAATACACTATTAAATGCCTGGCAGCAAAACTATATTCATTAATTAAATGATCACAACTAATTGATTCCATTTTTTCTTGCCTTTTTTCTAAACCATTCACAACACACATCTGTTAAAAGTATTTTTATGCCACACATATGTCCAGATGCAACTTAAAACCTGGTCAGTGGGGATTTGGGATTTAGAAGGCTCATGTCAGTGGATACCAACCTAAATTATTGATAACTAATTATGTAATTTAAAATATTAATGGCTAATTAGGGCAAGGTACCAGCATTTTCGGTAAAACATATTTCATAAGGCTCGGCTTTTAACCAAAATAGGAGAATTTTAATCTTTTATATTTTCAGTAAAAATGTTATTATTTAAAAAATATTAGTTATATACCAGTGATAACAAATATAACGACTCCACAATGAACATGCTTGTTTGGAATGTTAACGAATTTAAAGTATGGTGGCAAAAAAAATATATAATTCTAAACCAACAAAAATATGATTTCTATTACCTCAGCAATGGCTTCGGAAGGAGCAATAAATTGCATGACTGATAAACTGCCGAATTCAAAACCATAATAAAAAGATAAAACACGATTTGCCAAGTTCTTGTCAACTTCATTCTGATCAAGGAGAGATTTTGGATCCTGGGGAAATATTAATTAACAAATATGTTTGATTATGGGCACAAAATTATGCAAGGCTAAAGTTTTTCAATTATTTACTTAAAACAGGGGCCACTACAACCCGTATGAAAATTGGGCCGCATAATCAATTCTACCGGCCTACGGAATATTTCCTTGAAAAACATGAAGTAAGTTGGAATGTTTTCAAATGCTACTCTAACTAAATTTTGATGCAATTTTGAATTATACAATAATTTCGTAAAGCTTACAACAGTTTTTAGTTAAAACAATATTTATATTTCGTTCGTTTAACCATAATCAAGTTAGTAAAGTTCCACAAGAAATTATTTATTTGGCCGAGTAAACCTTACGGGTTTCCGGCTTTCATTAAAAAAGTTTGGTGACCCCATATGTATACCTTTATATATTTGAAACACAAAGTAGCATAAAATCAACTAAATGTTTTAACAAAACTATTTCATTTAACATTGAAATGATAAATAAATATATTTATATGTTTTTTATTGTGCTTGGATTTGTCTGCAAGTATCTCAAATTTATCCAAAGCTCCTTCAATTTATCCAATACTTCTGTGAGCAGAGAATTAGCAGTTTGTATATTATAATTAAATAGTTTGGGCATATAAAAAATTATTTGCTTAAAATATTTAGCGGTAAACTAAACAAAACCTTAAAAAACATTGTGCATAAGAGATAACTACATTGCCTTATAAAGATTGAGTGCATTTTTTGTTAGATTTTGATTTTGGCTAGAAAATTGTGGGAAATTTTCACTATTTCGAATCTTAAAGGACCAACTGCTAACAGTCTGATGTACAAGTAGGCTATGTTGATAAAATTTGGGATATATTTTGGTCAATCAAAACAAGCTAAAATAACACTGGTTGAGTGTATGTAGCACTACAGGAGCCTTACAACATAAAAATCAATAAAACCTTAAGAGCGACGCCAGTGCGCACTTCTTTGATGTGCGAGAGTTCAAGAGACTGAACCTCCTGGAAAAAAGAAAACGTCTTTTAAAATATGTTCAAGCAAATCATGAAAAGAAAAACCTCCCAGCAGCTCTATTTACTGCAAAGTTACTAAATTTGAGATAACATGAAAAAATTAACACAACATACACCATTTTAAGGTGTTTTTTAAAAAAAAATCTTTTTTAACTTATTTTTTAAAACTTTCATGAAATCCAACAATGACATAAACTTTTAAGACAAAATTAACAAATTATAATAATCTTTCATAGGAATATAAGTATGCAAAACAATTGTTAATTAAATGTAGGTTAAAATAATATCATCAGTTAATAGTCAAATCACTCAGAAAAAACTTTGTTTTAGAAATGTATAACCAGTATATATTTATATATATATATATAAAACTATAGGTCATGCCTTATGTTTTATGAACAACATGTAAACTAAGGTATTATTAGGTTACAAGCAGCCAGCAAGACTTGCGATTTTTAATTGAGCTTTTGGTGTATATTTATTAGGCCTATCAGTGGTAATAATTGAGCGACATAGTGTAAGGCTTGTTCCCTCCTTTCTAAATACACCACAAAGTTCATCTGTATACAAAACTTGCCAATATATCGTGTGGAGGTTTTGCACGAGCATTTAATTCCGAAAGAAATTGGTAAAAACTGAATCTCCCTTGTTTCAATTTCTGAAAATATTCTCCATAAAACCACAGCAATGTAGTTCAGGAAAATTGTAATTGTGAGATTGCTATAAAACCTGATTCACAGCTGACAGAATGTGCAAGTAAATTGGAAGTTGATGACAGACTTAAAACTCCAAGACAATGCATTCAGTGGCAAGCTTACTACATTAGGCCTAGCATAAACTTTTTGAAATTCAGAAGATTAAAAATATAATCGATTGTCCTTACTTTTTTCATTTTACGATAAAAACTAAAATACAATGAAAATGTATTGATTTGACGGTTACAAAAGGTCTTGATGTTGACAAACTAAATTAGCAGAAAATCACAAACTCAAACCTGTCTTTGATGGAATTGCCAAACAACGAACAGACCTTCTTCATCAACTTTCATCAAGCATTTCTGAACTGTCGTTGAAAATGAGATGCCCTGGAAATGACAACATAATGTAAAATATTTTATAATACAATTAGGTTTTTAGATTTTTATTGCCAGTTAATTTGCATCATGCTTTTATAATGGCTGTAAAGCAGATTTAAAAAAATAGTTGATAAACACAAAGAAAAAATGCAATTTAAATTTTGGAGATTTTTTGTGCATTTAAAGGGTTGCATTTTCAAACACTCTGCACAACTAAAAATATAACAAATTATTGTTTAAATGTGCTGAACATAATTAATTACATTTCAAAGTGACACATGAGATCGCAAGAAACAAGATGTTTAATTTGGACAGGAAACCAACAAATAATTTGATCAAATTACTTACTTCTGGTCGTTTCTGGAATTCACTCCCTTTAAGTAATATAAGAGAGACATCCATTTCATTTCCATCCACAACAAACTATACAACTAACAAAATGGGACGAAACTAAAAACGAATAGTTTTTTTTTAAATATTGGTGGGAATAATAGTTGTTTTAAGACAATCAAGGTTTATGGTCTAATCGAGGCCCAAACTGTGGTTGGTGTACCACTAGTGGTAAGAGAAGGTTTTTCAGGTGATAAGCGAGTAGCTTTCGATTTTTTTCATTAAAACCTTGATTCACAACTCTACGTTTTGTTTATCTGGTTTTGTTTACAAATTTCCCCTGAAGCCGAATCTTATTAATACATTACTATTCCTGTTGTTTCGAAAAATACAATAGATCTTGAAAATACAGGCCATGCCAATTGTCAACAAGAAGCACAGTTGCTTTGTAAAGCGTACAACACTTTGGGACAGTGGGCGTTAATTATGTCAAACGATTGCTCTTACAAGATATAAACTACTGTTTTATAGCTTAAGCTACTAAAGGCGTGAATAATGCTAGTTGTAAGATAAATAAATATAAAAATATGATTCGATCAAATTAGTTTTTGGCAAGAAGTGGTACGCGTGGCAGTACATAGGTTGGGGAATAATTAAATGGGTAGCTAAACTATTAAGTATAATTTCGGATTAAACAGTGTATTAAACCAATCAAAATTAAATGTTAAACTTTGTCGACACATTAAATGTAAGTAAAAGACACAAATGTTTGAAAGAGGCTATTCTTTCGGACACCAAAGTATTTTAAAGGTACATATAATCACTAACAGGTGTAAGTGTAAAAGAGTGATCAGGTTTTTAATTTGCAAATTTTAACCGTTTAATTTTTATTTAAAGTGTTATCTTTAAGCCCTCAAGTTGAGCTTGCGATTTTTCTAGAATCGATTTATTTCAATTTTATTTGTGTTAAATTTGCCGATATTTACTCAAAGTCTTGCCTTTTTGGTAATTTAAACTCCACTAAAACCGAAAGCCTATATGCACCCCCTGAGCCTATTTATCCGGCTAACAAAGTGATTAATGATTTTTAAAAAAGCATTGAAATTATGCAATGAGTGCTCCGGTTAAACATCCACTTCCTACATGTTTATTGCTCACGACATTGCAGCTAACAAATATTTTCAATTTACACTTTCAAAGGTTAAAAGGTTAAAACTTCCGCGACAAAAAAAGTTTGCCGACCACTGCTGTAAGTGCTAATCATTTTTACGCTAATGAAAATTAACAGCTTGATATATTGTTAAGCAAAGCTGATGCCCTACAAGAGTTAAAAGTATTTACAAACAAATTTAGGTAATTTAAACATTCCTTCCTGGACTGATGCAATAGTTGTTACACTGATGAATGAAATATTTAAGTTAGTTTTTTTCTATTTTTTGAAGAAAATCTCCATGTTCATCCAATGGTTGACTGAAATCGTTAATTTATAAATGGCCTCAGACATTTTAACATTTTATGCGTTTGGTGAGAAATCACATAATACCAGACGAAAACGTGACTGAAATTGTGCTAAATTTAAACTTTCAACATGACATGGAATTATTCCTGGAAATAAAATCGTTATAATCTGAACACAACCAACTTAATAAACCTTAATCAGCTGTAACACAAGTCTTTTTCGCTTCAAGATTCGTCTACAACTAACATACACAAAAAAAATGCTCTGAAAACATAAACATTAACAAAACAACTACATACTCTATAAGCGTTTAAAACATATTATTTTATCTGTTTATTTTTTGTTATAACTAAAAGTATTGCGAACGCGAAATAACTGCGGAATAACAAGTCTTATCACTCACGCGATTCTATTTCGGCAATATCTTGCCGCTGTGTACAACGATGCGAAAAACAAATTCCTTCGCTCGATTTTTTTAAACCGGCTTCACGCGTTTGTTTACTAACCAAGCATGACATCTAGCGGACAATGTTTTATTAATTGACGCTCGCTAAGAGACCTTAAACTACAAACCTGACTTTGACAAGTCAGGTAAATAATATCCAATCTTTTTTTAATTAATCTATTTTTTTACAATTGTAGGGCATAATAGCTTTAGTTCGCAACGATTATGTCAATTTAAAGTTCTTTAAATTGGATTTTTGTATCTTACGGATTAAATTAAATCTAGATTTTCAATTGATAAGAAAAGGGGGGAAGCGAATGGTTTTTGAAAATCTCTGTAAGAGGCTCGAACCATAAAACGTTACTATATAGAAACATAGCCTACATGAAAAACAATTGTTTGCCAAATATTTTCCAACTGTAGATTTTGGCATATATCCTAGCTAAGGATATTCGTCACAATTTTTGGGGGCATGTCATAAATGTAGCGTTAAAACACATGCTACCGTAATAACAAAATAGTCTGCGAATATGTTAATTGTGACTGTCATTTGGTTATTAATCTAAAATCTGCGGCTAACGCTGGAAGAAAGTTTTTTTAGGTTTTACAAACTAAAACATGAACCGGAGTGACTTGTCTCTCATAAATGAGGTGATACTCCGCTGGAAAATGTTGAGCCACTGTGGAAGTGCAAGCTATCTAACAACCAAGCAAGACCCCCATGCTGCGGCTGCCGCGTATTTCCCGTTGGATGCTTTTACAAGCAATTCCCTGACGACTGAAATAGTGATCGACCGAATAAACGAAGGGCACGATACTTTTATTTAAGCAGGTGATTTTATGATTTATTGAGCACATTTCATCGACGATGCACAAAAACGAAAATGAAACTCTTCAAAATAAAATAATTGGAAAATTATTTCAATTTCTTGTCCATAATGTTAATAACGACAATACACAATTTTTATAAAAAGTGTTCAAAGGCATTAAACAATTATTCTAGTAGTTTTGGGGGATACAAGCTAATGAAAAAAACGATAATACTGATTTACTACGTAAAAGCGCAAACTAAACGTAAATATGATCGATTATTATAAGTGTGTTTGTGGCATGTTAGCAGAACTTCCACTTTCACAAAAAAAAAGTCGGACAGCGAGTGTTAATGGTAAGGACGCGCGCGCTCATTCACTGTCGTGATATGTCAGTATGACGTAATAAACCCAATAGACTATGTTGAATAGAAGGAAAGTTGCGAAGTAGAAGGCGCGGAAGAATATATCGAGCCTGGTGGGATCGTACAAACAACATATCACTCCGCGCTTGTCGAAGTTCAGCATTTCGGAAGTGGAGGCCTGTGACGTAATATTAAACAAGTTTGTCTAATAATATCGGATCGGAGTCCATAACCGATACCATGTTTTAGAATCGTCCGATACTAGGGTATCGTCCGATATCAATTGATAGTATCAGTGCTTGTCCGATACTACGTTGGTATCGGTGCCGATCCGATTTAAAATATCAAAAATATTTTAGCGAATTCGCGAACTAAACAACATTTTATAAATTTAAAACATGGTTTTAACGTTGTTAATGTCTTCAATTTGCTTGTTTGATTTTAGTAATGACGTAATTTGGTGTCGGTTGGATCCCCAATTTTATTTCTTAAAGTATCGGTTATCGGCTTTGGAAGAAAAGAGCGAAGTATCGTAGACCCCTGATATATCACCCAGTTGTTGCGGCAATTTGGGTTTAGTTGCCAAGTTTGAATCGATGGATTGATAAAAATCGAATAAGTTCATTTATTAAGACATTTTTAACAAATATTTGACCTATATTGACTTCATATAGCTTTTACTTAACTGGCAGATTGCCTATTTTTGTGGCAAACGACTTGGATGTAAGTAAATTTAAAATGCCTTGTTCTCACCAGCGGGACTTACCCTGGGGACTTTCCTTGTGCTTCGCAGCTTCATCAAATAGTTGAGCGCGCAAAATTGAAGTACAGTAGCAAATACGAAGAGGAAACAAACCCAGAGGTAGATGTCCATCGCTGTCAGGTAGGAAACCTGCAATTGAAGGGAAGCTAGGTTGGTTTGATCGCTGTACCGAGCTTATCAATCAACATGGGATAGTTAGCTTTAAATTACCCTTTTTCTAATCCTTTGGGAGAAGATGTTTCATTAGGTTTTTATAAGCGCTGCTAAAAATATAACAATCCCCGTGTAAACATTTACTCAGATTTAAAACTTTTGCAATTACAACAGGTAATTAGCAGTTATATACTTGAATAAAACATTTGGTTTCTTAAAATTTTTTACCCAAAGCCAAAACTTAAAAATACATGAACATTCCAACACTGTTTAGAGAGGTATATTACAAGCAAAAGAAATAGAAGTTCATGTAATGTTTTAAATGCTTGAGAATCGTTGCTATTTATTTGGGTCACGTGGTTTGGAATCCGGGATAAAACGGAATAAAGTTTCGTTATTGCGCCTTACGTCTGCTACATTTAGTCAAGTTGTAATGACATCACTTTTCCAAAATTACATCACAATGTACGTCATTACCTTCGGTAGTGATGACTTCATACCGGTGATGATGGTTGCTATGGTGAGCACCGACGTCACACCTGTAATCATCAACAACAAATTCAATTCAACGCTAAAGATTTATGGGACAAACAAATTAAAACTATTTTTTCGATCAAATGACGTCATACCTGAAAACAATGCAATTGGAAAAAAATCCCTAATTTAACGAATTACTAATAATGTCATAACAATAACGTCACACCACTGTGTCCAACATAATGACGTCAAACCACTGTGTCCAACATAATGACGTCAAACCACTGTGTCCAACATAATGACGTCACACCACTGTGCCCAACATAATGACGTCACACCACTGTGCCCAACATAATGACGTCAAACCACTGTGTCCAACATAATGACGTCACACCACTGTGCCCAACATAATGACGTCACACCACTGTGTCCAACATAATGACGTCAAACCACTGTGTCCAACATAATAACGCCACATCACTGTGCCCAACATTATGACGTCACACCACTGTGCCCAACATAATGACGTCACACCACTGTGTCCAACATAATGACGTCACACCACTGTGCCCAACATAATAACGCCACATCACTGTGCCCAACATTATGACGTCACACCACTGTGTTCAACATAATGACGACACACCACTGTGTCTAACATAATGACGTCACACCACTGTGTCTAACATAATGACGTCACACCACTGTGTCTAACATATTGACGTCACACCACTGTGTCTAACATAATGACGTCACACCACTGTGTCTAACATATTGACATCACGCACATCATAACGTCCCATATTATTGTGTATCGCTACACTCCCACCACTACGCGATGCACAATAGATGGCGATGACGTATATGATGACGTCACTGGTTGTATGACGTCACGTACCGAGTGCGACTCTAGCTGGTACTGAGGTAGGGTCGATCCACATTCCCAGTCCTGCCAGTGTTACCATCGACATCGCAGGGAAGTAGGATTGTAGAAGGAAGGAAAGAGAATATCGCTGAAGCTCGAACGATACTTGCAATCGGGATCGATCTGGGGGGGCAAGATGCTGTTACGTCACAATACTAGACGCGCGAGGACAATTTTAAACTAAAAGGGTCGTAAGAAGTCATAACGCACTAAAAGGGACGCAGGCTTCTAAGTTTGAAAAACGTTACTCGACCTAACCCCTGAGTTATCCCCAAATTAACCCCTGGGTAATCAACAAGTAACCCCTCGAGAATCCCGAACTCACCCCCTGGGGAACTCCCATCCGCCGATCGGTTGTCAGCGATGAACTTGTGGTGAATGAGGCGGAACTTTGGCATACTTTGCACTAAAGCTGGATCCAGGAACAAGTTCTCGCCTCCCGCCCACTCCAACAACAACTCGTCCTTGGTGTAACCCACTCTCGCGTCATAATAACACATTGTTACTTGGTGCTCGGGTAAAGTGAGAAGAAGTTATTAAATCGAGTCGAAAAAAGAAAACACTCGGCAAATATTTTGTAAATTAAATGAGATTATATGAATGTTGTTAACAAGTTATTTTAAAGAACTTAAGTCAACGTTAATGGATTTTTCATTGTAATAGCAAAAAAAAACAAAGTCATTGTAATAGTAAAAAAATCATAAGCATCAAAGTTATACGTTTTAATCTTAATTAAATGATCTCATTCAGAATCTAACACGAACGAAAATAATAACATCGCAATTTTGTGGGTATTTTGTCAACAATTTGTAAAAACAACTTACGACTTTGGAAGACAAGCGAACAAGTTTCAAGGTCGAGGGGGAAGTTGTAGAGATTCATCTGACAAGCAACGGTTGAAGTTATTCTGTGGAATAAAGTCAAAGGTCAGTGGTTCGAATCCCACCAAGCAACGGTTGAAGTTACTCTGGGAAAGAAAGTCAGAGGTAAATGCAAGGGCGGGCAGCCTTTTGCTAGTCACGGGCCAAAACCAAACCGAGAAACGTTCTTGTGGGCCGCAAATTTTGACTGTGTAGAATTTACGCATCTTATTATAACAACCGCAACGGCTCTTTATCAGGTTTAAAGATATTTTGCAAATGAAAAGGGGTCTAACCACATGTTACACTCGATTTGCGCACAGCAAAATATATAAGAAATGTCCTTTGTAAAATAGGTCGAGGGCCGCATAATTTGAATTGGCTGGCATGATCTGGCCCACAGGCTGTAGGTTGCCCACAACTGGGTTAGTGGTTCGAATCCCACCAAGCACCAATACACGTAACTTACTTCACAGTGTACAAGATCGTTCCGTTGCTGTAGAGTCGCAGAACAACATTGTTGACCGAGGTTTTGTGAACAAACGAACTCTTCGATCCAACGATGAAGATATCTGAAGATAAATACATGATCTACTTCCAACCAACCAGGGTGCGCGGTGCTTCGTACTTTATCCCGATATAGACAACTTTAACATCGAGCGAGTCCCGACGCTACAACTCAGCATGGGGCAACGATATTATCGAAGATCTTGAACCCTCCCCACCTGGGATCCATATTTTATCGATGAGTCGACTCGGTAGTACCAAGCTGTCCTTGACCTTTCCCCTGGCGAACTTTAACCTCGGATCAACCCACTTCTCGTACAAACACAAGGTCAAGGTGAAGTCCTGGGAAAATAAAAGGGTGAAATAACAGGAGGGAGGGGGGGGGGTGAAACGGAAATCCTTAACACTTTTAAAAATATTTTATTCAGGATGCTGTATAAATTTAGTGATATTTTTTTTCTCGTGGACTAATTTCTGAACTAAACAAATTTATTCACCTAAAAAACAAACTATGACGACACAATCGCAAATAATTAAGATTCGTTTGTGATGTCATAACAGAAACCGAAGATTTTAGGAGAATAAAAAAGTCAATTAAGGCATTAGAACACCGCTAATTTATAATGGGCCACTACAAGTTCCACCAAACCACTAAACAATGTTATATTCACCATGTTCTTCTCCGAAACGTCGGTGATGCTCTCGATCAACACCCCCACACCCACTGACGTCACCTCGCCTGTGACGTAACAATGTGACAGTAATGAGAATAAAAACAATTTCAGGCACAATTTGTTTTGATATGCTGTCATTGGATTTAAAGCGCGACTCTCAAAATTCTTAGATTCTATTCTTAAAAAAAGTAGTATGATATGTCACAACCGATTTGTATTTAGGTAAATAAGGGGATTTCTCAGATGTTAAATGAAAAATATATAGCAAAGTTTTTGACGAAAGAAAAAAATAATATACTACCTAATCGTGTATCACTTGATTCGATTAAATTTTTTAAATTTTTTTTATTTAGAAGTAAAAAAAAACATTTTACGCTATTTTTAACAATTATTTTTTAAATAAGTTTCGTGAAGTTGTTGTCCCAAAAACATGCGAATTAAGTTTGAATGGTTGGTAATCTTACAAAAATAAGAGATTTAACAAGTTTTTGACGATTGAACAGTAGAATAAGGTACAGGTGGTTTAAATTTACGATCTTCTATATTAATATGATAAAAAATGAATGATTTGTCAAACGACGATTTTGCCTTTCAAAAGGACCACCATTGCCGACAAATTGATGCTACAAACAAATAAGCTAACCTTTAAACTTGGGTCTAATGCTGAGTTCATACGAGTGGGTTTTGAGCAAAGCTTCGATTTGGTGGCTCTGGTAAGTTCCATGTCGGTCGCCTTCCTCTGTAACAATACACCTTTGTTACGTAACACTTCATTGTTTTAACTTACTGTAGCAAAATTGTGCATAAAATTACATCACGAGGCGACCCAAAAAACTATAGTTTTGCCTATTTCACCAAATGCAAAGCAATTCGCGATTAAGGCGAACCTCTGATGGCTTTTTGTGTGTTTACTTGCACTTTTTGGCGCTTGGAACAAATTATAGCGTTGTTTCTGGCCGATGGCCTTCATAACCTATTTATTCAAACTATTCTCATAAACGCAATTAAATCGAACAATGTGCAAATAATGAAAGCTTATTTTCAACAATGAAAACAACACAAACTACGGAAACATACTGGAATGTTTTTGCTTCATTTTCTTCTTAAATACATCTTTTGCGTCTAAGAGTTGAAGGCTGAGCAGAAATAAAAGAAACCTGTAAAATAAATAGTTGAAATCGCGTATTTAAGTGTTTTCCCAATTGCATGCCGAAAACTTTTTTTATAACTATGGGTCATTAACTACAAATAATGATTATGTTACCGACTTAAAAATAATAACTGTGAATATTACGTACAAATTTCAAGATGAAGTTATAAATATAGGTTAATATTGTCATTTGTGAATTGTTTCGCTTTAAAACAGCAACAAAAAAACTCACCACTTTGAAACGTCACAATGCATTGTGTGACATAAGAATGTCATCTGTCAGTTTGATTCAGCAACTAGTAGATGTTACATTTAAGGTCAGCAGCAAACTTTTATAAAGATAATTCTCTGCAATCTTATCAGTCATTGAATTTCAAGCAACATTTGTTTTCAAATTTGCTACAACTTAGCTTTTCTAGCACCTGAAAGTTTTACAAAGTGAGATACTTTTTCAACGGATACAACGAAAAGTTTAACAGACCATACTATAAAAATCCGGCATTTTTGAAGCGTTTTGAGAACATTTCCAGTTTTTAACAATTTTACTATAAAGGTTCGCTTACTTCTTCGTACGGTACTTTGACCAATACTCCTACAATTCAAAACAGCAAGAAGGTAGGTATAGGCTTGTCTAGTCTACTCTAGTGTGTAAGACAAAGTCAGTTGATCAATAATGACAGGATGTAGGTGAGATTAAAACTAGAAATAAGCTGATGCCACAAAGCTGCTGCCTTCATCAGTGTTGTAAAGCCTGGAATCAATTCAAAATGACCTGTTTGCCACACTGGCCTTCATCCAAACCTAGGTTAAATGGGATTAATCGCTTCATGAAAAAAGTTATCTTATATCTCTGCGCTACGTAAAGCTAGAATTTAAAGCCATTCTGTAAGAAAGCAATTTTGAAATAATTTGCAAAATATCCAATGTCCAAGTCTAGTTCTTATTTTAAAGTATAATGTTAAACTATTGTCTGATCCTGAAAAATATTTTGTTAGCAAACTACAAAACGAAACCAATCAACCCGCTTTGCTTTTTATTAAAATAATATTTATTGAAAAGATTAAATTAAAGTTCAGTGATTTGCCTTAACTTGCCCAAAACCTAAAATTAAATTACTGTATTTCAAAACTGTTAACAGTCCTTTTATAAAAACGTGCACTAAATTTCAACATAAAAGCACAATAATTTAAGTTACCTAAGTTTAGCCAGAAAGACCAACAACTGACTGACACCTCGGCTCCTGATAATTACATTCTTCATCTTTTATTCACTTCTTTATCGCAATTTGTTACGTCACTCTAAATCGATTGTCTCTCGCCAAAGGGACAATGGAAGCAACTTCAATTACGAACAATCGATATTAAGTAAGTATATTTCGAAACTTGATTGTTACGTAGGAAACCAATTACAAACCACATTCGTTCGACAAACCGAAAATCAATTGTGACGTAATGAATGGTTCTATTATTCACAACAATGTTATCTGTTTAAAACAAACGAAACTAATAAAAATAAAATAAATAAGAAGATTTTTCTAAACTAATAGTCGAAAGCGAAACAGGGATTTTCTAGCGATAGCAACTATTTAATAAATTAATATAAATTATATATACATAAATATATTAAATTTTGGCAATTATAGTAAGTTCAATCAAATTTTATTTCTGTGTTCCTGGAGAGATTCTTAAATGTGCCCCGAAATTTATTTGTAATTTCGCAAAACAAACATTTAGTTTTTAAATGGACTTATAGGTGGGACATAAATACACCTTACTAACTATACTGTGTTTACTTTTACTACAATTACCTATTGCCTTTTCGTGCAATTAAACACACCACCCTAAAAAAAATATTAACATTGCATTAAATATTACGAAAACGAACGAAATTCGTTTTGCAAAAAACTGAAAAGTTTAGAAGCACCGGTTTAGCTAAACATAATTTTTAACAGAATTCGAATAACCTAAAAATTCGATAAAATTGGCAAAAATAAGTGTGTTTAATCAAAAAGTAATTTGCTACAGTTCTCTCCGCAAAAAGTCACTTTCTAACTATTTTAAAATCATGCAAATTAACACTAAATTTCGGAAACAAGTAAAATATATGGCTGTTACAAGAATACAGAGTAAGGTATGTTCTAAAATAAATTAAGTAATTATCTTTGATGGAATATTAAAATCAGTGATTTGGTTGAAAATCAATTGAAAGCAGTAAACGAAATATTGGCATTTCGACTAAAACTTTTTTGGCTAAAATTAATGTTTCCCAACTTTTTTTGTAGCGACCGAAATATGAAGGGGGAGTATAACAGCTAAGCTTAGGCGATCGAATTATTACCCTCAATTCTTGTGAATAAAATATAATAAAACAACAGCATAAAGACGTTCGAATGTATGAGCTACGTTTTCGTGTTGCTTCCGCATTTTTCTATCCATTTAAAAAAACATTTTTTTGAAAACCTGTAGTGAGGTTCGAACTCACGACCTTTCTTAGGTAGTTGTTGTACATAAATACCTTTTCTCCTGTATTTGAAAAATCTTACTCAGAACCAATCTCAATAAATCTAACTTTGTGAAAATACTTCAGTCTGTGACCCAACCAATTTAAACAGCCGCATGATTTTTGGCCAATAGGTAGGTTAAGAAATACTGAATTAAACAGGATCAGTAGAAGTGGGGTCATCATTAGGTCAAAGCGCATTGTGATGTCATAACAGCAACAGTCATTATGAAATAGCATTTCAAAAAACAACAAAACAGTGCTTTGTGACAATATATTGGCATTTGGGCAAGCAACTAGAAAAAAATAAAATGTTACCGCCTTACATGCGAGTTCTGCGCCAATTTGGTTTGAACAAGTGTTTTTAAAATTGCATATTTTGGAAAACATTCTTGCAAGGAAATTTGAAGCACCTAAAAACACGGTAATTAATAAGGTTATTTCGTCAGTAAATAGCGTAAGCACATTAAATTAACGACCTAATTGTTTGTCTTTTTAATATTGTCTGCCATATATAACATTAAAACGGCCGAAAAGCAAATATTCAACAAAATCAACAGCCCTACTTTAAAATAAATCATACAATTCTTTGCAATATCACTTTTTTGATGTAGATATGAAGAAGAAAAGATAATGAAATGCAATTAAAGGTGTCACTTGACTTGGTTGCACTTTGACCTACATTTTACATTGACTTGGCCCAGGAACGGAATATGTCGGCCATGTCGTTGATCGTTTTGTCCTCCTAAATAAAACAACGATTCTTATAGTAAGTAAGAATGCCCGATAATATCGGATCGGAGTCCATTACCGATGCTAAAGTGGATGTAATCGTCCGATATATTTATTATCGGACATTCAACAAAAGTTTGCGATCTAACATAAAGTTCTATCTTAAAAATGTCGCAAAACCTGGAAAACAGACCCGTGTTTTTTTAAGATTTTTCAATACACAAACCAATTTAAACTTTGTGGCACCAATTGCCCTAGTTGGTATTTATTTAACTATTTGCTTAGTTTGGAATGTTAGAAACAGCAATATTCACCTTGCAGAAGCAGAACCTGATGTATCGGTCGGCCATGGATCGGTGCTCAGTGGAGTAGAAGGCGGTTGCAGGTATAGTAGCAACTTTCTTGTGCTTGGTCAACCACTTCACCAACCTGTAGTCCCAAGCTTCACCACTACCTTCGCTCTCACTCAAGTCAACACCTGTCAATTAATACACCTCTGTCAATCAACACAACATAAACTGTCAATCAACACAACTGTCGATCAACACACAACTGTCAATCAACATCCATCTGTCAATCAACATAGAGCTGTCAATCAACATACAGCTGTTATCAACACAACTGTCAATCAACATAAATCTGTCAATCAACACACAGCTGTCAATCAACATACATGTCAATCAACATACATCTGTCAATCAACACAATTATCAATCAACACACAACAACATAACAACTGTAATTTGTCAATCAACAAAATATGAAATTCCACAACATAGTTATTTTCAAATGAGCAAAACTACCAACAACTTTCCACTAGATGGCAGCACAGAACACTCACTCATGTTGGAAGCGTCGGCAATCATGAAGTAACCGCCTTGTGGAATTATCGGTTTCATTCCAAGTTCGGTGAGGACTTTGGCCATCAGGTCACGCTTCGCTTGTAACTCCCTCGGAAGTTGAACAAAGTAGGAATCGTCCGTTCCCTGACGAGATATCTCGACCTCAAAGCAATTTGCAACCGCTTCCTGGATCAACAAACACATTATTAAAGTTTAGGGACTTAACTGGGAAGATATTTAGTAGAAATCTGCAAAAACTTGAAGATTTTTATGCTTCAAACAGAATTTATTACTGTCAGCATTAAAAAGTAATTCATTTGTGCTTTAAATGGTCACCTATACAAAATTAAGCATATATCAGAAACAATGCATTAAAACCCATAAATTATTTTAACAACCTTGATGCAAGATATGTTTTTGCATCATATGCTATTGCAATAAACCAACATCTGAATACAAATTTCATTATTTATCACAGTCAGTAACTTTTTTGAGGTTTGTTGTTAACACTTTGATTATACTTTTTTTAGGGGGGAAATCACAAATATAACAATAAATAATCTAGTTTCAAACAAAATGTAGTGTTTTCAGCGACCTGTATAGGGGTAGGGCAGGTGTATACTGTGTTTTGCGAGACTGTGAAGAGATGTTTCACCAAATGTTCAGGTCCAATAGCCCAACCAATCTAAAAACGGAATCAAAAGTTATATGAGGTTTAATCAATAAATAGTAGTGCGTGTGAATTTAACAACAACAAAATAACAATACTACTGCAGCATCAAATGTTTTATATAGAGTAAGCATGTTTTTTTAAACGGAATAAACATTTCAACACATTTCTCATAAGTCCAAACTAATACAATAAATTGTGCAAATGACTCTTCCAACTTAAAAAATTAAAGTCATCCCCAAATTACTTTTAAACAAAGTATCAACAGTTAACAATAACAATTAATTATTAAGTCGAAAGAAGTACATAAAAAATAAGGAAATACCAAAAATGTTACAACTTACTTTCCAACCTGTAACACTGAAGGTCTTCCCTGCGCTTCCAATTGTAATCGTTCGATCCCACATCCCAGGCAAAGATGCTATAAATAAAAACAATATACAAAGTACAGCAGGTATTAAGCTGAATGTGGTTTCAGTGTTGCAATGCCTTAAGTTAATGACTTGACTGCACTTAAGTAAATGTTTAAAAATGACTTGACTTTAAGTTATTTGGGTAAAATGACTTGACTTGAAAAATTTTTTATTCGTATTTGGGTATTAAACTTAATTTTGCATGGAAAACAATTTCCTCGCTTTATGTTGCGTTTTTGTTATTTTTCGTTGAGTTATTGCTCATAATTAATCAAACAATTTTAATAATTTAAATAGTTTATCATTTTATTTTATATCAATGACTTGATTCGGAGGTGACTTGATCTAATAATGACTTGAGACTTTTTTTATTCTCTGAAATGACTAGACTTGGACTTAAGTTACTTGACTTGTTTACCACACTCTAGGAAATAACTCTGCAGTAAATATTCTTATAAGTTAGGGTGCCTAACACTTAGGCTAAAGGCCTGAAAAAAAATGAAAAAAGACTTGAAATACAGCATAAATTACATGATCAACACAGTATAATAAAAAGTTTAATAATTTATCAAAGTACGTCACTTTTAAATCACATAACTCATAAAATCAAACAAAGAATTACAAGAAAATAATTTTAAAGATACAAAGGCTTGCTTGCAGACCACTCACCAATCCTGACGTGTTTGTGGTCGTCGAACAAAACCCACTCGTAAACCTCATCGGAGATGCAAAGCACGTCGTGTTTTATGCAAAGATCAGCGATCATTTGAAGTTCTTCGCGCTTGTAAACCTAATTGAAATTTAGAGATTTAGGTTATTTTACAACTAATCTGTTTATAACACTGCTACTGAGATCACAAAAGAAGATTTTTTGTGAAATTAAATGCAGCCAGTGCACACAGACGCGTGTTAGTAACTGAGTCTTGTGGAATACACTTAAGGGCGTTGTAAATCTAATTTGAAATCCAATTAATAGTCAATTTTTTTCAACGTTTAAAATTGAAAAGGGGGCAAGAAAACCACCTTGCAAAATTTTCCGATTTCACCTAAAAAAATATTTTCTCAAATTCTGGCGCAAACCAGTTTGGAGTGGTTCGACAGGTTTTGCTGAAGAAAAATCCATTGAATTCCCAGTAAATAGTATAGATGTCATAATTTCATTTTTAGTTTCTATTTTTTATAGAGTACAAACATACTTTTCCGAGAGGATTGTTTGGCGTGTTGATAACAATGACCTTTGTTTTGTCATTGAACATAGATTTGAGCTCCTCTTTGTTCAAAGTCCAATCTCCGCTGGTGGACGGCCCCTTTCCACAATCGGCCGGCTAAAAACCAAAATCGCTTCATGTTTGATTGTGCAACATTATCTGCGCATATCAGTTTCAAATCAAATTGACTTTCATTTTGGCCACAAAGCAAAATGTTTTTCAAAGCTTGAAGAACTTTGTCAAAAGCAAAGGTTACAAAATAGTTAAACACATTTTTTAATAAAAGTTTTGTTTGTTTGTTATTTTGACTGGGAATTGAAGCACCTGACATGCCTCACATTAATTAATAGGTATTTTCATGTTGGAGTGTTTTGTTAAAAGTAAGATAATTGATGAAAAAAATAAGATTTCTGAAAGCTAGTTAAAATTATTTAGCAAAATGAGCTAACAGTAAGAAAATTAGCTTTACTTACAGTATGATGATTGATTATATACTGTTTTTGCACCATAAAAATTGCGGAAACAGTTATATAGAAGCCGATTTGTAACTTGTGAAAAAAACTAATCTTTTGAAAAGAGTCAGCTTGGTTAAATAACAGCAAAACCAACATTAATGAACAGAATCAGTCTTTTTAAATGTATATTGTTGTACTTTCAAACCAACTTTTTGAACACCGCAACTTACCGGTCGTAGAGGAATGAACTTCGTGATTCCTCGGGCAACTTTTGCCATCGGTTTGTAACAATCAAAGAAAGGTTCAACTATTATCACCTGTTAAAGAACAAAATATATGTGAGATTAAAATTTTGTGAAACTTAAAATCATGATGGCAATAAGTGTGATTCTGCAAAACGCTAAATACCGAAAGTGCTTTCACTACGGTTCATAATCACATTTTATCTGAACATACCAAAAAAAATTATTTTACAGTTAAGTGTTTCTCCTCAATAAAGTTGGTTAAAATAAAATTATAAACATTCAGCTCTAGTCTAAAAAAATAAAAATCACTTATAACTGTTGAACATATAAACAAACCCAAAAATTTCTAATCAAAATATAGGACACAATATTTTAATTTTTTTGTCAACTCATTTTAAAAAAAATTAAAAATAAAAACACTTTTGCCTAATTTGAATGATGTTTTAGAGTTGTTGGGAAATTTGGACAGTTTTAGCAAAAAAAAAGTTGTATTTAAATGCTTGTACATCATTTTGAAATATATACAGGTTCAGTATTACGAAACAAACATAGCGTTATAGTTTAAGCAAGCCCTCTGTCTTACTTGGTTAAAAAGGTCACACCTTACACATGGGAAGAAATGGATACAACCGGTCTCTTCCTCACTTATTGATAGTTTGCTTAGCTCAATGTATCGTAGATGTTCATATATATGATTAAGGCCGAAAAAAAATTGATACTTTACTTCGTCTTCATCCTCAACGAAGCAGTTGAGGGAGCTAAAGAGCGCTCCATAACCTCCGATGCTGATGAGCACTTCCTTCATGGGGTCAATGGTTACCCCGAACAAGGGGCTGAAGAGACGCGCGATGTTTGTCACTAGTTTTGGGTGGCCCTGGAGAAAAGTGGGGGAAATAAAGATGTCAACAAATCAGTTATAAAGGCTTTTTTAAACTTTTTAATACTTTTGCTTAATAAAAGGTGACTTTCAAAATTCTGGTATCAACAATAGTTTTTATACAAATTTAATTTAAAATATTTTTTTTCAGTATCTCTGTATTGAATTATAAACTGAAACAGAATAAATACCACATTCCACAAAACAATTAAAAAAGAACTTACAAAGCCCCTCGTGTACTGGTAGGCCAGGTTGCCACTAGAGAGCGCTGCTGCATCGGATAACGCCTTCTTGACGAACTCAGGGGGGCTGAAATCGGGGAACCCTTGACCCACGTTAACTGCTTTGTGCTCCGCTGCAAGGGCCGTGAACTCCGACCTGAAAACATTGTACAAAAATAATCAAATTACTTAACAGCCTGTCTGCATTCAATATTTTAAATCTTATGCCCTAAAATTTAACTTCTGCGAAATATTCAATGGAAGTTTTAAAGCGCTGATTTGGCCATATTTATTTATGGTTTTTTGCGCCAATGGCGGACCTTTTATTATATTTTCACTTTAAACAAATGTTTCAATGTGGAACCAAAAAAAAACTTTTAAATGACAAGTAATTGTAGGGGGGTTGTCTCACAATTTCTAAAACATTATAACTAAAATAAAGTTCAAGTTTTAGATTTGAAATGTTTTAAAATTTAGACAATTAAAGTAAATGGCAATTAGTTGAATACACACAAAACCATCAATTAGCACAAACACAGAGACATACAAAGTAAAAACGGATAATTTCACTATACCAAACGTTTTTGTCCACTCCATCATAGCGTTTTGCTGGAACAATCTTGCTGGACTTCATTCTTTTCGATTCAATGTTTACCTTAAAGCAAAGTTAAAAAAATAAATTTATAGAAACCTATAAATTTTATGCTTTTTGGATTCCGATTAAAAAATACTTATCTTTCTGTAATATATACGAAAATAAGTATATGCTACCTATTATAAAAGATTGCAACACAACTCTTTAGTTTTCATATTTAAAATAAAATCTATTTTCTATATTTTAAATTACGTGAAAAGAACAAATTTTGGCGCTGGTCTAGAATCCTACCACAGTTCTAAAATCAACGCATAAAATTTGAGTTAGGATGCGGGTTAGCGTTTGGGTGTGGGTGGGTCAAGTATTATTATATTCCAAATTTAATAATAATACTTGACTTACCTTAACCCAAACGCTAACCTGTACCCTAACCCAAATGGTGTTTCGTTGTGGTAGGATTCTAGACCAGCGCCCAAATTTTGTACTGGTCTAGAATCCTACAACAGGGTTTAAACAATTATTACATCAGCGCAGGGTGCGGGTTAGCGTTGGGGTGATTCAGGTATGAATATATTTATCATTAAATAATATTGCTTAACATAACCAAACGCTAACCCGGACCCTAAATAATGTGCGTTGTAGTAAGGTGTATGCCACTACTACAATAGGATTCTAAACCTGCTTGCGCTTAACCTACTTGCAAGTGGCTGACTCGTGGATGCAATGATGCAATGACGAAGGGAAACGATTTGACAGTTCGCAAAGAGAGCATTTTTCATTTAATCGGCGGTAAACATCGTAATGTTGACAAGAATTACTCACGATTTTTCGTCTTGTGGGTGTTTTTCTCTTTAAGTAACGTGATTGGGCAAAAAATACGAATGCAAAATACACTAAAAAATGAAAAGGATTTTTACTATTTTGCCATAAGTGTTGATGCTTTATTTTATATTTTAATATCGACTTTCCATTTTTCCAATAAAATAAAAGCAAATATAAAAAGATATAAGATTTTTTATTGTGGTACGCGGTAGTTTAATTTTTTTATAAACTTCTTGTGTATTTCGACATGTTACCTCATTTTATGTGGTATGCGTCACAACAACAAACATGTGTTGCCAAAAAAATTGACGTTAAACTGAATATTTTGTTCCTTAACAATATAAAGTGATTTATTTTGGTTATATGAAGGAAACAAGATGTCAAAAGCAATCTTTAGAACACTGAACTATGCTCGAAGAAGTGGAAAGTACGTAATAAAATAAAAATTACATTTAACTTAATATTTTAATGCTTATAGTGTTAATGTTCTCGGTAAAACAGACCAACTTTGCGTTTTTATCCGAATGAATTGCATATTTTCTACCTTTGACCGAACAAAATTACTTCTTTAGAAATTAGTTTGTATTTCACCCAGTATTGTATTGAGTTGACTTAATTTACTGTAATTTGAACTTGAGTCATTCACGCAAATGACTTCACTAATATTAAGGTGCCTTAATTAAATTAATTTGCGTAAATTGTGTTGATTTTAGTTGTGTGACTTGGATTTGAATAGCTTTGGCAATGCTGGTACGTATCAAAAAGTACTCGACTTGCTCTAATTATAACTTGACTGGGACTTGTTAGTTATTTAAAAAGACTTGATTTGGACTTGAGTTTGTTTTAAAACTTACAAGGAACTTAAGTCATTGTAAAATAACTTGTTTAGAGTACTAATTTCACCTTAACCTAATATGTTTGGTCTAAAACTTTAAGAAATCTATGTAACATTAATATCCACATATGCTTCTGTTTGTACAACTTTGTTTAAATGTCAAATAATCATTTTGATGTTCACTTCACAGACTTAAGTTGAGCACATCTTCAGTGAAGCTTGATTCCAAGGAAAGTGGTGAAAGTTTGGCGGAAGAGTTCACGACCCCACTTTCGAAGCCGTTAAAAACATCTCCGTCACCAATTTATGCTCCGACTGGAAGCGAAACATTTCGAACAATTACAACTAAACTTGACGACGGACTGACTGTGACCTCACAACCAAAGTTCGGAACATTTTGTACTGTTGGAAGTAAGGAATGTGAAATAAAGAAGCGATATTTCAGTTGAAACAGCACTTGTGTGAAGCGCTTCCTACTTTTCAGTTAAAATTTTCAGTTTGTGCAGTAGAACTTATAGTGTTTTCTAAACTTTAACACTTGAAATATATTTTATTCATAATGTTTTTAGAAAGGTCTTTTGTAAGAAATGTTATTTAAAAGTTTAAGCATTGGTTGACAAAAACCTTTTGCTAAATTCAAACTACTTAACCAGGTGTGTGCTCACAAATTTCTTTGACAAATTTCGGGTGTGCACCTCCCACAGAATGCAGACTCACTAATGGTCATTGAAACGCATGCTTAAAGTAGAATTTTGGATCAAGTATCTAGTTCAAACTTTTTTATTGAGTAAAGAAACCACTACTGTACTTTTATATGGAAAACTTTTGTAATAAAAGTATATGGCATGTTTGGGATAATAATACTGATTCTGTTAAACAAAAATATTTCATGCAAATTATGTAAGTTTTGATGCTTTCAGAATGTGATGTAATTAATTTATTTTGTAACATTATTTTAATAATATCAATAACACAGTCTGTAAAACATTTGTTTTTTAGTTTTAATAAATGCTGGATCTCGTCATGAGGTTGATTATCCAAGCGGAACAAGTCACTTTCTTGAACGAATGGCATTTTCCGGCTCACAAATCCATAAAACCCGAGATGACATTATGCAAGTCATCGAACGACTCGGCGGAATTTGTGATTGCCAATCCTCAAGGTAAAAAACGATTCTGATGAAAACCCGAGTTTTACTGTAAATTGTTTTATTTTATTGAACTTTTACAGTATTTTCCAAAGTTATTTTTATAGGTTTCTGTACAAACAGTTCATTTTTGTTTGCACTGCATTAACATTTTGGTGACTGAAGAAAACATATACATACAGAGAGTTAAATACCACTATAGGAGGGGATTTAAAACTGGGATATGTCAAAGAAATATTAGGGCTACGCAAACAAGTTCATTTTACAGCTTTTTTGTAACAATGATTTAAAAAAAATTATCGCTAACAAAACATTTTAAGCTTACTCAGATTTTAATATATGTTTCTGCCATATTTAATGTTTTGTTTTGACACAGTCTTGTCACCCTTGTAATTATTGTCTGATTGTGACAAACAAGCTTTTATATTTTCCCGGGACAGTACTGGCGATTTTTATTACTGTGCATGCGCCAATAAACCTAAGTTGACTTTACAACCTTAAAAACACATTTCTATGAACAATCCCAAATGTTTCAATTTTCAAATATCTTAGAGATTCAACGATTTATGCGGCAAGCATCGACCGCACAAAACTCGAGCAGCTAATGGAACTGCTCGGAGACGTCGTATTCCAGCCATTGTTACAAGACAATGAGTTTGAATTTGCGCAAAACACGATCAACTTTGAGCTGGAAATGTTGGGGAAAAAACCTGACCCGGAACCAATGATGACGGAACTCATACATGAGGTTTCAAAATTAAATTGTTGATTTACAATAACCTTTCTTGTCTTATTAGTTTGAAATCCACAGACAATTATGTTACAATAATTTATCTAAAAATATTTTGCTTTTTAAAATCAACATTTAAAGTATATCAAACTAACTTTGAGGTGTAATTCTTATGCTTCTTGCCAGGCTAAACTTGGATACAGTTTGTATTGTTTAAATGTAGTTTAACTATTTCAACATTGTTGCATGAAACTCCAACTTTGTTTATAAACATATTTTTTATTTGTTTTTCACTTGCAAAATATATATCATTAAAAAAAAGGTTTGGTTTGAATAATACTACAACCTTTACCAATATGGTAATAAATATAAAGCCATGTTAATGTTATTTACTTCTGTTGATATTTATTTTGTTGCATTGTGAAAAATTTGAGATAAACTAAACATAAAAAATGAAAAAAAGGTTGAAAACATACAACTTCCAGCTGTTTACATCAAAAAAATGAAAAATCATCACTTACTTCAGTTATAGCTAATTATGTTTTATTTGACGTCCAGGCTGCTTTCCGAGGCAACACAGTCGGACTGCCGAGATATTCACAACCAGAGAACCTTCACTTGATTGACAAGTCAGTTTTACAGAAGTTTCTGCGAAGTTATTACCGACCGTCGCGAATGGTCGTGGCTGGAGTTGGGGTGGACCACGATCATCTATGCAAGCTGTCAGAAAAATATGTGTCAAGTAAGTGGAGGAAAAGAGTCGTTCTCAACGAATGAATATTTATAAAGTTTCACAATGTGCCAGGTGTTCTCAAACTCTTATTTGGATTTCATCTGTTTAATCAGATTTTAATGAAACTATGAAAGTCTATGTAAAAAAGTAATTTTCTTATTATTTTAAATGAAACATATGTACACACATGTGTGTTAACAACTGAGATCTAGCCCTGCTGAAGCTGCTTTGTGACCAACGATTGCGGCTTACATATCAGTGTATTTTAAATATATTAATTTAAATGTTTAAATAATTATTTCTACTTTGATGAAAAAATCCCAAACTGTTAGGATCTGCCATTTCCTTAAAGAACCAGGAAAGAGTTTGAGATCCATTGCACTAAGCAAAGTTGAAAAAGATGTCTTTCATAATGTTTTGTTGATAAAAATAGCTTCGTTTTTCTCCCCAAAATTTTACAATATTATTTATGACAGCATGAAGGAAATTAACCAGTAATTATTTTTTAACGTTTCTAGATTTTGCCAAATCTCCGTCGTGGGGTTTGGATGGTCCTGTCCTCCAGGATGATTCGGTTGCGCAATACACGGGAGGTGATGTCAGAGTCGAGAAGAACTTTGACCTCACCTTGAGCGTCGTTCCGATGCCAGAACTCGCTCACATCTCGATCGGACTCCAGGGAGTCAGCTTCACTGTGGGTAGTTTCTATCTTTCAAAATAAGCTGTGATTTATTGTACTAGCTGGGAATTCAAACTTGGGATTTGAAGCACTGTTGCATGAAACCTTGGTTTTGTTAAGCTAGGTTTATCAGCAGTGCTTTTAATAGTGACTTAATGCTAATAAAGCAAAATATTGGTTTGGTTGTAAAGTTACAATTTGGCGAGTCAAATTTTTTTTAATTTAGGGTTTTAAAGCTGTTTTATGGTATAATACCCAGTTAAAAAAAATGATCAACCAGCATTGGTTGTTAATCCTGACTTTCTTTTTTGAGTTTTACTCATCACTGTAATTACTAAATAGTGAAAGGTTTAAAAAATATGTTTTAAAGCTTCTTTATTATCAAATCGATAAACCTTATTTGATTCCAGTATAAATGCAGCTGAGGTTAAAGTTTGTTTGATTTGCAGCACGATGATTTTGTGCCGTACGCGGTGTTGAACATGTTGATGGGCGGGGGTGGGTCGTTCTCCGCTGGTGGACCGGGGAAAGGGATGTTCTCAAGACTTTACCTTAACGTACTAAACCGGTGAGTGGGACCTAGTGTTGCGCGGGATAAACTATTTAAATTATACCATTATTACTCACCTTCAGTTAAAAGTCATGATTATTATAGTTTGTGCTAAACAAGAAGTTCAAACTTAAAAACTAGATTTATTTTCAGCTTTTTTTTCATTAGATTAAAATTAAAATTACAGCATTTCAGTTTTTGAAAATTTAATTAGAATTACCCAATTCTTGAAAACTACAATTTAAACTAGACTATAAAACCCATTAAACCTGGCTAATGTGTCCTGAATTTATAAGGTTCGCATGATGATGTACCATTACTTCGGTTTATAACTTCGTTTACAAGAGGAGTTATTATTTATTGATATAGATAGAGCGGTACACGTAAAAACTGAATAAATGATTTTCTATTGCTGTCACGGTTTCAAAAAAGAGATCGATGTTTAACAAAAATAAAACCCAGGTATGCCTATTGAAATAACCTTGGTTTGTTTGCTTAAGCCTTGAAGGATCTTTAGCATTTCAGCCACCGGCAAATGTTTCTCTTATAGATGGTCGTTTACAAGGATGTAGATTATTTTCTATCTATCGATAAGTTTAACGGTACTTTCCCCCACAGACACCACTGGATGTACGCGGCGACCGCTTATCACCATAGTTACGAGGATGGGGGGTTCTTCTGCATTCAGGGGAGTTCCCATCCGACCCAGCTGCGGGATTGTGTGCACGTCATCACCCAGGAGTTCGCAAGACTCACCCAGGGAACCGAACAGGTGGGGTTAGGGGGTTATACAGGGTTGGCACCAAGTCTTTGAGTTAATTTTGTGTAGCTTAACTTGCGGGTTTCAAAACTCAAAAGTGACGAAGTAAACAAAAAAATTCTTTGTCATTGCGTCAATCACGGTATTTGTACGTTTTTTTATTTTATGCAGAAAGTGTCAACCGATTCAACTTTTAGGTTTTTAAAACCTGTAGGCTTTCTTTAAAAAATATTTGCATTTATTGTATGAAAATGTGCAACAACCCTGGATATAAACGGCCCAGAAGGCCATCGGGAAGTCTTACCAAATCAGTTTCTTTTAGCTTAGCCTTTACTCGCCAATCGTGGTGGCGTTTAGAAAGGCAGCCGATTTACTAATACAACTTTTTCGTAATTGTTGGCCAGCACTACTAGCACCACAGTGTGCAGGGATGTCCGTAAATATCGCAGCCGACAAAAATCGATGCCAGATTAATTTAGCATTTTAGCCATTATTTGTAAACAGAGCGTTTTCCACCTTAATTTATTTAGAAACATATTCACAATTATAACCTAGGTAAGTTTTTTGCGCAATGCAAAATAATTTAACTCACTTCCTCCAGGTCGAGTTGGATCGAGCGAAGAAGCAGTTGAAGTCGATGCTGATGATGAACCTCGAGGCTCGACCAATCATATTCGAGGACATCGGGAGGCAGATTCTCGCCACTGGAGTGCGCAAATCCCCGCAGGAACTTTGTGATTTGATCGGTGAGATGATTTCCAAATTCGAATGTATTTTGGTTTCATGTTTAAATAAATAAAGGATTTTTTTTGTAACGGGTTTTCTTAATAATTACCAATTACAATAAAAATCTTCAATAATAATAAAAAAAAACGAACCGTCATTAGTAATTATTTAAGTTGCTGGCGAGACGTTTTAAAGTCTTTTTTTATTGTTTTCATTACTTTTGTTTTGAACTGTCAAAGGTTAGGTACAGTATGTTATTTTTACTCACATTTTTTTGCCAACTTTTTAAAACGATTCCCAAACAACATTGGTTACAATAAATATCGAGAAAAACACAAAACGTTTGCAATTTTTCAATAAAAAAAACGTAATAATTGTGCTAACCTTCAATAAAGCCACATTTTTTTCTACAGATCGTGTCAATAATGACGACATCGTGCGCATATCACGCCACCTAGTGTCAAGCAAGCCCGCCCTGGCCGGCCTCGGGAACCTGAGGAACCTTCCTGGCCACGCCGAGGTCCAGGCCGCCCTTCAGAGGCCAGATGGAAAGCTGGCCAAAAAGTTCCGGCTCTTCGGTAACTGAGCTCAGCTTGACGCGCAAATAATTTGGATGAAAGACGTAATAAGAATATCAAAGCCCATACAGAAGTAGGTATCATCTTGAACGTTTCGAATAACTCTTCATTTTCAACATAGTGAGAAGTTAAAAATGATACCAACCTCTATGGGCTTTAATATTCTTATTACGTCTTACTACAACCTCCAACCATTATGCTCCAAAACTTGAATGTTGTTGTGAAGAAATGTGATGAAGTTGATAATATTCCTTCTTTTTTTGGTTGTTTAATCGCATTCGTCAATAAACTGACTTCAGGCCACCTGTGAGTTGCAGCGATCAGATATTGTTCCGTGCTTTTTTTGGTTTGTTTAAACAATAAATGCGACTTCAGGCCATTCGTGAATACGAGTGGTGAGATATCAAAGTCTTATGTTGATGTGTAAAAGCATTTATTGAAAACACAGGGTTAAGTGAATTCATATCTTTCAGTCGAACGAAACAACATACAACAACGTAATGTTATAACAACCACAGTGTAATATGTAACTTAATTGTCAAACGCTTACGAGTAACCCACAATGTTGCTCTTACCATTACAGATATACATAACCGAGCCGAGTAATGTTGGCGCCATTATTCTCAGGAATCGTAAACTTTATGTGCTCTGAAGATTGCATTTTCGAAAGTCATTTTAAAATAGCTTCAGTCCAAGTTTGAATTGATCGTGGCTCTGGTGGAGCCCTTGTACCATCTAACACAGGCTGACCTAAGGACAACTGCAATGTCAAGGCCCATGAGTTCGCAACTGACCTTTGACTTTATGTCATAGAATACTTACGCAACTAAATGGGTAACAAAATATTGTACACTGGAATGAGCAAGGTAACAATTTCGCTGAAGAGAATAAGAATTACAATCGCAAATGAAGTGCAATAAAGTTGTATGAGTCCCGATTGCATTCCAATGCCTGCCGCCAAATATCTTGAGCATAGAATGTTTGCCCTAAACCACGGTAGTGACATAATTTGGCGTAAAATATTGCCGGCCTACTGAATTTAGAAAGAAAAATAGCGGTTTTAGGCGTACATATTTGCCCTGTTCGGCGAAGGATTGAAACGATTTTTTTAAGAATCTTTGGCGGCCACAAATTATGGAATGCAGTCGAGGTATACATTACAATGGTTGAAAGGCGGTAGGTAAAGTAAATTAACTACTATCTTGGAACAGTTTTTAAACTCGGAATAAAATAAACGTCGGGTTTGCTAGGATCGGCAGAATTTTTCAAAATGACGTCATAAAATAAATGATCAACATATGTGAAACTGAAAAAGAGACTAAATACATTTCGAGGACTAATAATCAACTGGGTCTTCTTGGACCCTCTAGAACTAGTCCACATACTCCAGTTTAAAAACACTTTCTTAGAAAGATCACTTTCCGAATCTAAACCATCGGTAACTTAACAGTCAAACAACTCACAAACGTTAAGCTTGAAAGTAAGGATATCAGTCTGCTCTGATCAAAGTATGGCGTCACATCCGTCCCGTGACGTCATACCCCATGTATGCCTCCCTCACATCCGCCCGATGACGTCGGTCTAGTTCGTCGCACCGATTGCGCAATACTTGGCGCGCTTCTCCCCTTCGAAGCAAGGTTTCGGCGAGCGAAGGGCGCCCTCTCGCGACCTCGCCTGCCACCGCCACCCGGCCGCAAGAGGGCGTGCCACCACCGACGACCTTGACTTTGCGAGGCGCGGTTTGGTCACGTGGGCTGGAAACGACGCTGTTGTCAGCCTAGAGAGGAAATTAAGTTTTAATGCAGTTTTTAACTTGGACTGAGCGCTTTGATTGAGCTAGTTCATTTTAGTTTTGGTTCATACATTTAGAAGCTGGAACCTGTTCGAACAGAATTTAATTTTACGGAAGTGATTATGTGTCTTTGGTAGCATTTTAGTGGGCCGAAATTAGAAATAAGTCTCTTGGACAATTCCTTAAAGTCGGAATCCACTAAAATCAAAATAAATCACTAAAGTAATCCGAAGGTGGAAGAGTTTGTCGCACAAAATCATATTAGAGTTATAAAACCAGTAGAAAAAATCTAAATATTTTCGTTTGAACATTGTCTTTAAAAAAAGATTAGATAAAAAACACCTGCTGTGGGATTGTGACGTCACGATGCCACCACTTGGCGTGTGCGAGAGCCTGGGAATATTTGTCGCTCAACTTCCGGATCTCAACCACCAAATGCTTCCGGTTTGCCCCCTCGCACTTGAAACTCGACCCCCTCATCCATGATGACGTCACGGCAACCTAAAGTGACCCGGGGTTAAGTGGTGACGTCACAGTGAAATTAAATACAGAAAAGGTAAAAAAAATTGAAAGGAAAAAAATTAAACTGCTTTATTCCGAACCTCGTTCCTGGGAAGTGACGTCACTTGTAGCGAATCGAGCTTGACGTGACTTCCTTTAACACCAGGTCGGGGGATTTCCCCAAGTTGCTCCACGTTTAGTTGTTCCAGAACTTTCTGATCGCGATATATCGAGAATGACGTCATCAGTTGAAGGCTCGCTAGAAGGAGGGTTCTGGGGGGAGAGAGAGAGGGGTTAGTTGGGGATTGTACAATCCTGAGAAATTCTATATTTCGCCCGCGATGGTCAGGATTACAACTATCCGGCCCTTCATTAAAAGTTTATGAATTTTGACCCATAAAATTAAAGTTTTGATAAATATTAAAATAAAAATAAAAAAACAATCAAACACAATTTATGCGAATCTACTGGAATTAAAAAGAACACCATGTAAAGCACAAACTGTCAAGGCAGGGGAAATTTGCTTTAATAAAAGTTAGGTAATCAACAAAATAAGCAAAAGTTGAAAAATCGCCGCAAACCAAGAAACTTCGAACCTGTTCAACAAAGTTTTGCAGAAAACCAAAAGCTCCCTGACGTTGACAATTCCAATGTGACGTAAGAATCGACGTATTGTTGGTTGGCGCCAGAGTTTGGAAGTTGTGACGTCACTGGTTCGCACTTGGACCTCGGGGGTGTGGTAAAAGATGGAAAGCTGCGGATAAATTGCGAATCATTAATACCAGGGAAAATATAAATTACTAATGGATTGCAATAATACACCGGGTGTATTTGGAAAGACTTTTTGGCCTAAGAAGAATTGCAAGAATATTTCTAGTCTGGTCTTGTTTGCGCTACAATACTGATTGGGTCTGATGTAGGTAACAGATTTACCGAAAGCACTAAGCGTGCTATTAACAGTAAGAAGTAATCGTTGGCCAGTACTTTTTTTCAGCAGGGCTAGATCACATATACTCGTGTGAATTTCCTGACCCAAAAGAACTTGTAGAGTCAATTGCATCGCGGCCGCCACTTGAAATAATTGTTGTTTAGAGTGGCGCGAATAACAAAGCACGTTTTAATAATATAGTTTTAAATGCAGGTTAGCAAAGGATTAATTACTAATCGTATCATATAAAGCGCGTTTCACGTATATTTAACGAAACGAAACACATAAAATGCAAGTTATTAAAGGTTTACTGATCGTATCTTAGAAAAACGTATATATTATAACGTATTTGCCACCAAGAACAACTACAACTCTCGACTGTCGTGCTTTCAATAAGGCGTTAAACCTTTAATTTTAAACTTACCAGGTCGATCAAGTTGCACAAGGTCGTTTGGTCGAGAGGGAGCATTAGCGCCACCGCGTGGAGGCATTCAACGCTCTGACAGAGTTCTGAGAGAAAATAATGTTTTTTATAATTTTATAAAATCTATTCATTCGACTTGATTTATTTTTAAGTTTCAGTTTGGGAGGTGAATATTTAATTCCATATCCAAGCATCCAATGTTTCGTGAAAATATTTTCGAGGTCAAACGTAAATAAACATATAACTGAAAACAATAAGTATTTTTTTAGTCTAATCATGCGAATTCTAAACTACAACATTTTCTATCGCCAGAGTTCTTTGAAACATATTAAATGATAAATAAAGCCAAAATATTAAGTAAATTTTTCCTCAACGCCCTTATATTGACACAGTTTGATTCGATTCTTTTGCATATTTGACCATATCTGTCATCGCGGTAATAACAAATCTCAAATATATTCCAAGACGTTTAAAGAAAAATTTCAACTTTTTAAACATCCAAGTTGAATATATTTTAAAGATTCATAGACATATAAAACTAACGATTATTTGATTTCTATGTACGAACCGTGCAATCCGATGAGAGCTTGGTGGCAGGGAAGCAACAAACCGTCCTGGTTCCAATGAGGGAAAATAATCATCTCGTCAGCTCGTTGTGACGTCATAGTAGAAGTGGGGGGCAAGGTCAGGGGGTCAATCGACTGGAGGTCAAACCCCATGAGAGCAAGGAGTTCAGTGGTGCCTGAACCAGTGTGAAAATAAAATTCAGATAAATAAATAAATACATTGAGAGGAAGCATCATTTATTTTGGAAAATAATCATTATTTGCAACTTTTAGTTCAAAAATAGTGAAAAGATAAAAAAAAACACTTGTATAGGTGGAACACTGCCTGGATCAGTGTAGAAATAAAACCACTAAAAATGGTGTCACGACCAAAGTGTTAAGAATAGCGCCTGATTGTCACAAATAACAATAAAAAATAAAATTATAAAAGATTTCTAGGTAACAAGGAAGTCAGTATTTTTTAAGTTTTGTGATAAATAAAGGCATAAATAAATTAGGAAACTCAACAAAACTTAAAAAATACATTGGAAGCAAAAAACTAAAATATGAACATCACTTAATCCCTAATAGTTTTTAGTTTACACATGAGAGGTAAAACCAGTGACCCCCTAACCATAATAACCCCTAAAGTTTTTTTGGTTGGGAAATTAAAAGGTGTTTTCTTGCTTAAGAAACACTGATATTTAAAAAAAATACTTTCGACCCCCAAATCTCGTCTATTTACCCCCTAATTACCCCTCGCCCACCTCCAACCCCCTTCACAGTGCGGGGAATAACCAGCAGAGGGCGGTCCGCGTTCTCGTCATGCATCAGTCGTTCCGTCCCCTCCTCGACCAACCCAAGCATGAAGCTGATGACGTCACTGTCACATGACACGCAACCACTCAAGCGTGACAAGCAGATTTGTAGCCGCTCGAGACGTTCCGCATCGCTGGGCACTTAGCAAAGGTTGTTTTTTAAAAAAAATGTTGTACATAAGATTGTGTCGGTTGTTTAAAACCTTGTTCATAATTTGAGAATGTTAATTTTTTATGTCCGATAATTTCGGATCGGAACCAATACCCGATACCAAGTGATAGTATCGCTACTCGACCGATATAAATTACCTTCAGCATACGACGCAGCAATTCAACGGTAATTTTTTTTGATTGTTCGAAGTAAGTCTATCAAACACAATAACCTCTCAAGGCTAAACGAAATTTTGGGATAATAACCTTTGTCAGGCGAACGTCAAATAAACAAAATGCCACCACACTTTGAATAAAACCTAGCCTGGCCTAACCACTACTAACACAAAAGATGACGAACAAGTAGCTATGACGTCACACCTGCGTCGACGAGTGACGTAGTAGCAAGAAAGGGGAATTCCAGGTGGTTCAACTTGTCTTGCCACTGAACCCTTCGGATTTCACCCAAGTCGATTGTTACGTCACACCCAAGCTCCGCGAAGGCGTTCCACAGAAAATATTCGGGATATCTGGGGAGGGATGACGTCATAATTAGCAATGAGGACCCTTGGCGTAGGAGTCGTTAGTTTGTGAAACGTAAGGGATACTAGTTTTAACCTTAAATCTTAAAACAAAACTTAAAAAATAACTTGATTGTAATGAGAATATTAAAGCTCTAAAAAGTAAGAAGGATAAAGTGATCAAATGGAACCTGGGCTGTATTTTACATTAGGCAATTAAGTTTCTGGGAAAACGCGCTTTTTATAGAGCAGGGTGGTCGAAAGTAGGTATGTCTATAATAAAATCGGATCGGAACAAATATCAGTGGTTCATAGTCTGGTGTGTAATTCGCCAAATACACGCAAATATTGTGGCGAGAAGCTAAGATCAGCAAAAGACAAACGCAATTGCTGTCCGAGCATCTTTTTCTCAGCCAATTACTTTTGCTTTATATTTGAATTAGTTTGTTTAATGCAGTTTTATTTCACCTTTCCTTAGTGGCCATTTTGGCTTCGAAGAGAGATTTTGAAACTTTGCAGGAATTTTGAAGATTCTTGTAAAAGTGGAACAAGAACTTCTCGAGGACACAATCAGGAACCGACCACCTCATGTAGACCACGCATCTCGCGCCTTAAACAATGAGCATTGTGTACAACAAACGGCACAATAAAAACGGGTAAATAATAGGCGGCAATTAAAATTGTTCACTCATTTTTTACAAAAAAAAAATGTTAAAATCATATTTTATTGGCGAACTTTTACAACATCTTTAGTGTCTTAAAATGGGATAAATATGGAGCTTTTATTAATTGAGCATTGTAAACAATTATAAAAAAGTTCAAATTAATAAGGTTAGAAGCCTTCTAATAAAAAAAAATTGGGAAAAATGCAAATCCTTAATACGGTAAGCATATATTTTAAATAACACGTTTTAGATTAAAAAACCTTTTGAGATTGCAATCAAAAGGGCGCGAACGGTTTACGAATGGCCAGCCATTAAACAACTCACCTGCTGAAATGAGCGAGTTTGGGAGTTTTGGGTCGAACTCATTATTCGAGTGACCGGATACCAGGACCAACAACTTCAAACTGCTACTCTGCAGACCTTGTAAATCATGCGAAGTTACAAGGTAGCTGGAGGCCGGGAAAGGGGGAACCACCGTGGGAAAGTTGTTGGGGGCAAAAGCCAGGTTTCCTGCGAGAATAATGTTGTAGGTTTGGCTGGCATTTTGAAGTGAGTTGAAAGATTAACTGATGATGATACAAGTTCGTGTTGAAACGTTTTCATTTCAAAGAGTCGATTTATTCGACCTATCTGGCTTTGAATTCATTTATAAAATTTAGAGACTTTCCAAAGACAATTAATAGTTTTTTAGCCCTTAGATTAAACTGAGTTGGAATGTTATTGGGAAAACAAAAGAGTATAAACTTCATGGTCAAGACAAAAAGAAATAGTTTTTGTTTAAAAACTGCAATTTATAAAAACAACTTTTTAGAAATAATAATAATTGGGCGATATTCTTCTCAGTTTACTTTAAAAAACTACAAACGTCGGGTTTTAAAACTTTATACTGTGACTTGAAGGTGTTGATTACCTTTGCTTAAGTCAGCGAAGGTAGCAACGTGCATAACCGTGGATCGACTAAATTCCTCCAGAAATGATTTCTTCGTAGCAAGTTTACCGGTGATGGGCTCGACGTTAAGATATTTGGCAACCTGGAACATAAATCAGCCGAAATAAGAAAAACACATCCGTGTTATTTCATAAGTTTAAACAAAATTTATTTTAATAATTGTTTGTTTTGAGCCTAATAATGACGTCATTCGGTATAGGATCGGCGATATTTACAAAATATCGATTATCGGAATGAAATACAAAGTACCGCAAATCCATCTTTAGGACATTGGGATTTCAAGTTATGAACACTATTGCTGCATATAGCATTGCGTGGTGCCGAGAATCAACGTTTTCGACATAAGTTTTTACCTTGTCACACTCATGTCTTGCAGTGTTGAGAGGTTGTCTATTATTCCACACATTCCCATCGTACATGAAAGATCCCACCAGCTCCGGGCATCCGAACACACAAGATCGTAGTGGAAAGTTCGACTGTGGGTAAATAATTTGACGTTATTTTTTTTGTCAAATACATTGACTTAAAATTGAAAAGTCTACAATTGACTTAAAGCAAACAATCATTTAACTGACTATAAACTGAAGCTATTTTTGCAAATTACCTACCTAAACTGGACAAATTTGAAAAGGACATCCCAGCCAAATAACTCCCTATATTTATACAGTACATCTTAGACGTGGTCATTTTTCTATTCATTAAACACAGGATAATTTTGTACGTTTATCCCCATAATGTTTCGGCTTACCAACGCTCAATCTCTTTAAACTTTGAACCTGTTTATGCGGAGTGATATAACGTGGTGACTTAAGGGTGGTAGCACCACTCGCAGTTGACGTAATAAGCCCGCTTAATTCCTTCTTGATTCCAACTTTGTCCAAAGCTTCAAGGTCGCTTTCTCCACTGAAGCATTCCTTTAGAATCTCGTCCCTAAAGTTAATAAGGCGAATAAAAACAAGAAAAGTTATCATTTAAATAACCAGGAATAACCAGACTTTTTAACAAAGAGAAGGATTGCAGCAATCTCTCTTTTTACATGATTTTCATTAAACGGGTGAAATGAATTACCTATTTAATAAAAACACTAGATATATTTGTAAAATTGTTTTTTTTTATTTATTTTTCATTAATAACGGTATTTTAAGCCCTTTAGTGCCGGTTGGACCTCTCGGGGTTCATCCGATGTAGTTTGTCGACCCCTGATTTAAAGACGTTTGTTTATTTTAAACGTAAACATATTTAAACAAGCGCCCGCCAATTTCTCACATGGCTCATGGCAGAGTTTTGGATTTGTGCATTTTTTAACAAAACCTCGTTAAATATATCCCAGCATCACTATCATTGGGCTAATTTATTTTTTTAATTTAGGTAAGCAGTTGATTTTACAATTTTTAAGCTTCCATTGGTTTAAATTGCCCATATTACGCACATTAGTTCGCAAATATACCTGAAATATCTAGCATCGGAATAAACTACCAAGTACCGAACACTCAAAGTCACAAACCTCGTAGTTGATCGGGAACTTCGGAATTTCGCTGAATACGTTTGTTCACTTTAAAAAAACAAAGTTTTAGATAAAAACGATAAACAGTTTGCAATTCAAATTCAAGAAAGTTTTTAACTTTTATTTTTTTATTTACCGAAATTTTATTAGCAAATTTTGATTTTAGACTAAAACTGATTTTCATAATGTATGTTTTATGTCCAGCCGCTTTTGCACTGGCTAACAATAGCAACTTCGCGCCATAGATCGCATTGTGATCAATTTAGATTATATTTACACAATAACTCTATATTATGTATATTACCTTTTCCTTATGATGGCGTGTATGCAGGGGGTCTGGAGAATACTTATGTTTGCACCAAAGTAACTTTCATCAGCTGGGTTTGGGAGAAGATCGAATGGAATCTAGGGAGAGATGGATCCAATGTAAGCCTACTACATATAGAGGTGCAAGCAGATTTGTACAGTGTACACACAGAATAAGCAGACACGAACAAAAGTCAGGCAGAGAGACACACAAACAAAATGTACAGACACAAACAAACAAACAAATAAACAGCAGATCGTTGTACAACTGTCCCAGTGTCACTTTACATATTTTTGTACAAAATGATAAGTCTTACTTTAACAGAACAAACCAGTTTAACAGTTAAAATTATATCCAACTAGTTGCTGATTAAAAAATAAATATAGTGATTAAAAACATTCAAGACATAAAAGTCTTAATGGTTTACAAACCATTTGCAGGAACCCCTCTGCAACGATGTAGACACATGAAGTTAATTCACTCCATTCAAAATTGAGAGGTTTTAGCAAAACGTTGAACAACTCCTTGAGAATTGCATCCAAAGAAGCTGCATAAAATACAACTTAAATTTATTGCTAAAAATTATGCTTCTACAGGTATTTTGAATAGGAGCCTATACTAGGCCAACTGGTATAGTGGTAACAATGCTGATACTATGCCAAATTAATATTGGATTTCCAGCCAATCAACGAAGAACCTTCTTCCCAAAAGGTTTTTGTTTTAAATGGTAAGTTAAAAACTGTAGGTCACCAAACTTCCGTCATTTTGCACCGGATCACGATAATTTTTGTCCAAAATATCGGAAATCGGTGTCGGAATGAAATGTCAAGTATCGGGCAGCCCTGGTTGGAACCCTTCTATACAGATTGACTTTCCATAACATTACTTTATTATGGACAAGTATGCAACATTTCGTCATGCCTACCATTGTCTCCTGATTCATTGGGCTCATTAGTTATAACTTCTTTCTTCTTATTTGCTGAATAATCCCCTTTTTCATAGTTGGTCATTTCAGCAGAAACTTTCGTCGACGTGGATGGCAACAATCTAAAAAATATTAGTTTTCAGGGCTATTTTGGTTTAATTAAAATTAAAATACATTCAATTTAAAAATGTATCATTATATATGGAAAAATATATTAAATTTAGTCGAGTTTTCAAAATAATTTGTTTTTTTCTTAAATTTTCAAATGAATATAGTAAGTTAATAATAAATTGCAAAGCCAAAAAGGTCGAGTAGATCGACATCATCTTGATTAAGACGTTTCGATAGGAGCTTGTATCATCTTCAGTTAATGTAACTGGCTTTGCAATTTATTATTAAGCTACATTACCGATCCGTGCATAGTGTACCCAAATATAGTAAGTATTCGTGGAATGACATTTTAAATATATCACACGTTAAACATGGGAAACAGTAAAATATTTCTAATATTCATGTTTATCGTCCAACGTTAGACAGAGGATACTTTCCATGCTTTGGTATTTTAACTAAATTATGTTAACCAAAATACAAGGTAGGTGTAGAAACAACAATGTGATATTTAATGACAGTTAGTGTTACAAAGTAATTCACGAATTTACAGCCTTTAGGGGTTGAATTTAAATACCTTTTTTCCGTATTGTAAACTATTGATAACTTGTCGTATGTGTCCGGTCCTTTATGGATAATATCCACGATATTCTTAATTCGTTCAATTGTTTTCTTTCCATTAATTACATACTCAGACACAAGATGGCTGACAACATTGCCCTGGTGTGACAATTGGATCAAAATATCTAAACATTAAACAAACATCCAAAGTTAATGTCAGAAAGGCAATAATAACATCAAGAGGCTGACTACGACAAAAAAATGATTAAAAAATCAATTAGTATTTAAACTTAGATATAAAGATATACCTTCTTCACAAATAGTGAAATAAATTCCTATTTCTTCAGAGTTCAGGTTTAATGACATTTCTTCGTTAAGGGGAATGTTATCTGGAAAATAAAATTATACCCAATTTAAAGCTATTTAGCAAAATTTTTCTTAACATGTCGAATTATATCAATTTGGAACCAACGCTATGAAGCCGAACATCACCAAGCACAAAATAGTAATAGTTTACGCCTCAATATTCTCTTTTAATTTAGTTGGTTCTTGCTTATCTTTCTAGAATATATTTTTATATGGCTTTTTTTCCAAATATTTAATTAAAGTGGGCATTTCGTAATAATAAACCAAAAAATTAAAATAATTATCTTTAGTTAATTTAGTAATAAGTGTTGGTATTGCACCAGCCAGTTATGTGTAAATACCTGGTAAAGCTTGAGGTAAAAAGTCAATTCTTTCGGATACTTTTGCAAAATTATACCGACTCATCCATTCTGCAACATAAATTGCTGACTCATGCTGGTGTAAACGATACAAAATTACCTGGAAACACAAGAAGACATTGTAGTGTTTATAAACTCTCGTTTATCTATAGTTTGCTTTCAGCCAGTTTGTACCAATATGATTGCAATCGCGTGGGTCTGTTGCTAATTTAGTACAATACAGCCAAAATATGATTTTTGTGCTCACCCAAACACACACAGATATCGCACTTCAAAAGTGAATGAATTGTTTCTGTGTTTAGTTTTATGCACCGGAATAAACTTTCGTTTGGTGTTTTGCAAAATTGTTTTAATGCATAATATGTTTCGCGGCTCAAACAGTTTAAAAACACTTAGGCATCGTAACCTTTGCAAATTATACTTAAAAGGTTATTCAAAAATAAGTTACGTAAATTACAAAGTGGTTGAACCTGTACAGCTTTGCATTGCTTTATTAAGCTTTCATCCTCAAAAGGTGGAATTTCAACTTCCTGTTCATATAATTTTGTGATTCTCTTGTAAATTAAAGATATTGAACCAAGTAGAAAGGAAAGTGCTGAATTTAGTTCCTAAAATAAAATCCAAAATTAAAAGTGGCATAATTACAAAAAGAAGGGAAAAATGATGTATCAAAATTTAGGTTAGAGTAATTTGTAAATTGGCCTAGACATTAGAAAATAAATAAATGTAGTTAGAACAAAAAAGGTAAATATGTTGTTTGCTTTATTTGCCATAAGCACAAATAAGCAAACTGTCGAACTAAAAGCAACTGTGTGAACCAAAGTTGGGCGATACTTGATAAAATTTTCTACCTTCTCAGATGTTGAGTGTTGTGAACTCATCGCTACATTTAACTTCATTTCGTCGATTAATTCTTCAACTTTTGTCTTTTGTGCCAACGCGAGAGCTTTCTCAAACGAATATATTGCCTGGGTGTGACGACCTTCCTTCGAAAAACTTTCAGCAATCTAAAAAATTGACAAGAAACAAGTAAATATAGCACTAAGCTTATGGTAAGCTTAAAATTTTATTTAAACCCGTTAATGGTTCTTGAACTTCTAATAGCTACACACATAAAAACACTCCTTTCAGTAAAACAAGAAAAATGTATTTTGTTTTATTTGTGTTTTTCTAATACTTAAAGATGCTGTTTCTCATGGGTATAAACTGAAAATAAGTTATTTTGGCATTTACTGATTTATTCGACGTTTCGGCTACCTATAAAGGATGCCTTCATCAAGTGTAACGCACCACGTCCTCACCTGGATAGTTAGATAAACGTCTGTAAACAAATAAACACCAGAAAAACTTATTTTCAGTACAGGATTGATTAGACCTTAGATTGTGCTTGACATTCCAAATCAAAATCATCAGAGAATGTCCGAGCTAGTTTTGACGCAAGTTCGTATTGATTTCTTGCGCTTGATGCTAAATCTTGAGCTAAAAGAACATTTCCCCTTGATATCGCAACTTTAAATGATATCAGGTCATTCTGGGCGTTTCTGTAAAACATTAAAAAATACAATAAAAGCAGATTAGTCAGAGTTTTAAGTCGACTACGAGAATCTACCACAATTCGAATGGTGAAAAACAAACGATTCTGGTTGCACATTAATGATAAGATTAAACTAAATACAAAACATGAAAACCGAAAATCAGTTTGTTTGGATTCCGTGACCATCATTTCATTCAAATTCAAACTCTGACGATGTTCATAGCAGTGAAAAATATTTGTCTTAACATCTAAACAAACTTCGGTTTTCAAAGTTTCAAATTGGTTTAATTTTTGAAAGAGATTCGATTTTGCCAAAAAATAAAATTAAAAATGCACAAATATGGCAGAGAAAATAAAAATGTTAAAACCTTCCAAAGTTTTGTAGTTTTTGAATGAATACTTGGGCTTCCTCCATTTGATTTGTTTCAATTTGAAGTGAAATTATAATTTCACACGTTTGCAACTTTTCAACACCTGAAATAATTAGTGTGAAAATAACAAATTCAAAAGTTTAATGATTTTTAACTAACTTTTATCAGTTTCCATGTTGAAATATTGTTTGTAGTAGAACAACGACAACTGAAGGTTCCCAATGATTCGATAAACACTTCCTAAAAGATTGGAAATCTAGACAAAATATATTTTATAAATTAGTAATTTTTTCAGTTTACGGCAATATAAAGATTTATTAAAACAAAAAAATAAACAGAACAATTAGTTTTTCGTACTGTGCAAGGTGGTTAGTTGTTATAACATTGTAATGTCTCTCTCTGGGTTGATTCTTTAAATTAGTCTTTTAACATATTAAGCACACAACCTGGAAATAATCAACTAACAATACTGAATTGAAAACTAAGAATGACTTCATAAACCAAACGGTTGTTGTAAGATTACCAAAACATACATAAATAGAAGAAGGTAATAGTAATAGAAAAGGTTATAACATTTTTTGCATCATTTTATTCATAAACATAGCTGTTGGCTGCTTTGTTTTTACAATTAGACATATTTTGAAATTAAATTTACATTTTCTTGGATTGTAATATTGTTAGCCCGAAATTGCAAATAACAATGGTAATACAAAAGGGACAAAGCAGATATTTTTTAACATTAACTTTGAAACACTTGCGAAACCACATTAACAAAAAAATCCTGATTTTATAAAATGGTAAAGATTAAACTTGTGACATCACAAACCTGCTTTGTGAGGTCATTTTGCTTGTTGTCCATCTTTTCAAGCACCAACAAACCGTGTTTGATCGAATCTTTGTACAACTGAAGCTCTGAGTACGCAAAACTCAACTGGAAGTGGATTTCTATCTCTTCCTTCAAATACCTAAGAAAATATTCATGTTTATAAAGTTGCAAATAAAGGAAACCAATTTTATAAAAAGCTTGTAAATTATGTTTGGAACCATTTTTTGTTTTATTAAGGTAAAACAATTACTATCAAAAAAATGTGTGAAAATGTTTAATAAGACTTTGATCAAAAAAAAGATGAACAATATCCAAATTCCTTAAAAAAAATTTAATGTGTGTTAAAATGTTGTTTGTTTGTAAATTATATTTTTAATTGAAATAATTGGTAATTACACAGGTTGAGGTTTTTTGAATCTTGACAATATTACATTTTTGCACAGATAAATTTACCAAAAAATACCTATTTTCCTCATTACCACTTTGCATCAATTCATTGGACACCGATAAAATTTTTAAATACCCAGAGATGGCTTCTTCAAATAAACTTCTTCTCATAAGAACTCCACAATAATCTAATGTTACCTTTAAAACATAGACAGTTAACACTGTGTTAAGCATGCTAAAAAGAATAGAAAGTATCGTAAACTTTAAACATCCTAAAACATAAACTTTAAAAACCTTCCACCAATTAAAAGTCAACTAACACGTAAGTAACTAAGTAATATATATACTTAACTACCTTTTTTTCAAATTGCCAGTCACTGCAATGATGGTAACACATGTGTAGACATTTCTCAAAATGTTCAGCAGAAATCTCAGCCTGAAATAATGTTAATCTTAAAAATATCCAGCAACGCAAAAACTATTTTAACTGAAATTATGATTTGTTTATAGTGAAGGTTCTCAACCTTTTTTGGTCATGAACATTAGAACACCTAATGGCTTTTTACTGTCACTGCATATCTGCTTTAAAAATACATTTATATGTTTTTAATTTTGTTTTATTCAAGCTAAAAAATCAATCTAAAACCCGCGGTTTCATTAAAATAATTATCAAAACACGAAAAAACTACAAAAAAAACTTGCTAGCCGCAGATTTTTAAATTATACTTTTATTAAATTTTGCAAAGAGAGAATATAACCTATATGTGCCCCAAAAAGTATTACACTTAAATTAATTTGCTAAAGGCGGCATAAGACCTGAAAGCTCCTACATGCCGTAGGTTGAGAAAAACTATTGGTTTGTTAACGTCAGATTAAGAACCACTGGCTTAGCTTACGACGGCTGCAATAAAAATACAAAAATAAATCCTTGAAAAACCTTTGTGGTAAACAGATGTAAGAAACAACGACTTACATTGTCCAACTCTCTGTAGCAAGATGCAAGTTCAAAGTGAACCTTCATTATTGTAATGTTGCTCGTATCGAGAATGCCATCGTCGCTTTTCTTCACTAAATCCTGGATGTTGACGGCAGTTTCAAACACTTTGCTCGCTTCCAAGAAATATGAGTTGCGACGTAAATTGCATCCGAGCATGTACAAGAAGTTACAAACATCTACAAAAAAGTGAAAACTCGCACAAACCTGACTAGTGTTTTTACCAAATGTGCCATTAGCTTATTTTATTAGTGTGGAAAACAAAAAATGTAACTATTTAAAGTTAATTAGTGTGATAGATAATATGAGTGAGCATTTCATTATTTGTTGCTATAATTTGAAACTAAGTTTATTTACCAAACTTATGGCGTGACCCAATGACCATAAAACTAGTAACACAGAGATGTTACCTGTAAACACGCCTCTGCTAAATGATTCCATGGTCAAGCAGTGTATACTAAAGGATGGGCCATAAGCCAAAGAAAACTAACTGAATTTAATGGTAACTGGAACTGAACTGGAAATCACACCCAACTAAAATAATGTTAATAGACAGAAGTTATTATGCTGGACCGTTAGTATTGTGCAATGGACCTTAAGCTATTCCTGTAAGTTGACTGCCGTATCTGATGTTATTCAATAAAATCAGATACGGTTAATACCTTGCTGTGGCTAAGCTGTTGGAAGACTCAACCTCAACAAATGGAGTCGGATTCAATCCTAGCGTAACTAACCACCAGGAACATTATTTAACAAAAGTTATATTCCAGGTAATAACTATACCTAAATTATTTATTTAAAAGTTTTAGCTGTATCATGCTGTTAGTTTTGTTAATTTCATAAAAGAAAAAAACTTGTTTCTGTGCAGAAACATTACTGTTTACATTTTAATCTTAAACTATTAAGATAACGTTACCGTGTTTCAGAATTGTACTTGAAAGTTGCAAAAAGCCGCTGCATTCTTCAAAGATTTGTCGCTTAATTCGATCAACTTTATCATCGTTTTTCGTCTTTTTGCCAAATAAGTTTTGAAAATCCCATAAAAGTTGGCTTAAATTCTCCGCCATTACTGCACTCACATTTCGCTACGATTTTAAAGTTCATAAATATTTTTGCAAAATCCTTGCCGCAAAAAAATAATATTGATGATAAATAAAACGTTTAATGCTAAATGATTTACCGCAAAAATAAACTTTTGTTGCAAAGAAGCATTCTATGCTAAAATTCATTTATAGAAAGTGATCCATTTTTGAAACACTGAGTTAATCTTCTTCAGCAAGGCGAATTAAATTTTCCGAATTTAAAAAAATTAATTTTAATAAAAACGTTTTAAAAAAGGAAATTCTTTGGATTTTGACGTTTTATTAAACTTTAAATATTTCGCTAAAAAGGGAAATTCCCAAATATCACTCTGGTTACGTAAAACTTATTTGTAGCTGTTTTTTAATTTTAAACAAAATTGAAGAAATATTTTGGTAAAAGTCGAAGACAAATCCCCAACTTTTGCAATCCAGCGTGGTTTCTGTGCATTAACTTCGGAGTTTATTCTTTTTATGTGTATCACGACCAAGTTACTTTTCCGAAAGCGAAAATAATTACATGTGAATTAATTACACAATATGTAACTTCAATCGACAGAAGCATGGTTAATACAAGGGACAACAAATGCATTTTAGACGCAACTTAGACATCAATTTTTTGGTTATTTACTGAATGGCCAGGGTGAAATTTTGCTTAAATAACTTTTAAACGTAAAACTTTACTTTAACCAGATAAAAAAAGGAAATGAAAACACTTTGTCAAACTCTTAATCCGATCACCACATTGTAACTATGCTTTTCTTAAAACAAACGTTTCGCCAACCTTAACTACACAAACATTTTTTACAAGATACGTGACGTCACAAATTCAACAATCATGACGTCACATGTTAGTTCATGATGTCATTGCAGGCTGTTTTGGATGTCTTCCTCGTAAATAGCGATGAGAAGCAGAATCGTCCAACCGATGAGAAGACCGATGTTGTGCAATACATACGTCACAATGGGAATCGCGCCGCCCTCGGAAAGCTCAGGGAACTGAAAATCGTGCGCGCTTTTATTATGGCATGCATTTAATTCTACAGTGTTTGATATTTTGGACACAACAATTTTAGCCTGTTATATTAGATAAATTTTTAAATATATCATCACAGTGGGAAACTAGCAAACGTAGGATTTCGTAACTTAATTTGTTCCATCGGCAACGATACGACCTAGTATCGGACAAGTACCAATATATTTTAGTATCGGGTCTCGCGCCCGATCCTTTATTATCGGTTACTGGTAATTTCACATTTTCCTGATGAGCACTTGTTATGTTTAAGGTGGCTTGAGGAATCGAAACAGTTTCTAGAAGGCTTAAAAATAAGATTTATGTATTATACTTAGATCAAATAATTGCGGTCTTTACAGTTTATTCACAGTCACCAAACAAAGTCAAACCTCATTAATATGTTACCGCTCACTTAAATCTAAATTTTTGAAGAAATCTTGCTCAGAACTAATCTCAATCAATCTAACCATGCTAACTACTTCAGTCGGCCACCCAACTAAATTAAACGGTTCACTTAAAACCAAGCTTATTGCTCACCACGTTTACGAACGCGATATAGATGAAGGTTCCAGCGATGACAGCGACAAGCCAAGGTCGAACGAACTCGTCATCCGATATAATGAGTCCAACGTAAAGACCCAGGAAGCAGCAACAAGCGGCAGCGAAGTTAAGCAGGAGAGCTCGAGTCTTGTTAAGACCACTGTTCAGATATAGCGCGAAACCACCTGGAAACATAAAGTTTATAAGTTGTTAACAAGTTTTCTATCAGTTTATTCCAGTTTATACCCGATTCCCGATTTTAAGTGGCATTATCGGTACTCGACCGATACTAGGGTGGTATCGATACTTGTCCGATACTATGGTGGTATCGGTACTTGTCCGATACTAGGGTGGTATCGGTACTTGTCCGATACTAGGGTGGTATCGGTACTCGTCCGATACTAGGGTGGTATCGATACTCGTCCGATACTAGGGTGGTATCGGTACTTGTCCGATACTAGGGTGGTATCGGTACTCGTCCGATACTAGGGTGGTATCGGTACTTGTCCGATACTATGGTGGTATCGGTACTTGTCCGATACTAGGGTGGTATCGGTACTTGTCCGATACTAGGTTGGTATCGGTACTCGTCCGATACTAGGGTGGTATCGGTACTTGTCCGATACTGGGTGGTATCGATACTTGTCCGATACTATGGTGGTATCGGTACTTGTCCGATACTAGGGTGGTATCGGTACTTGTCCGATACTAGGGTGGTATCGGTACTTGTCCGATACTAGGGTGGTATCGGTACTTGTCCGATACTAGGGTGGTATCGGTACTCGTCCGATACTAGGGTGGTATCGGTACTTGTCCGATACTAGGGTGGTATCGGTACTTGTCCGATACTAGGTTGGTATCGGTACTTGTCCGATACTAGGTTGGTATCGGTACTTGTCCGATACTAGGGTGGTATCGGTACTTGTCCGATACTAGGTTGGTATCGGTACTTGTCCGATACTAGGGTGGTATCGGTACTTGTCCGATACTAGGTTGGTATCGGTACTTGTCCGATACTAGGTTGGTATCGGTACTTGTCCGATACTAGGGTGGTATCGGTACTTGTCCGATACTAGGGTGGTATCGGTACTTGTCCGATACTAGGTTGGTATCGGTACTTGTCCGATACTAGGTTGGTATCGGTACTCGTCCGATACTAGGGTGGTATCGGTACTTGTCCGATACTAGGGTGGTATCGGTACTTGTCCGATACTGGGTGGTATCGATACTTGTCCGATACTATGGTGGTATCGGTACTTGTCCGATACTAGGGTGGTATCGGTACTTGTCCGATACTAGGGTGGTATCGGTACTTGTCCGATACTGGGTGGTATCGATACTTGTCCGATACTAGGTTGGTATCGGTACTCGTCCGATACTAGGGTGGTATCGGTACTTGTCCGATACTAGGGTGGTATCGGTACTCGTCCGATACTAGGGTGGTATCGGTACTTGTCCGATACTAGGATGGTATCGGTGCTTGTCCGATACTAGGGTGGTATCGGTACCGATCTGAAATTATTAAAAACTATTGGACATTTCACAATATTGGTTAATAAGTAGAATTATTGGAAAAGAGTGTTAAAAAGTTTTTAACAGAAGTGTTGTGAAACGATTACGGGTACATTTAAGAACAGTGTTGAATAATTTGAAATGTAAAGTGCGAAAAAATTGGGAAATTTATTGACTCGAACCTAATTTTAAGCGGCTTCTACTTAATACCAGTAACAAGCTACTCACTGAACTCATGCGGGAGTTCGTGGCAGAACACAGCCAGTGCAGTTCCCACCCCTGTCACCCAACTCTCACTGAAAGCCACCCCAAGTGCGATCCCATCACCGAAGTTGTGGAGGCCATCACCGAAGAATATCATGATGGCAGCTACTGGAAGGCCTGTGGTAAACAAGGGGTTAGTGGGGGTGCACGATAATATCGGATCGTAGCCGATACTGATGGAGGTAGGTGGAGTGTTTATGTGGAAGATGTTTGAAACTGGGGTTTCATTTTGATGTTTTGGACAAATAGTACGGCCATCCAATCAATCCATCTATCCACGCAATTTAAAGGCGTGATAACCAATAGTACGACCCTTTGATCCGGCCTGAAATTACGACCTTTATTGTCAAACAGGAAATATTAACGGAATTGTTCTTAGAATGGTGCTTGCCAGGGAAAGGTGATGTTACCCGGGTTATTATGCATTACATAGATAGATAGATGTATCTGCTTTCCCTATATTCTGCCACCTTACAACCAGTGGTCGGCAGCATACATATGAGATGCCCTAGAGTGGGAGCGGGGTAACGGCGCCAAACCTTCGCAAATTACCGCTCACCTAATGGGAGGGAACTAAACTTCTTACCGTAAACAAATTGTCACCTAATAGTAGAATATACCTTTCAACATTTATATTTCATTTATTTTGCTTGTTTAAGCGTAGTAATATCGGAATAAATGTATCGGACATCACAACTCACCACAGACTTGATGAGAAATCGGGATTTCCACAGAACTCTTGCCAACGTCATCTCCTTTCTCTTGGATTGTGACGTCATGCTGTTTTACTTCATCGGGTTTCGTGACGTCATCTGCTACCCAGTTGTTTTCTATCACCTGTATGACGTCACAGTCGAGTTTACTCGGGGGAGCGGAAATAAAATGTGCTTACCTCGTTTTCCGATTCAGTTCCAGCTGAGAAGCTTGTGACGACACAGTTGGCTTTGTTGTTGTGGTTGTGAATTATGTTGTGTGGCTGGAAAAATATTACTTAATGTTATCGCAGCAAAATTAAAAAAAAAAAGTTTTGTAAAAGTTCACTTTGAACAGAAGTGTTGTTTTGTTCGGTCGTAATTTAGAATGTCCGATAATTGGTGTTGAGTTCTGACACGGTCGAGTACCGATTACTGGTGTATACTATGACCTCCTATAGAGACAAGATATTATATTCTCACCATATATTAGCCGACCATTCCCAGTATATGCTTACCTGATGTTTAAATCCCCACAACTTCATTGTTTTCTCAAGCAGGAACATGAAGTAGATCCCAGCGGCGCAAGCAGAAAGCTTCCACAAATAATCGTTCTCATCTGAGGGGGTTTCCGCGTGCTCGTGCGCCACCCCGTGGTCGTGACCCAAGCCAAGAGCCTGCGAATATTTTTATATTTGCTGGGGAGCATACGGTTAAAAGCGTTTTAATAACGCAAGTAATAAGCCCTCAACTATATGCTGAACGTATACAAGTTTGGTTCTGCTGGGTTTAGTTCTCAACAAATTGCTTGGGATAGTTGTTTTCCTTTTGAGAAACTTTCATATTTTAGCAAGTTTTGATATTTAGGGCTAGACTAGCAGAGTTAAATACAATTATGCACTGCTAGAAAACTGGAGGCTGTGGTGAGAGTCGAACTCACGACCTCGGTTAAACTGTTAGTCACAAACTCGAATGTTCTAGTTGCTTCACTTATGGTAGACTTAAAATGGGCATTTCCTACCTTTTGTTAATGTTATAAAGTTCAGTAGGTCATGTGTGTTTTTCTTTGGAATAATTAAGGAACCAAAATTACGGATAGATCAGTCAATTATTTTACAACTTCCCCACGGACGACAAGTTTAAAAACCACTGCTCTAAAGAAGTATTTTTTTTGATCATTTTATTGAATAAAATATCCAGACCAAACCCAACTAACCCCTGGAATAAGATGGAACAGCGCGTCACCAGACAATGATCCGATTCCCAACGCAATAAACAGCTGCATTGTGACGTCATAGAATCTCGAGCCGAGTAGTGGAATAGTGAGGAGTCCAACAAAGGCCAACAAACTGATGATTATCACCGCGATTGTTCCGTAACCATACTCTGTGACGTAAGAATCGAAAAAAGTTTTGCTAACAATTTTGAGAGGTAACGTCACAAAATAGCGTCATAACGCCTAATCTTGAAAAAACGTTGTGGCAACTTGTGTGCAAATTTGCAATTTGTGTTAAGTCTTAATCGCGCAAAACAATGCTTTTATTTGGCTAGAAATGACAAAACTAATGTTTACATCGTTATAATGTTTGTTTGACAGAAATTGCACTTTGTAAAGTTTATGTAACCTCTGTATAACGTCATTGGGCTAAAGTAACAAATTTCTTTTAATTAACTGTCAAAAATATCCTGGAAATCTTGATTTTTTTTTTTTTTTATTTGATTTTTAATTGACATGTAAAATAACAAAAAAATCTATTTATTTGGGGCATGGTCTGGTGGCCCAATGGGTTTTACTCTAGTTTTATCCACACACTACTCACTCATCGCGGTCGTGTAAACTTCTGGAGCCTCCGTCGTGTATTCTGGAACACATTATGACGTCACTGCAATTTATTGTTACTTAACAAACACGCTATGTGACGTTTACCTTGTCCAATGGAGCTTTCCATGCTGAATAATGTTGTGTTGGATTCCTGAAAATTAAACCGGTTTAATATATTTAAGTAAATTTGGTGAAAAAAAGTTAAAAATCTACGAACCATCAAGTTGCTGGGTTGAAGGGAAACGACAGGATCTGAAAAAAATATGTTTTTCATTATTAATTGAATCAAAGAAAAATGCTTCTCAGTTCTGCAAGTATAGTTGTCAGAAGCAAGCAAGACAAGATATTTATAAAATTATCTTTGTATGCCCTGCAACCTGCAATAACTTGGACCGATTTCTATAACCTTGAGTAGACGTTTACAGAAGTGTAAAACAGGGTAAAACTTGTAACGTTTAGGCCACATTTCGTTGATATGCGGCACCCTAGGTGAGGCGAGCAAATGTGCGTTTTGCGTTTTATGCCTTTTTTGTGGCTGGCGTAAACAACGGGAACAAATTGTTAACTTAATGTTAATGATTAAATGAACAGCTGAGTTGAGCGAAGAAGAGTCTTAATTAAACAACTTCCGCTAATTATTTGACTGGGCTTAATGTACCTGGAATAATGAGACTGACCCAGTACAGCTTCTGTATATATGTGATGTTATTCAAGTTTATTGTATTGACATTTCTAAGCACAACCATACGCTGCTGCCCTTGCGTTTTTATGTAACCACTCAAATAGTCGTACACAAAAAGCTTTTAATAAAAAACACCTGTGTCTTAATTTGCATTCAACCGGTTTCCGCGCAAATTTAATGCATTCGTTTTACTTGCTGAAAACACTTTTATTCCAAATAATTTTGATTAGCTCATTGAATCAAATAAAATTTTCAACTTCTATTCACATTTTGTTAGTAGGTTAATTAACTAAAGCTTATTTATTTTTCTCAACCTTTCCATACGAAGCGTTATTGTTGTTATTTTCTATATTAAGGTAAAATGAAATCTAATATTTGCGACAAAAATTTTAAATTTAAGTGGACCAGCAAGAATACCTAAATAAGAAACATTAACATCGAAATAAAAAACTCTTCGGAATAAGTCCTAAATCCGTCGGAATAAGACATAAATGGCCAGAATCAGGCCTCTGCGACATTTTGCCACAACCCACCCCTAAGCACCTTATAACCCCCTAATAATTTCAACCCTAAGCCATTTTCGAACCCCACCCATTACCCACCACTAAATTTTTGGGGGGACTTTGTCGGTTCATAAAAAATCCGGCAAAGTGGAGGGAAGTCGATTTTTTTTAAATAAGATAATTAATTTTCCAAAAAGTATACCCTGAAACTAAGGACAAAACATAACGTTAGTTTGTCACTTTACCAAATCGCCCAACAACTACTCGCGTAAAGCACTTACACATTGTCAAGCATTTTCCCAAGTATTTAACTTATTCTTACCTTGCATAAAAGTCTGGCCCAAACCTGAACTTGCAAACACGAAACAAACAAGTAAAGAAAGTCTTCGGTCCATTTTTAAATATATTTGCTTTTATTGCCTTGCTAGCCACAAATACAACTGCTAGCAACCTTGTGTATTTCTCATGCACCAGCTAAATGTTTACTTAATGATTACACAAGTTGTTCAACAAGAATTCTACTTAGGTTAATCATATACGTTTTATCGAGGTTATTATTAGCTATCTTGTTTCTACGTAGAGTCTATCATAGGAAATGTACTTAGTAAGGTTTGTTAGTTAGACATAACAATTGTATCATGCGATGTACAACCTGTTGGTTCTAGTGAGTTGTCTTATGTTGTTCATTGATATCACGTATTTGCTAATTAAAATTGAAAGTTGTACGTAAAAAAAATAATATTAAACCGAGCTGAAATATTCCTGATTAGCAGTGTTGTAAACAAGTCATTTTGAAATGACTTAAGTCCAAGTCAAGTCTTTTTGCAAAAATAACAAGTCAAGTCCCAGTCAAGACATCGGTTGCCCAAGTCAAGTCCCAGTCAAGTCATTATGAGAGCAAGTCAATTTCAAGTCTCCAAAAAAATAAAACTTTAAATTATGAAAACCGGCAGACTCCTCCGATTATTATGAGCAACTCAAGTCACAAATAACATAAAAGCAGCATATAACAAACAAATTCTTTTATGTACAAAGATTGGGATGAATAACACAATTTTATAATTAATTGCTTAATTAAAACAATTTATTTTAACCCAAGTCATTTGTCAAGTCACTGACTTAAGTCATTTCAACACTGCTGATTAGACAAGTTGTTTGACCCTTTGAGATCCTACCCAGTGTTGCGTGTTCACAAACTGGGGTTGTGTGAGTAAGTTTTAAGTGCGAACCATCTTTTAAGTTCATGGTCTAATCCAGGGGTTTCTTAAAAAGGGTCCATGCCCCCCTTGGTGGTACGAAGCACCAAGCCATGGGACGACATGCAGTGTGAAGTTAGGAGCTATTTAGGCTTATATGCGCATTGCGCAATTTACGAAAAGCAACAGCACACAAGGCATTAGTAAATTGACTGATTGTTAGTGTGTTGTAAATATTGTTAAACTACGAGACTGTTTTTAATGCATGCATTCAACGCGTAATTTATAAATACATTGAGTTTAATTATTATTATTATTACATTTACTTTCGCCAACCATTGTAGGCGGGGGGTACGAACAAATTTCATAAAAGCTTAAAGGGTACGGGCTCTCTAATCAATTTTGTTAAACTAAACCTAAACGCTGGGCCAGCTTTGTTGACAATTATTGTACCGCGATTTTTAATAATCCTAGTTTTTCAAATTTATTGGAGCCTTTATTATTTCAAGGAAGCAAAAATATTTCGCTTGGCACTAAGGTGGGGTGTACTGACAAGTTGGGTCGTATATGCTTAAGCCATAATGTGTTTTACTAATTTACCAAAAAGTCAAATCATTGAGAACTTTTAGAATTTTCCTTGGCGGCCTAATGTATAAATCTCCTACTCTAAACAGTTTTTTTCCTCGTGTTTGGTCGCTAGAGTTTAACATTTCACTATTTTGAAAATTTCCAGAGCGAAATAAATCTATTGTTTCTGTTTTACCTTCGACTGCAAAAAGTGAGCTTTGTTTTTGGGTCGCTCCGGACGAACTTTATTAAGCGAAAAAATGCGCGAGAGAAATTTGTGCCGCCGCACGAAAATAGACTTTGGAAAGAAAAAAAGAACCGCCTGTAGAGTCGAGGATTAATTGTGGGGGACCAAGCTTCGGTTCTCGACCACAGGGGGGTCCAGCACACCCCCCAGGGGTCGGGCGCCGAAAGGTCCTGGGTTCGAAAGGTTCCATGCGGGCTCCGGTCCGTACACCAGCACTTGTACGAACCGGAGCCCGGTTGGTGGCGGTGATTCCGCGGGGATTCGAGCCTCCATTTCCCGCCGATGCTCGGCGCCGATCCCGATGTGCCATGAGCCGGCCTTCTACTTGTCCGGTCAGCCACTGAAGCAAACCCGGCCGAGGTGGAAGCCGTGGCGCTGCGAGCGGGAACCGAAGTCGAACGACTTGTAGTCCACGATCGGCAGGATATCAACGTCCCGGGTTCGAATCTCGAGCACAACGTGTCCTGTGTCGCTACCACTCTGCGCGAAACAACAAAGCTCGTTATGACGTTATATATATCACAGAAAATCAGTAAAAGTATTTTGTGGGCTTCGTACAGGGTTCAATAAAGAAACTTTGGAGCATAATGGTTAGAGGTTGTAGTAAGACGTAATAGAAATACCAAAGCCCATACAGAAGTAGGTAACACTTTGAACGTTTCGAATAACTCTTTATTTATTTTCAACATAGAGAGAAGAAGAAAGAAACTTTATGTTTGGAATAGGTTTTTAAACCTTGGCCAAATTTGTTCTAGTTTCTAATTGAACGCTCTTGGGGCCCCTAGACTATTATCCTATATAAACAGCAAATTTTGATTTAAATACCTCGGTATTCACTACACACTTTAATTGTAAAGTATGGCATAGTTATGTTGACTGTTGAGGCCTCTCGCGTATTGAATAGAATAGATATAATAAAATATCGACTTTAATTTTCTCAACAGTTTATTTCATCACGTGACCGCTAACCTTGCACGAGTCCTCTATGAGAGTCACGCGATCATCGCCGAACGTGATTGGTTCGTCGTTGGCGCCCATCAGGTGGATAGCCTTGCTGTGATCCTGAGCAGTAGCGTCCTCCCAGCCGACAGAGTTGACGCACTTGTAAGTGAAGATCTGGCGAGCTTCGGACGAAAGGAGCCGCAGGAAGTTGAAGTGGGGGATGCTCGTGTTGTAATCGAACTGGGGGCGAAATTAGGGGGTTAACCGGGGGTTGGTTGTGTTTAAGCTGTTTTGAGGGGCCGAACGGTTTTTCAAATTTCTTATACGGTCTTTTAAAATATATCCCACTTCTGTAATTATGGCAGAGAATTAATAGTTCGTACTTAGGGTTAGGGTCTGTGATAAAAAAGCTCTTACATTTTGTTTCTTATTGCCATCAAAGGTAAACAATTAAACGGGGAACCCAGTGTTTTAAGGAAATGAGACGGCCTTTCCAAGAACTGATGATGGATTTCGCGTAACTATAGTATTCTCCTTATTTTGTATAAAATTGTTTTATATATTTTTATACCCTTTGTGGGTCTGTTTGGATCTCCCGACTTACTTAACGCAATTTACAAGTCCAAATTATTACCTTGTGTCCCATCTTGTATTCACTGAACCAACTTCCAGGTTGAGCTTTGGGCCAGCGACGAACTGGACTCTGCAACAATACCACCATGTTAGATAAGTTTTGCAAATTAATAGTAAACTAGATTGCTGCGAAAAAGGTTTCTCTTAAACTATTAGTTACGAATTTTTACAGTAGGACTTAATCATGTACTGTATCGGGACAAAAATATATTGTTGAGAATTTCCAAATCCATTCGTCCTTGTAATTATCGGCAGATGAAAAACTTCAACGTGTGTTGTGAAGATGAACTTGAAAGCCCACAAAAGATGTTTGTCTGTTTACTAATACAGTGGGTACATTAGCAGTAGGTGCTTACCCTGGGTACGGTGGGTTCGATGCAAGTGTCACCCTCAGCCTCGAAGTCGCAGAACGCTTGGATGGCGTCGGCAGCGCAACCTCCATTCGGATCGATCCAGTAAGTGCCTGAGAATAAGGGTGGGTTAGTTGTTGCTCGTGATATTCAATTGTTTTTTTTTTGATGGTTTCTTAGGAGAGAGAGCACAAGTACGAAACTTTGTTAAATACCAATGTGTGCCTAAATCAGGGGTTCTTAAACTGGGGTCCATGGAGCCCTGCGGTAATATACTAGTTTTGCGGGTCTATGAAGGCCTAATTGAAACCATAGTGTTTAAATTAAAATGTATTGACCTTTTAAAATAAAAGAAATAAATTCACAATACTCTTTCTCGTTTTCTTTAATGTATTTAGATTCGATTACATTTGCAAATTTGTGCATTAATTCGACCAAAAACAAAGTCTACTTGTATCATATCCGAAAATTTCATGCCGAAAAAAAGTCTCCCTGATCTAAGCGCAGATATTAAAGATTTAGAAAGATTTTTTCACAATACCTGATGGTGAGTCGGGGTGGCAGATCCAGATGTCCTTGCAGCTTCTTCCGGGGTTATCGGGGGATCTCCCTAGAGGTTCGCGCATCATTTGTAGTTCTTGTTTGAGCGAATCCATCGAAGCAAAGATCTCGATCAGACCCTGGCTGTACTCGTCGTACATCGTGTCCTGGACAATATTATGGATTAGTATGGTAGATTCCAAATATTATCTAGTATTGTATAATAGATAATGAACCTCAAAGCCAATAATTGCCAAATGCAAGTAAAGTTATTGCAAAAATGAGAGTTTATATAATCTTATCACTTTTAAATGAGCCCTTAATGTTGTCATATTGCCCTTTTGGGCGAAAATACAAGATATATTTTTAAATCTAGAAAATCTAGTGGCACTGTTTAACACCGATCGTATTAAAATCTCGACAAGCTTTCGCACAACCGTGCTTCACCAGGTCAAAGTAGAAATGAAATTAAAACACGCGAAGTTGAACCACAAGCGATCAGTAAAAGACGGACAGGGAGGGGAAGCACCTGTAGGTCGATCTGTCGCTTGGTTCTTCCCTTCTCAGTGTTGGCGGCCATGAGGGGGGCAGGGTTGTGCACGGTTCCAGGGGGGCCTGGAGGTCCGGGGGGTCCCGTGAGACCGATATCTCCCTTCGGACCGGTTGGACCCTGGAAAAACGAGGTAAAAATAAATTATTTTCTTCCTAAGTAAAAAAAATCTACAAATAATTTTTTTTAGAGAATGTGCATCATATTTTGATCAAGGTAAATATGTTTATATATATTTTTTAAATAATGTGTATAAAACGCTTTAAAGTAGTTATTCAGTACAATTTAATCGTTAATTATTAGGTAAACGTCACACTTGAAAAAAATCTGAAAAAACTTATGGAATTTATTAGATTTTTTTTAATTTAAAAATTATTATGTGTTTTTAAAAGCTTCAACTTACGAGAGATCCCTTGCTCCCTTTAGAGCCAACGCCTCCCTAAGATAAAAATAAATATTATTAAAACGTTTTATTCATTAAAGTCACACATACTGATAACAATAAATATTGGATGAAACGAAGAGAGAACAATTATTATGACATTTTGAAAAAACAAACTACAAAAAACACAAAAACACTCATTTTAAAATACAGTAATATGTTTGGCAAACTATTTAACACAACAATTGATAAAGAAAAATAGTGAAAAAATTGGAAGAAGAGAACAAACTAAAAATTAAATAAAGCAAACTGATATTAAAATAAAATAATGAATTTTAATTAAAAAAATACCTAAATATGAATAAGCTAAAAAATGATCGAATGGTATACAAATATATATTAAAAAAACGCACCGGGAGTCCAGGTGGTCCACTTGGCCCGACTGGCCCCGATGGTCCGGTCCTGCCCTCCTCGCCCTTGTCCCCGACGGGTCCGGATCGTCCCTGGGGTCCCTGTTGACCCTTCTCCCCCATTTCACCGGGGGAGCCGGGGTTTCCAGTGATACCAGAGTCTCCCTGGAGAGAAAAAAACGTTTAAATTAGGGGGCACAAGCTAAAGTATAAGAGATGGTAGTTTGTATTTTATTCTGATCCAACACTTGTGTTTATGAGTATTTCGATACCAGCGTCTTCCTGGGGAAAAACTGTTTATCTTTAAATGAATTATTATAAGAGATAAGGAATTTCATTCTGATCCAACACTTGTGTTTATCACTACACTGATGCTCGATATTCCGCATGAAATGAGGTAAGAGATTGCGAAACCCCGAATTTACTGCTAATAATCCCAATTAAACTGGATACTAGCATAGATACAAAACGATGTGCTATTGTCAAAAAATTACTTGTTTTTTCGGAAATTCACTTTCAAGACAACATTATAGTAAGTTGCTGATATTTACCTTTTCTCCATAAACACCTTGGTCACCTTTCACTCCCTTCATCCCTTGGATGCCCTGGAATTAAAATACAAGCCTAATTAAAATAACAATAAAGAATTAACATTTGATAAAATAATTGGTTAGGCAAATGACTGTTTATTTGTTGCTAGAAATGCAGGTACAGTAGCAAATGATCAACTAGGAAACATTAAATAGTTACCGAGCAAGTTGATCCTAAAGGTTTAAAGAATTTAAAACTGGAAATACTAACGATAAAATAAAGAAGATTAAAATAGACTAAAACTGTTCACTGAACCATAGTTTTAACACGTCCGACAAAGTAGCAAGGTGACGTCACAATTAACTTACCAAGGGTCCCGGGGGTCCGTCGGCACCAGGAGGTCCAGAAAGGCCAGGGGCGCCCTGAGGACAAAACGCTGGAATTAAAATTTGAAAGAAAACAAACTAATTTACGTCACAATGACTTTAATGTTGGGTATATAAGTGACGTAACAATAAGGTGAAGTGCACAGAAAAATCAAGTTTGTCTTGGAAAAAACAACAATTTCATATAATCTGTGACAATAAATAAGGCGGACTCTGACAAGTTTAACACTTTACTAAATTAGATTAAATTTGATTAAATCAAATGAAAAAGTTAAACTGAAATATTTAAGATAATAAAGCACACTTGTTTGAAGAAAACGCATTAAAAAAAGATAATTAGCCGAAATAGGCTCGCATGGCTAAAAATCAAATATAAGTATTTTTTTTGGTAAAAGTTCGACAATTACTAAAAACATATTACGTCGAACTTAGAAATCTTAGGGTGTGACCAATGACGTGTGTTTGATCGTTAACCATCTTTAATTCGTTTAAATAATATTTTGAACAACAATTAAACTGTTTTAACCACTCACAGCAGGTCCAGCAATTCCACGTAATCCGTCGATACCAGTTGCTCCTGTTGGACCCTGGAAAGAAATAGAAGGTTATGGCGTGTTTGGGGTTTATATAAAGTAACAATAAAATAATACTGCGCAATAACGCTATATGAGGTATTTTGTTTTTATTTTAATACTATTATCTTTTGGAAAGATTTTTTTCGCTTTAAAGTTTCAAAGTCATATTATTACAAAAAACTATAACAAATGTAGTGGCTGGTTAAAAATAGAAAATTATTTAACTTTGTGTGAATTCAAGAAAGGTTTTATAATAAGGAGTTTGCACAAAAGTTCCATGGTTCGCTTTAAATTAATCATCTTACTCTAAGAAAAATTAAAAGGATTATTTTGGTTGGTTTACAAAACGGAAATATTCAGATTGTATCAAGGTTGACTTACAGCAGGTCCAGCGGGTCCGCTGTCTCCGGCGGGGCCAGTGGTGCCAGGCTCCCCCTTGGAACCTTTCGTGCCAGATTTACCCTCGGGGCCAGCCGGTCCGGCAGCTCCCTAAAACATAAAAAGTTGAAGTTAAATACACCAATCGTTGTAAAGTTATTACAGGTTTGAAAAGTTTAGAAACGGAAAAAATATTTTTCAAGAATTTATACAACAGGTAATTTAATTATTTTTTAAGTACAGCAAAATATTGCCTGTACTCATAGTATAGCTTACATAAATGCACATTCAATTATGAAGAAAGATTTTCATTAAACAACCGAACGATTTATGCCAGCACGAAATATTAAAACATATTCTCAAAACGCTGACGAAATATTTGTAAACCAATTATCGCAAATGTGCCGAGTCATAGTTAAAACTCAGTTGACTTCTTTAATGTAACTGTTTTTTTTTTAATGCTAGAAATAGTTCACACTTTTTTTTTCTCTTTTTACAAAAAATGAAACTTAAAACGTGTTTTATTAAAATTGCCCCAAAACTCACCCTCTTTCCGACGATTCCAGGGGGTCCAGATTCACCCATGGGGCCGGGTGGACCCTGCAAGAAAAATGAAATCTTTTAAACACATTGTTTTAAAAATACGGAGAAACCCTAAAATTAAAAACGCAATGCCGAAAACAGATCGTGTTATAGATTTAGAATTATTTCACCACTAAATTTGAACAACTTTATTCCTAGCCACACATTTTATCCTAAATAAACCTTTTTACCCCAAACTACAACATTTCCTTAAACTCACAGGTTCTCCAGAATCTCCAGTATCTCCACGATCTCCGGAATCACCGTCGTTTCCCTGCAAGGTCATAACAAGGTCAAACATCACCACGTGTTTGAAGGTCATAACAAGGTTAAAGACTGCCACATCACAATGCCAAATTTTTAACCACGTGGTTAAAGATTATTACAAAGTCGCCACGTGATGAAAGGTCATCATTACAAGGTCAAATTCATCACAAAACAATTCTCTCTACTATTCATTATCGTACTTTACTTTTATTTATTAAGTAACAAGTTTAACCACTAAATGTTTAAGACAAACACTCACGGGAGGTCCCATTGGTCCTGGTTTGCCTGAATCTCCTGGCTGCCCGATCGGTCCCTGAAAGTAACAATTAAAATAAAGGTATATTTACATTCAAACAGTAAGTTGGTACTGTACGTTCCACACACATTTAAAATGCTTCAAAAATACGACAAGACTTCGAACTTTAACATTAAGGCCAGTTGTAGAGCTTCAAAAATTGTCTTTTACTAAAGTTATCATTAATATTTATGTGAAACATCCAACGCGTGATAATCAAAATATAAAACTTTTTAAAACAACTAAATATGCATCGACCAGACATTTATTGTTATTGACGTAAGAATCGGTATCGACTTACGGGAAGTCCCTGGGGGCCATCGTCTCCCCTTGGTCCCTGGGTTCCGGGGGGTCCTTGTGGGCCTGGGAGTCCGAATTCACCCTTTTCACCGGCTGCGCCTTTGTCACCCTGGAATAAAGGGGAATAACCGGTTAATGTGGGTTGAAGGATGACGATATTTTGATTGATTGCACAATTTAGATGAAATAATCATGAAATAGAAAAAAGGTTAGCATAATATAATGTTAAGTTGAATAGTAAGAAAAAAAAAAAGAGAAGTTTTAACTAATAAATAATAACAAAATATTATTAAGTATTATAATAATTTCAGGAAATGATCATAGGACAAGAGCTAAGAGACAAAGTGGAAATCATAATAATTCGGTATTATCGGCTTTTTATATGAATAACAGCTTTAGTTAATTATCAGGTTAAAACTACAATAAAAAGTATTTATAAAATAGTAAGGAATATGATTAAGATGGTGTTAGCCAAAGCACAACTGACACCCCTTGTGTAGAATACACACAACATATCCACATACCTGGGGTCCACCGTCCCCTGGGGTGCCTGGGGCTCCTTGTTGACCCGGTTCACCCTTCTCACCCACGTTCCCGGGCTGACCGTACGACCCTGGAGGTCCTTGGGGGCCCTGAGGTCAAACAAAGGTCAAATATATGGCAAACCTTCACTCAGTGTGAGTTTATAGCAGTGCTTCTTAATTGTAGGTAATTATCAAAAAAGACTATTTTTTTTAAATTAAACTTATTCATTTGGTTTATATAAGTATTCTTAAACTGCTAGTTGCGATACTAACAGTTTAAGAACCACTTGTTCATAGTTACAAACAGCTTTAGTTGAATAACGTAAAATAAATTTTGCTCTACTTAGAAAAAGTTAATTGACAAAAAACATTTATTAAATACTAACAATATACAGAAATGCTTTTAAAACAAAGTTTTTGCAACTTAAATATAATTAGCAGGTGGGTTAAAGCATAAAATGTATTCAAATTTGCTTATGATTTTATTAGTTCCAAATAATTTAAAGATAACTTACATCTGCCCCCTGGGGTCCTTGTGGTCCACGGTTGCCTGGGGGTCCTGGTTCACCCTGGAAAGTAATAACACAAATAAAATAATTGTAAAACTTTATATTTTGTAGTTCAGACTTACCAGCTAACATAGACGCTGGATGAATTCACAAAAAAAAATAATAAAAATTTCACACTGCTATTTCATTTACATTTAAATCACGAAAACTAAATTTTACTGAAAATCTACGAGTAAAAACATATATTTTTCGCGTTTAAAACTCATTTATTTCCACCACTAAACTGGTTCTTAAAATCACTAAACTGGTTTCTTAATAATATGCCAAGTTACAGTTGCTTTAGGCTTCGTGTCAAAAAGGCAGACAAAACAATTAATATTTGTAATGTTTGTGCCCATATATAGTTACAACTGTCTACTCACCACTCCACCACTGTCTCCGGTGTCTCCCTTCAAACCAGATGGACCTGGAAGTCCCTGGAATAAAGTTTAACGGTAAATAAGCACAAAAAACTTATTAAAACACAGGTAATTTTCGATGTGAAAAAATCGCCTTATTTGCTGTATTTCAATATTTAGAATTCAAATAAAAAAACAATTAACAAAAAAAAAAAAAAATAATTATTCAGAAGAATCTAATTTCAAAATGAAATAATTAAAATAATTACTTAAAAAGATTCTGTTTAAAATCCTAATTTTAATAAGTTGCAATTTGACAAAATTAAAAAAAAAGTATAATAAAAGAAATGTGACAAACTTTAATTATTGCTTAAAAAACGTTTTTTATAGCTGTCATCATAAAATGCACAACAACATCGTTTAGTGATGTCATCACTTTACTATAGATGACGTACCTGCAACCCCCTTGGTCCGGGGGGTCCGTTGAAGCCCCTGGCCCCCTCGTCACCCTTCTCACCATAGCGACCCTGTTGGCCCCTGGGGCCTGGAGCGCCGTCGTTGCCCTGGAACCAATCAACAAGTGTTTTGCTACTTCTTATGAAACTTTAAAATTATTAGTAAATATGGTTTTGTGTGATTTAAATGTTTCTTATTGGAACTAAGACTTTTATTGCGTTGTTAATAAAAAATGCCGATTTCAGCAAAAAGTTACGAAACACTGATCAATTACAAACTTTTCGTTCTTTTTATTGTTTTGTTTGAATTTTTCTTATTTGTCGTTAAAAATCGAGCCAACAACATAAATTAGGAAACGCCTTCTCCAGATACAATATTTTATTTTTACAAAAGCAAGTTGATTTAAGAATAAATGGTTGATGATACTCACGGGTGGTCCTGGGTTCCCGGTGGGTCCTTGGTCGCCTGGGGGTCCGGGTGGTCCCCCTTCTCCCTCCTTACCCTTGAGTCCTGGTGAACCTTGGGGTCCTTTCTCGCCCTGGACAAAAAAAAATGAAGTTAGGGTTGTGACAAAAAAATACGGTAAAAGTGAAGGACAAAAATTTACCGAAAAGGTGCAAAAATATTAAGAATAAAAAGATTGACAAAAATGAAAAAAATCAACAACAAAATTGACAACAGGCGAACATTTAAAAAAAATTCTTCTCAATACGTTATATTGCAAATCAATAAATAATTTTAGTCCTTGGTGTTGAAAGGGTGACAGCATTTACTTTTCCAGAAGGCAATCTTTGAAATATCCGACCACATATTTTTACATCTAATACAGTTTATCTAATACAGTCGGCAACTAAAATATAAAAAAGCATCCAGTTTTGAGAAAATTTTGTACCAATCAAATATGTGCCTTGAATAATTTCTATCTTCCAATCTAGCCCAAATGTAATGTAATTTATTGGTCTCTAATTGACAGCATTTATCTTTTAACATGAAACTGGATCTTTTACCTCACTTTAAAAGCAACAAAATAACCCCTTACCTTGTCTCCGTCGTCTCCCCTGGGTCCTGGGCTTCCCATTTGGCCTGGAAGGCCTGTTGGGCCAGGGAACCCGTCGCGGCCAGCTGGGCCAACTGTTCCCGGTTCCCCCTGAAATCAATAAGGTTCCAACATTTCAGAACAATTCAGATCGAGATTTTAATTTGATTGTTTTAGTTTAGATATAAGGCATTGTTGTGGCTGAAGTCACAGATTAGACTCTTGTTGTTATGTAGTTGCACCCTTTCTGTTACTTTATTAACCTATATTTTAACTCGGCACAAACTTGAAAATTAATCAATATAATCCAACCTTAAGAGCAGGTTGAAAAGTTAAACATAATTTTCAGTTTAAATTAATAGAACAATATAAAGTTTTTTTTAAATGGTTCTGTAGAATTTTGTAGTTTGAAAAACACATGTCCGAACCCTAACAAGACATTATTTAAAGTTTTACAGAACGGCCAAGCACAACTGAAAGACTAATATTGCCATTATAGGCGAAATATTTATCTGTACATTAAAAAATGACTGACTTTGATGTTATGTGACAAAATTCTTTAGAATGTTGTGACTTGTACGATATTACGCCAACTTTTTAACATTACTCACGTGATTTCCTTTTTCACCCACAGATCCCACAGGTCCAACAGCTCCTGGTCGACCCTGGCAAGAAAGAATAAAAAAATAAAAGTTCAACGCCTTATAAAAACATGTGGTTTGAAGTAAAGTTGTTACGGGCCGATCTAGCGTCATAAAAAAATGAAAATGTAGATTTTACATCTATCATAAAGGGATGGGGTCATTTAAATAATATAATGTGTAAAAAAGCATCATTTTAAGAAAATGAGCAACATTATTGGATCTTGGTGTCACGAAATAAAGTAAGAAATGTAAGTTTTACATCTACTACAAAACGGGACCCTATTATGAAAAATCTTTAAAAAATTAAAATTCTTATTTTGTTTTAATTCTGGTTTGCACGACACCTTCATTGCCAAACAAATTGTTGCAAGGTCTACTCACAATTGGTCCGATGGGTCCAGCTGGGCCAGGGGGTCCTCTTTGGCCTGGAGAGCCCTGGAATTAAATTATGGTGTTTATTCGAAATATTACAACGGTGATATTATTAATAGCAAAATAAAGTTCCTTTAAATAACTCATAAAAAGACCGACTTTGGGGCAGTAAGATTATTTGTAAGTTATTTTAGGAAACAATAGCAGTTGAGTTATGCAACAGGGGTAGAAATCTAAATCGTTTTTATTTGGTTCCTGATATTCGCTTTATTTTATTAAAAACTTGTGGAACACCAGCAAATAAACACAACAAACCTAAGGAGTGATGTTTAAAGTTTCACTTACGTTAGGTCCTGGTGGTCCAGGGGGGCCTTCGGAACCTTTAAGTCCAGTACTCCCCTGAAAAACAAAAGTGTGGGGTTAAAGAGGAAAAATCTTTAGTTTAAGCTTCGATTACGAAAGCTGAATCTTTAGTTTAGGTTATTACCATTTTTAAATCACTTCCCTAAAATTTAAAACTTTACATTCTTTTGTAAAAGTTCTGAGACAACTTTTCAGTCTTTCTAATGTACAAGTGCTTTTAAACCTAAAAGTAGGTAAAGGGATCGATAATACATAACATGTCTGTTCAAAGTTTATGTGGTTTAAGGTATAAATAAGTGAAGTTAGTCTGATAATTTAGTTTAGTTTATTAAAAATTTTGAATCATTTCTTAAAAATAAACTTTATAATCTCATGTTCTGTTCTTACCCTCTCTCCCTGGTCTCCCCTGGAACCGGGGTAGCCTTGGTTCCCGGGCGGCCCGATCTTTCCGGGGGGTCCTGGTGGGCCTTGGTCTCCCTGGAACGCAATAAAGTCGTTAATATTGTGAGATTTACAAACAGTGGAAACATATTTGATTAACTCTGGGTAACATAAGCCTATCCCAGTTTACCGCTTGTGCTTGAAGTTAACATTTGAGATATTTCTATAAAATGTGAACAAAAACACGATTGCTTGGAGGAAAAAACGATTTTTATGAAATTATAAACGAAGTTTTTTAATTATTGTTTAGGACAAAAACAAATCATTTTGGGCTCGAATAGGCAGTTTTTATTGTTTTTTTACAGTAAAACTTTTTGGTTGTAAGCTGCAAAGTTAAAACGGTTCAAGCGATTCTTTTGAGGTTAATAGTCAAGTTAATCTTTAACAAGATTCATTGCATGACATCAATATTATCTCACCTTGGAACCTTCTTTACCGGCGGGTCCAGCAATTCCAACAGGTCCTGGTTCACCCTGGAATGTAAAATAAATATTGTGAGGGTTCGAAGCATTGCATTCAAATAATTTTTGTGAAGTTCTACTATACTGCGGTTTAATTTTGTCCGGTAAGTTAGAAATAAGAAATTTAGATCAATTACCATAGGCTTGGATCAATTTAACACATTTTGAAAAAAAAAACTTATTTTGAACACTAAAACACAACATGAATATAAACTGATTTACGAGCAAAGTGTTAAACGCCACTCACAGGTTTCCCGGGTCTTCCAGCTTCTCCACTCGCTCCAATCTCACCAACAGGTCCCTGGAAGAAATAAAGCGTAAGGACGTAGAATTCCCACTATTCAGTCATATTTCCATAAAAAAAATTATGTTTTTAGTTAAACTTAGAGGATGCCATTAAACCAAACAATTATTAGGGATAGTGCATTAAAAAAAATAAGTTTTAAGAAATTTTTCTCTCGTGATGAACTAAACTCACTAGAAATAAGTGGTCGAATAAGACTTTAAACCTAAACTTTCCCTCTGTATCAATAATTGTGAGTAAATCCCGCAAATTTACTTCCCATAAAAATCTTTATACTTTGATATTTCGCCGACTTTTAATTGATTTATATAATTTTTGACAAAATTACAGAATTAATTTTATAGGAAGTTATCCGGAGCACTAGAGTGGACAAAATCCTGACCTGTGGGCCAACGACGCCAGCTGGGCCTGGTGGTCCCTCCTTTCCTTGGAAGCCCTGCAAACACAAAACATGTTGAAATGATGCATTCTTTAAGTTTGGTAAAAAAATACCAACATATTCTCACGCGGTGTATTTGAAAGTAAAGAGAAAAATAATAATTAATCAAAAGATAAAAAAAATAGAAAAAAACAAATAAAATAAACAAAAAATCGAAAAAGTTGAAGGCGGCCTTAAAGTAAATGATCAGACGTAAAAACTGGCAAATAAATATAAACAAATATACTTACGATGTCTCCGCGACTTCCTGGGTGGCCTGGAAGCCCATCTTTGCCCGGAGCTCCCTGGAAAGAAAATGATGAGATTAGAAAGTCCTATGCTTAACAATTGATACCCGACATTATCGGATATACAATGACGTCATCGCTACGGTCAAATCAGCAAAATTGATCAAATTGAAAAGTGAAAAAATTGTGTTTTTAGGGTTACCTTTATTACTAATATGGTATTTTCAAAAGAAAAATAAATCCAACTTATAATAAATAGTCAAAATTTGGTAATTTTGGTTTGTTAGTCGAAATCCAACAAACTAATCAACTTACAGGTGGTCCTTTGGTTCCTGGGAATCCCATCGGGCCTGTGGGTCCTGGCGGGCCCTGGAAAACATAAGTTATATATTAAAAATAGGGTTTATTTCAATGCAGATGTTATGTTCGGAATATTATAAAATATTGGCCACAGTTGATTTCCTTGTGCAAATGAGGTTGCTGGTAATTTATAAGTCGTCCAGCAAAACTGGATTTTGTTGTTATTTTGAAGTGAGACGCCTTTACCTACAATTATTAAACATATCTTTTAAAAAAGAAAACTGTCTGAGTTGAACAATTGCTTTGCTCGACCAACTTTTTAGGTTATTTAAAATTAAAATCTGAGGACAAAATCTGTATTGTAAGTGACGAGGTTTCAATCAAAACTGCAATTCTTAATTTAAAACCAGAAACAATAAATGGTTATTTTTAGGTAAAATAAAACGACCAAAGTTTTACCCTTTCTCCGATAGTTCCCTGAGGACCATCTTGTCCCATGTTACCCTGCAAATTAAAAGTTAATTAATAAGAAAAAAATACAGACAAATATAAATTTAATATTCAAATAAACTGTTGCTACCAGACGTAATAATAATAAAAAAATCCTCTGCTAATTTTGTTTTTTTTAATTTAACGAAGCTCATTAAAAAAGTATTATAACTTACTTTAAAAAAATACTGAGGAAAGAATAATTTTGTCAAGAAAACCAATTTATGCCAAAAAAATTACCTTTGGCCCGGTTGAGCCGGAAGGTCCACGGACCCCTCGTTTGCCCCTCGGCCCCTTCGGACCCCGCTGACCCTGGGTTCCTTGTTTTCCATTTTGTCCCTAAAATGAATTCCGGTTTAATTTCCAATTAATCTACAAAGAATATTTCAATAAATCTACAAGAAAATTTTCAGGAAAAAGAGGATTTTAGTGAGGTTAAATATTTAACAAACAATTTTATTTAACTGAGTTTTCATTTAAGTTTTTCTGATAAGTTACTTTTGGTTAATAAGTGGAACAATAACCAGGTAAAGTAAGTTAGTGTTTACGTATCACGGTTAATGACTAAAGTACTAAAAAAAATTAAAGACTAAATATTATAGTTAGTAGGCTAAATATTTTACAACTTTATCAGTCACCAAATCATGCAAATTTATGTTATTAGGTTTTTTTTTAAATTAACATAAATTTTAAAATTGTTAAGATTGTTTTCAATATAAAGTAATAATTAAAAATTAAAAATTTAACGTGAAAATTATATCTTTGTCAGGCAACTAAATAATAAATGATTGAAGCATCTTACAAAATAAATAAAAGACAAAAAAGTGCAAATAAATGAAGAAAAGATGAAGAATTCAGTGAAGTGACGATCAAGTTTAAATGATGACGCGTATTATTGTGTCCATGCTGAGTCATGATATCTTACCCTCCTTCCTTTTGGGCCCCTATGGCCGGGTGAACCGGAAGACCCCCGCGCCCCCTTGTAATAAAACACACACAGTTAAAGCCTTACCCTGTCCCCTTTGTCTCCTAGCCTGCCCGGGGCACCTGGGATGCCATTGGAACCCTGAGGGGAGAGGAAAAAAGAAAAAAAAAGTTAAGTTGAAAACAACATTGTACCTCTTCTGATTTAAAAAAATAAAATTTAAAAGAAAAATGTAAAAAATTAAAAGAAAAGCTTTTTTCGGTTTAAAAAGTAAAAAAAAATAAAAGATAAATGAAATATATTATTTTACTGTTTGCTTTAACAACAAAAAAAAATGTTTCCCGAGGACGCGAGAAAAAGCAATACCTAAGTTAGGTGGTAAAGTACAAAAAAGATTTAAATGAAGCTTTATTACAGATTTTCATTTTGGGTTCAAAAGAGTGAAAACACTTACAAGAAAATTTTAAAATTTAAAGAAAATTGTTTGGTTTGGTTACAAATGTAAAAAAAAATATGAAATTTAACTTTTTTGCTTAAAAATAATTCCAAAACATTTTGCTTCGTATGGTTAAAGAGAGATAAAAAATAAATATTTGAAAGCAATTGTGTACAAGCCTTGTTGTGAATCCTTTCAAAGCCTACTTGGACTAAGCAAAAGTTATAAATAAGGTATTTTTAAGAGTACATTAGAAACTTAATCATATTTGTTAGAATTAGAAACTTCTATTGTTGTTGGTCGAAAATACCTTCTGTCCAACTCTTCCGTTATATCCCGGAAGTCCTGGCATTCCAATTTTACCCTGTAAGAAATTAACTGTTTAAACAAATCTTAAACTTTTAACACAAGATGGCAGCAGAGTTGCCAAAAATATAAACAAGTTGGTCGCTTGAGTGGATTCCGGGTTCAACAACCTTGAAGTTATTTTTAAATGTTGAAGATTTCCTAGCAACACTGCAATTCTGTAATATCTTCCTAAAATAGCTTTTCTTACAATTACTTTAGCTAATTTTTTAATTGATAAGTAGTAAGTATTAATAAGAGTCCAAAAACAAGTAATAAAAGAATGAACCTTTTCTCCGATTGAACCGATTGGTCCTGGTTCGCCTCTGGGACCTTCCCGACCCTAAAAATGACAAAAAGTTATTAAACTCTCCTTAACTTTAAGTAAAGATAAATTGTAATCAATCTACTAAAATGCTTCAGCAAAGTAAGAAACTTACTAACAGCTTGTAAAATATTTGCAGGCAAACAAATTGTCAAACAAACCTAATTATTTATTGTACTTTTTAAAGTTACTTAATACACTATTTTTATTATAATTAAAAATATATAGTGTAAAAAATTAATATTGAAATAAAAAGGAAAAAATTTTCTCACCTTGGTTCCATCGGGTCCGTCTTCTCCCCTCGGGCCTGGCGCGCCGGCGATACCCATGGTCCCCTTGGGGCCCATGTCACCCTTGAATCCAGGCTCCCCATTCAAACCCTGGGGGGAAAAATATTCTTGGTAAAAGATCGGTAAATTTAACAACTGCATAAAACAAAACAGGATTGAAGCACAAACTTATCTGAGAAAGATATTTTTAGATATCTCAAAATATTTACATTCCTGATAAAAATAACCAGTGTTTTTCAACATAATTATGGTCGCGAGCAAAAAATGCGTCGCCTCTTAATCGGTTGGGTCACCGACTGAAGTATATTTATTAAGATTGGTTCTCAGCGAGATTTCTGCGAATTTGGGAAAACTGTGGAAGCAATACAAAGGCATGGCTCATATTAACTAAATTCGAACTTATTTTTGCTAATTTGTCAAGTTTTGTTTATTTGCTTGCAAAAGTTCAGGAAAATTTGTTTGTCAAAGATTCGCTGTTAGACTTTCGCTGAATATTGGGATCGCTGCGAAAAAAGTTGAGAAAGACTTTAAGAAAGAAAATGCAGAAATATTTGTGGACTTACATATTCTCCCTTGTTTCCCTTGATTCCACGCACTCCAGATTCACCCTGGAAGAAAAAACATGTGTTAGACAACATAATGGTAAAACAAGATCGGCGGTTAGTGTTGATAATGGCGAGTCCAACTATGGGTGAAACAAGTAGACCTTTTATTCCTCGCACTGGTGGAAAAACCTTAACATGGGTTACAAGGTGGAAGCTTGTCACATAAATTACATTAAGCATGGTTTAGCTTTTGGGATTCGAATGTGATTTATTATTTAAAGGGCTGCAAAAATTTCAACTTATAAAAACCAGTACATTAAATTAAATATCTGAATCAAAGGGAATGGTAATAAGGAATGCCAAAACATTAAAATATCATGAATATTATTTTACAATATCAAGATAAAAGTCTATAAAAGAAAAATCCCGAGCACAAGTTAACCTTGACGCCTCTTGGTCCAGTGAAGCCGGTTGGTCCTTGTGGGCCAGGTTGACCCTGAAACATAGAAATCATTGGTCAGAATAGAACAAAACATTAAAAAGTGGGTTAGTTCTTCCCAATGTATTCAAGGGGCCAACCATAACAATAGATAAATCAAGGATTTTTATTTAAGCAAGATTAGGCTATTGAAAAATTTACCAGGTCAAAAACTACACTGTTTTGCTTGCTACATTCTGTTCGTAAAACTAGTCTGTGGTGAGGTTCGAACTCACGACCTCGGTCATACAAGGGACCGTCGCTCTACTAACTGAGCTACACAGGCTCAGAGGTCGAGAAACAACGACCTAGAAGCGCAACTTCAATTTACAACTTTATGTACTTACCATGGAACCCTTGCTACCGGGGGAACCTTCGTTGCCGGGGTGGCCGGGCAGGCCGTCGATTCCGGGCATTCCCCTGAGACCGGGCTTTCCATCGGCGCCCCTGGCTCCAGGTGGCCCCATGATGCCTTGGGGACCCGGCATTCCCTGGAATTAAATTATTGATAAAGTGGTTTGAAATATTATTTTTTTTAAATAACAAAAAGAGGATTTAAATTAGATCTTGAGAATAATTAAAAAAGTAAAAATGGACTTAGTTTTTATGTAAATTATCATATGGTTAAAGGTTTTATAGAAATCATAATGATTCTACAATTACATAATTTTGGGTTCTTTTCGTTTTGGTAACAACTGTTAAGATTTAGAAAAAATTGTGAAATATTTTTTTATTTCAACATAAAAATATTGATTGAAGAATCAGACACAATTCAAAAACAAATTGCTTTGCACCATTTTGTTGCAATTATACAAAACTTACAAGTTGTCCTGCAGCTCCTTGTTGTCCAGGTGGACCTGGTTCACCCTGGGGGCCCTGCAACACAAGAAAGTGGTAAATAACACGAAAGCAGAAGGACAAATCAAACTGTGGCCAAGTATTAGAATCAACAGGGGCTGCTGTTTGGAATTTTTTTAATGAAATTATTAAAAATGTAACTTAGAAAATATGGCAGGGAAGCATAAAAAGTGATGTTAATTATTCAAACACTAGGCACTACAGGTTTTTCTTGATGCTACTACAGGTTTTTCTTGAGTGTTTGTAACTTCTAAATCCACTAACAATTGAACAAAATATTTGTGAAAGTAAACGTTCAGTTGTTACAGGGGTTTAATGTTTAAACAACTACTTGCAAAGTTAAATGGGAGTTCAAGGTCAAAATATTTCAGTTCAAGGTCAAATATTTGAACTTACAAGGTTTCCTTTTGAACCTTCTTGTCCTGGAGAACCGCGTGGACCCTGTGAAAAAATTAGTGTAATAAGCGTAAATAAAGATATAATGTGAAATTAAATGTGGGTAGAATAATAAAAACTAAAAGTTTTTAATTTAAGTTGCATTTTAACTTAATTAAAAAGCTACAAATCATGTGGAATTTTTTTGAAATTAACCAATTTTAATTTTTACTTTGATGTGACAAAAAAGGATGTGTAAAAAATATACCTTGTCTTGTAATGGTGATTTAAAGAATAAAAATATATTTTATTTATACTCACAGGTGGTCCACTTCCGCCAGGGGGACCACGAGGGCCGCTCTCCCCCATTTGACCCTGGCAGAATAAAAAGCTTTGTTATAAAACAATAACACTTCAACACTATTTAATTTATTTTTAAATAGTTTTACAGAAAATATTAAAACACTGTTAAATTATTTTTTTATATATTTGGTTTAGAAAATCTAGACCAAGATAAAGATATTTATGTACAGGTCTGACATTATTTAAACAATTGTAAATGTTGAAATTGAAAAATTTCTCACCTGACTTCCTGGCATTCCCCTGGGACCTGGGTCACCTTGTTCGCCCTGTGATGTCACAATCAACATTATAGTTTAAAATATTCGAACAATAAGTAACCAAATAATAGATGGCTTTTAAGGGAAAAAACAACTTGGAAAAAAATTATTGAACAAATTAACAATAATTAAATTTATTTTAATAAAGTTTTATCTAAAAAGGGTCTCATCAGAAAGTCTATAACAAAACAAACATTTAGGTTGTAAATATATACATGAATGGAAATTTATTTGGGCAATGATTGACAAATAATATATCTGTGAACTTTTCTCCAATTATAGAAACTTGTTAACTTAATTTCTTGGGGAATAAATTTTGTTACTTTGTGTCGTAAATAAACAGAGTTTTGCAATGCTTAGAAGTAATTATCTTGCTTAATATTATTTAAAAAGGTGAAAATGTTCACCTGTTCATAAACACCAGAATATCACATTTATTACTTCCAACACAACTCACCCTTTCTCCTGGGAACCCGACTGGACCCAAAAGTCCCGGAGATCCGACTTCACCCTGGAAAACACGGAGGTGATTAAAAATTAAAAAACACCCAACCAGCAATTAAATGCACGAAATCTAGCATTATAACCTAAAATTTCTGAAGCAATTAACGTAGTTCACAATCCTGGCCAACTTTCCTAAATTTTAAAGTTAGCTTCAAGGAAACTACAAAATATCATACATTTACAAAAGAAGGTTGGAACAATTTAGAGTGAAATGATCTTTTGAATGTTTTTGCCGTATAACTTCGTTTGATTATCAAACACAGATATTAATAGAAAATAAACTTTTGTTTTCAAGTTTATTGACTAATTACCTGATGTCCCTTTGGTCCTGGTAAACCTGGCAGACCACCGAAGCCTCGGTCGCCCTGAAAAGTTTATACAAAACTGTAAGTGTAATATTAGTTACGATTTAATAGCTTTTTATCATGGTTTATCCTTTGTAGGCTAATCAACGCAGTGGTTAAGGCCCAGTGTATCCATTTGTCAGAAAATATCAGAAATTAACTAAAAACTACAGATGAAACAGTTGGTTAGCATCCAAATTAATATTTTTATATTAGAATGACTTTGATATAAGATCCGATTTTTATCATAAATCATAAACGATGTTACTTTATAGTATAAATGCACTTAATTGTTGTTTGTTTCACATTTGGAAAAATTAACTGCATTTCAAATATTTAATTTGTGTTTTTTAACTAAAAAAAGTGGGGTACATTTTCTATTATTTAGTTATGTTTCTATTTTTAAATTTCTTGCCTTGCTTCCGACTGGCCCTGGTTCTCCCCTCAAGCCATCGTCACCCGGCCGACCCTGTAAATTAAAGCAAAAGTTTAATCTCACCAATTGCAACTGACCCTGTAAATTGCAGACTTGTTTCATTGTTTTTTACATTAATTAATAATATTATAAATTAAGCAGTTGAAAAGCAATTTAATCGTTATATGTAAAATACATATTTTGTCACAAAAACAAACACTACAAGGAATATTTATTTATTTAAAACTTACAGTTTTTCCGGAAACTCCGTCCAAACCTGGAGGTCCACGAGGGCCACGGGGACCCTAAGGAAAAACATAGTTTAAAATGTAACTGTGCAAAAACATTGACATTATGTAAAAATAAAATTATATTGAGCAGTTATTTTCCAATTGTGGGTAGTTAGCCCAACAAAGGGGTAATTTAGTACCATAATATGAGGTAATTTTAACCAATAAACAAAAAAAAATTGTTCCACATTTTGCCATTTACCATGAACCCTGGGTCGCCCGCGTCACCCTTAATTCCAGGGGAGCCCACGTCTCCTGGGGGTCCGGTCATTCCTGCCAAACCCATCGGACCCGGGGCACCTTGAAGGGCAAGCTGAAAAAATAAATATACTAAAATATACACAAAAATATTTTACTAGTTTAGAAAAAATGGTGTTTTATTACACCAACGTTGCACTTTTAATCTTATACTTAACAGAACTATTTTATTTTTTAAACTGTAAATTAAACAAAATTAAAAATATTTAGTTTAATGAAGAATTCAATATATGATTCGTGTATAAATATTATCTCCAGTAATATTGGCAAGCTTTTGTAACTATAGATTTAAAATCTTACTCTAGTTTGTGCGAGAGCAAGTTGAGCCTGGATTTCTGCCGGGGCGTTTGATCCTGGTCCTTTTTGGCCACTAGGTGTTGCAATTCGGAACTGGGAAATAAAATTACGATTGTAAAAAAATATTTCCATGTAAAAATGAACTATTTATGGCAACAGCAGAGTGTCACTTAAAATAAATAACAAATTCTGAGCAGACAAAATCTTAATTTTCCCTAACCCTAAAAGTCTATTAATTTTTGTCAAAACATTCGGTTATTTTAACTTTATTTACATTACCAGTTACAACAATAAATTTTTAACAAACGAAACAGAATATTTTGTAAGAAAAGCACACAAATATGTGAGAAAGTTTGATTTATTATTCAGCTTCCAGAATGTCACTTTCTTTCCCAAGTTCGTGACATTGCCAGATGTGAAAAGCAAATATTGCGAGTAACACAAAAATTCCAATGGAATAACAAGTATTATGGAATGAACCTTCTTCATCCATTTTCACAAAACATTCACAATTTCTTTCTTGAGACAAACACAACACACTTTTGACAACATTCAGGTTTTTTTTGTAAGGTTTTAAAAATTCTTTGATACGAATATTAAAAAACAGTTGTTAGAAAACAATTCCCAGTGTGATGTCATAGTATGATGTTTAATTAAAATTTTAAACCTGTTTAACTTATGTAATTTTTAAAATTAATTGTTTTTTTGTCTGTTAGTTTAGATTTTTGTCTATATATATCGCAAAACTAACAAAACCAGTGATTTTTTTAATAAATAAAACAACAGGGTATAAGGTGGTCATAAAATTTAGCAAGGTATTAATAAGTGCTCACCGGAATCATGATATGTCGTCCTGGGGGGCCAGGAAGACCCTTCTCCCCGGGGAGGCCATCACGGCCAGGGTTGCCCTGGATAATACAGATAGTAATAAATAATTGACAATTTTTTATCATTTTTCAACAGCTATTTTACATGTTTAAAAATGGAATTATACTATTTTTCTATATTTTAATTTTTTTTAAATACAAAAATATGTTTGAAACCATTTTTTAAATACAGACAAAATAGAGAACTATAACAAAAAGATAAGTCACATGAAATGCGTTTTAGGTGCTTACCCTGTCTCCAGGTTCGCCCGGTTCACCAAGTGGTCCTTGGAACCCAGGGGGGCCGACAAGACCCTAAAAGAAAAGAAGGTGCATGTTACCAACCTAAATAGAACTATCTTTAAACAAGGGGTCAAAACAATTACATTTAGAAAGCAAACTTTTAACAGTTTAATTTATTTTATTATTTTTAATTTAAAAAATAATTTTTATACACATTCATAGTTTATTCTGTTTATCTTAACTTCTTAAGATTTCAAGTTGATTAACCGAGTAATAACTTTAGAAACAGTTTAAATAAATTGAAACTCACCGGATCCCCTGGAGGGCCTGGTGGTCCAGGAACGTAAACACCCTGCAAAAAAAATATTTATTTAAAACATTTTATGTGTAAAACGATGTGGATTATGAAGTCTAGTGGGTTACTAAAAAATAGTTTTTGAAATATAGTAAAAAAATGCTGTAAGTGGATAGTGGGAGTAATACGGGAATTTTGTGGCTAAATTTGCAAAAAAATCACTGATGAAAAAATTGAAAGCCATAGAAAGCACAGAAGTTTCAGAAACATTTATGAGGTAACTTGAAATTGTTTTTTAAATGTTACTTAAAAATGTAGTTCGCCTAAAAAAGAAAAAAATTTAAGCAGACACCTACTTAACCTAAGATGTTTAAATTTGTGAATTTAGGGTTAAATTTGTAAAAATCCACAAGCAAATAACATCTATCACACCTTTGGCAAAAAAATAAAATAATGAATAGGTAGCAGCCAAAGTAATTCAATTGAGTTGTTTGCAGTTGAAAGTTTGTAAAGTTTAACTCACTGGTTCGACAACAGCTTTCTCTCCCTTGGCTCCTTTTTGACCCTGGTAAAAAAAATTACAATAATGTCAAAAAAGCAGAAAATAATTAATAGATATTATTAAATTATTAATAGATATTATTAATAAATAGCAGAAAATAATTAATAGATATTATCAAATTAAAAATCACTTAAAAACCTGTTCACTTCTACTAAATAAAATAATTTCTACAAAAATGCAAATTTTTTTGGAATGCAATTAATTAAAAAAGCCCAATTTTACCAAACCTGTTCAATTAAACAAATCAAAATTTAACAATTATAAATAAAATAAAAAATTGTTCATTATTGAACAAAAAAAAAAGTTTTTATTTAAATTTAAAATTATATCTACGAATTTAATAGAAAAACGTCATTTAAACAATAACTGAAAAACCTGTTTACTTCTAATAAATAATAAATACTATTAAAATTTAATAATTATAAATGAAATTAAAAAAATGTTTTTTTGTTTATATTTATTAAAAAATAAATCTTTAGTTTGTGATGGATCAATTCTTACTTTGATGGTTCCACCGGACGCACTCCCCCCGTCCCCTCTGCCCCCCGCTGCCGTGTCCTCGTTACCCCCCGGGCCACCGGTCGGGATGCGGAGGGCTTCGGCATCGTTTGTGTCATTACCTGCTGTCATCGCGACCGCGTTGTTCTCAATCTGTATACAATTGGTTGAAAAATTGGTAAATTTCTAATATACAGTACTAAGTTAAGTGAAAGTTATAATGCAAAAGTTTAGATAATTATAAAATTTAAATCTTCAAATATTTGTTTGGAATGGTTAGACAAATCTTTTTTTAATTAAAAGTAATTATACAAAAGTTGGTTAAATATTTACAAAATCATAACTAGTTTTAATAATATTTAAATTTTTAAGCAGATATCGTAGCCCTAGGGTTGCCAATATTTAAACATTTCTTTCAAAATATAAATTACAAAAAAAGTAAATTGTACTTTGGTGTAGGCTTTATAGTTTAAATTTAATCACTTAATGTACAAATTAATTTATTTGTTTTCCGTCTTTTGTCAGTTATTTCAAAAAAAATTATTTTTTTTGAAAGGTTGGACCAGCGCCTAATCCATATATTTTTAACTTTTCATTTTTTTTATCGTCAGCTTAGAATATAAATTTTGTTAAATATTTGTACAATTACAAAACAAATTAAAATCAAAAGTTTAAATTTTTAGAAAATATAAATTTGAAATTATAACTTTTGAAAATTAAAGAAATACATTACTGTTAATTTGTTACAGCAAATTTAATCAGAGTTGTTAACTGTAATAACTGTAATAACAAAAGGCAAAAAAATAAACAGTTAAAAATATAATATTTTCTAACATTAACATACAAATCGTATCCTGGGTTGCTCAACGATGGCCGCTTGTGTGCAGATCGGACCCAGCTTATTTTTCTTGCACATAAGTCCCGCCATTGTTGGGTTGGTGTGAAAAACAAGTCCGTCGATGGTTCCCTGACAAAACAAAAAACAACACATTTATTAAAATAACATTAAGAAATAGCATCAATAAGTAGTTAAAATTATATACTTTTTTGAAGAAAACTGTATCCAAAATTGACCTAAAAAAAAAAAAAAAAAAAAAAAAAAAATTTTTTTTTAGTGTTATCACAAATTATGGTGAGTATTTTTATCTGTGTATCTTTTTTATTATGTGATTTTAACATTTTAAACACAAAAACAGATAAGTTAAACATTAACAAAAAAATTCAATTATGCTTCGCTTATTCAAAACAAAAACATTTGTAAAAAGTTATATTAAGCCAAAGAAGAAAAATGAGAAATGATAACATTTTTCAAAACTTCAACCAAAAATATTTCAACATTTAGGTGTTATTAAAAAGTTTACCTGGAATGTTTCAATATCTTGTCCAGCTTCTTTTCCTAGGACGACTACCCCTTCAATGTCAAGATTTGTAAGAGCGTCACCCTGGGTTAGTGGCAGGTCACCCACCTCCTTACAATCAATGTAGAGTCGAACGTTTTGGTTGTAGAGGGAAAAAGCAACACGATGCCACCTGCATTAAAGGTGTATTTTTAAAGGGGGAAGGAAAAAGTTTAGGAACCACGATCTTAGAATGCAATTGCCAAAATTTTAAATCATACACCAGTTTATTAAATGAAAATTTGAGAAAATTGGAAAAAATGTCACAAACAATTTTAGGAGAGTGAAATAACAGGTAAAATTATATTTTAAGATTTACATTTATTTTTCAGAGACTATTTGCAAGACAACATTAATGTGTTTAGAAGACAATAAAAAATTAAAGTTAATTAAAAAGCAAGCAGGTTCAGTAGAAATTTTATAAAACTTGTGGAATAAATGAGGTGTGAGTGAATTCCTGTGTAGGATCATGATAAGTACAGAAGGTAATAGACTGGTGTGGTACAAATTACAGGGTAGCCAGAGGAAACCAGTGCAAGTAATGACTTATGACTAAGTGGAGCTTCCATAATGGAATGTCTCCTCACAAATTGTGGGTTTAGTTTGGCTGTGGTTTGTGAGATAAATAAAGCCGCTATACATTACAATACCGCTGTGAGCTTAATATATCCTGGTTATAATGAACAAATACTTTTTAATGTTATTTTTGTAAAACTGTGCTTTTTTTAAAACCTGTTTAATGATAATGAAAATGATTTTTTACAGGTTTGGGTGAAACCGTGATATAAAAAAAACAAAAAAAACTGTTAAATGATAATGAACAAACAAAAATTTTATATAATGATTTTAAGATATGGCACAAAGAGGTTTTCTTTTACATTTTATATGTAGACTTTAAAAATGATTAAAGTTTGTGAACAATTGAGAGCATCAATTGACCAAAACTAAACAAGGCAAACTTACTTTCCATCTGCCAATATGATATCCTCGAAAGTTGCAGAATGTTCTTTGTATTGAAATGATGGATCATTGCCAATAGTGATTGAAAACTCTGGAGACGTTTGTTGGTTTTTCATTCGAATCAAGTACGGCTGTTTGCTGTCCACGGCCAACCTTACGGTCGCCATGATCGCAAACTCAGTCGGGATTTCGACTTGTCCTTGATCTACACAGAAACAAAAAAATTAGCGTTTAAAGTTGTGCTCAGATCAAACAGCTCAGTTTGTTGTTTATTTGTGATTTTTATGATAAATTAGTAGCTTAATTCCTGTTTTTGCCTAAACAACAAGAGATCCAATATTCCCTTAATTTTGTAATTTACACATCTTTCTTAAAACATATTTAATACATTTTATGTATTTCTGATGTTAAAAGACAAAAATTACAATGAAGTAGGTAGCGTTTGAGTGTTTCGAATAAATCTTAAGATAATGGTTGGAGGTTGGAGTTAGACATAGAATGAATATTAAAGCCAATACAGAAGTAGGCAGCATTCTGTGAATAACACACGAAATATCAATTCATTTCAAAGAATTGTTTCAGACTTACCGTTCCGTATGTTTGAAAATACATATGAAGTTGGTATGATGATTTGTGCATTCTTTCCAATTTCGAAAGCCGGTCGATTTGCCGATCGTTTCTTTTGAGAGGTTTCACATAATCCTGGCGCCGTCACAATTCCATTGGTCGTCGCAAATTCCAGTTTTCTGATAAGATCGATTCGTTCTGTAAAACAAAAATTATGGTTTAGCAATCAAAAAATAATAAATACTGTTTCTGACATTATTTCTGGGTTAGCGTTTCGGTTCGGGTGGAATAAGCAATATTATTAAATAATAATCCTTGACCCACTCTCATCCAAACACTAACCAAATATTGTGTGTTGTGGTAAGATGCTAGACCAGTGGTCCAAGTTCGGTTTAAAATTTAACCATTGATTGTGTTTTTTTATTTTAAATGTGTTTTATTTACGATTTTTTGAAGCAGAATTAAAATTTTCACATTTGCCGCCAAAGCTGACTCAGCATAAACGTAAAAGCTGAGTCAGGTTTTTAAACGCGGTCATGCGTGACCTTTGACCTACTTAGCAACAAAACATTCGCAAAAAAATAACATTTCAAAGTAAATTAAATCCCAAAACTATTGAATAACATAAAGTGTTCATAGTTCAAAATTCTTTAAACGAGATAGACTTAATACTTTTGATTGGATAAATGTTTTGCAATTAAATGTAATTGGCGTATTTAACAAACTAAAGAAGGCTGCAACTTTTGGATGTCAGTGATATTATTTTACAAAAGAAAGCGTTGTCAAAAGTTTCCAATTTTGTTAATTGTTTGTGAAGAATGGAGATCAATTTCAAGTGTTTAATTATTTGTGCGCATTTTTAACTATTTGAAAAATTGAAATAATAGTAAAATCGATACATTTTAGATTAAAAAATCCTTAAATTATAAATATACTATTTACACTTGTTGTTTTATGTTGTTTAATACTGTATCGTCGTTAAAACAAACAAGTCTATTTAAGCTTTTTCCTGAACGCTTCACGATCTCGCAGGGACAAACAATGGAGCCCACAAGTGTTTTTGCACGAACCGAAAGAAGAAGTTCGTTCTATCGGAAGTCTGCCCAGTTTCAAGCGAAACCGCGTCTAGACGCAACCAACAACAAATTCCTGAGCTCGACCAAGCGACGCAATTCCTCGCTGGTGCAACTGCGGAGGTTGCAGTCTGCAAACTAAAACTCCTTTTACGCCTACATTCCCAGCTTCATAACTTATGTGAAGCGAGTAGCAAGCCCAAGCCGAACGTAACAACGACTAAATGTTTGTTTTCGATTCTTCCGTGGAGGAAAGCTGATAAAACACGCTAATAAATCGATTTCTTATATTATTTACTGAGTTTAAAGTTTTTAAAGCACTGTTTTTCAGCGGTTCACTCGCAAATTTACTCTGTCGGTAAAAACCATTTGTTAAATAATAATATTGCAACTAAGTGATAAATTATCTCGTCGTACTATATGTAAAACGAGAGTGAAATTATATAACCCTCTAATACTTTTACTTATGTAAATTTGCAAGACGGTTACATACTTAGCAATGGCCGACGAATTGATTTTATTTCGCCAGGTTCCCCAGGATTATGTAAAGCCTCGAATGAAAACGAGCCAAATTACAAACAAGCAGAAGGCTTTTCACAAGTTAGAGCAGTGGTCGGCAAACTGTGGGCCGCGGCTGAAATGTAACTTACTGCAATCATATAGTTGCGGGCCGCGTGAGAGCAGTACGTTCATTGCACTTTGTTTTAGAAATACATATGGTTTAGAATTTTTATATTGTCTTAGCGTGATTCAGGCCCACGTGCCAAATGTGGTCCTCAGAGCCTGTCGAACTCTTTTTTTTGCCAACTCTAATCATATGTAAGCGCAATTTTTATAGCGTTCGCGCCTTTAGTCTTCGTTTCATTATACGTTATTTACATTATGGCATGGCAATGTTTTGCCATCGAGGCGAAACAAATATCCTGAATCCTGACAATGTTTTCGTAGTGGTTTTACGTAGTGGGCCTTAAAAAAGAGGGGCCGCGTAGTGGGCCTTAAAAAAGAGGGGCCGCGACAAAATAAGTTTGCCGACTACTGGTTTAGGACTTCGCTTGAGTCCCTCGATGAATGGGAACTAGAACTTTCATGTTTGACACGACGCATTACATTCCAAGGTTCGTCAGAAATCTTGCTATTGAAAGCAACATTGCCCGGTATATATGCGCCGTATGTTACCTTCATAGACTTGACAGGCCAACTTGCGCCCATTGAAACCATGTTCACGCCATTTTTTGAATATATCTCAATTGCCACTTGGTAATGTTTCTTAAACTGTGGTTGTTACTTAAAAGACGTAACAATTTTTTGGTAAAACCTAGATAACGCTTGAGATCCTAACAATAAGGCGCTATACAGCAAGCACAAAAACACTATCACCTTATACTAAGAGGCCACGTTTTTATTTTTCAGACCAAATGTTGTTTCATCTTGAAGAAATGACGTCATAATTTGCTTTTTCGTTTGTATGCAAACTAAGATCAATAAGTCGAAAAGCGAGTGTTTAACAATTACAATTTTAACACATCGCAACGCTTAATGCCAATTCTTCGTGTGGATAGCAATAGTAAACATATGAAAAATCACCGCTCTACTGATTTTGTGAATAACCACTTTCTTACATATCAAGCCTCAACAAATGTTAGATGATGGGAGAGCAAATAGAATTGTTAAAGCGGCTGTACAAGCAAATATTGACCGAGAGGTGAACGCAGCCAAATATAGAACGCCAGCTTGTTTGATTTGAAGGAAAATTCTAATGTTGGCTGGAAGTGTTGTGGTTTGTATCTCATAACTCCACTTAAGCTTAAAGCTGCTTATAAACAGCGAATTATGAACCGCGGGGAAATGGATTTATAAGATCGTAAATCTGAGGTTTTTGTGACAACGTTCCTTCGCCGAGTTTCGCTTTCTTGAAATTTGGCAATATTTATTAGATTACGCAATCATTTACCTCTCTTTACGTAACACCTTTTGAACACGAACGTTTACCAATAAGTAAGTTGCGTACCAACTTAGATTCACAGTGATGTTGTCGTTCGATTTGAACATAATACACGCCAACTGATAAATACAGAGGAGCCAATATTTTAGTCTACAATGGCTTTCATTGTACTAATGTTACGTGAAGATAGTTTGCCGATCTGCGACATTTTGGTTTAAAAAGTTACGTGTTATTTGTTCAACAATTGGTTTTAAACTTAATAAATTCGTTAAAGTCGTCGGATTCATCGAATTTATAGTTGAGTTAAATTAAAATCCATGAAATAAAAAAATTATTGTACAATGTGTTTTGAAGCGACTTATTCAAGCTAATATGAAGATATGGTTCATATTAGTAAATTTGAACTTATTTATGCTTTTGATTTGTTTGTTTTAAGAGAATCGAGTCGCCAAACCTACAAGCGCTGCTGTTAGACTTAAGATTGGTATTTGGTTGGCGCGAAAATGTAAAACCACTGGTTCAACATTTGAGAAAAGCTTTTCACCTTAACTCGGTCATAAGCCGCAGATAACAGAGAAACACTCCTTTTAGCGTCGCACATTTCGCGGTTTGCTGCTAAGACGTTTAAGCGAGGAAACCAAACTTAACACTTGCTTATTCATCGCATCAAGGTTTCCCGTTTCTCGAAGTACGGACAAAAGTGGCTGGGGAAGCCCCTTATGCCAGGGTTTTTTTTAGTTTTCATTCAGCGCACTTGAAAATGCTCTGAGATTAAATTATGTTTTATATCGCAATAAAATTCCTAAACAGACTAAAACTTGTGCTTTAGTCCCTCAGCTTTAATACATAATATTAAAGGATAAAAAATACAGAACGAACGAAAACTTGCGTGAATTCAAACTTTTAACCATTTTATCGCTTTTTTAACATTTTAAGCTCAAAAAATGCCGGGAAAAGCCTAAAACTTGCGTGAATTTAATTTTTTGAGAACTTTTGCGTATTTTTAGCGCCAAAGCTTGAAAACACAACATTTTAGCCTAAAAAATATCAAAAAATCGAAGCAGACTCACCTGATTTTGCCGGTGCAACAAAAACCAGCAGCAGAAACCAGCAGATAACCACTGCCGGCCTAAACGCTGCTGCTTTCCATTGTGGCTTAACAATGGACGGTGTGCTGGTGCCCATTGTTTCGCTCACAATCGAACGACTATGACGTCACGGACCCTTCCGTGTCCCTTCACCCTGTGTGTCGTCACAATCACCAGACAAACGCCGCTCTTATCGTCTTACTACTGTGGCCGCGCCGATAGCGGCTGAAAGTGGCTTCTAGAAGACGTGTTCGTCCATGAGATTGCTCGCAGCTCGAGCGTGAGAAAAAGGCAAGGAGACACCGGAAGTGAGATGGCGTGTGCAGCCGAGCGGAACGTCGCGCGTCGCCGATTCTGAACAGCCAGCGATTGTTCGATTGTTGCGCAAGAATGTGGAGATTTGCCTGGGGCCGAAAACTGGCGATTCTTGGTTTTTATGTTTCGGCGATTTTGAGCGAGATCTTTCTGTTTGGAAATTTCTCGCAATTTTGAGGCCATTTAACTCATAGCACAAATTGTAGTTTCACCAACAGCTTTAAGGCGTTTCATAAACTTAAGGAAATATTTTTCTACAAACGAAGTTTTCCGTCGAAGCAAGATTTTAGTCTCATCGACAACTTTGCTGGAAAACGAGATAATATCGCTGTTTCATATTTAAATAAAAATACATTTCTATTTAGTTGAGAGTTACCATTATTTCTTACTTTTTCATTTCTATTTAAATCATAGACATGCCACTATACTATGACGTAACACTTGGCAAAAGTCAGTTTCCAAGGAAACAAAAGATCTCGTGCAAAGCACGACCAATTTCACGCTCCGCTGCACTCGGCTATCACGCAACAATCGTCTTTGTTGCTGGTCGCCGTGCAATTGTGACGTCGTGCAATAACCCCCCCATAGTTCCTGATATTCGTAGAAACGCTTTGATCAACTTGAATTTTTGATGGGGGTTCGCCCCCCCCTAAGGCGGCCATTTTGCTTGTGTTTTCAATGGATATGTGCAAAAAATATTTTTGTGCTTTTGACGTAATAATGGGATATTGTTTCTTGATTAAACCAAACATGTTTTAACCATCGATCAAAATATTAAGTTAAGTTCGACGTTGTTACAATCGAAGAACTATTCTTTCTTCTATTTTTCGTACATCTTTGCTTTAATTCGAAGTTCCAAGTACCAAGTTCCAAGTGTTGCCAAACCGAAACTCAAACGGCTTGAAAGTAATATTTCCGCTACATTTGTGGGATTGTACATAATCACAAATGAAGGTTTTAAGCCGTTTAATTGTATTTGCAGCAAAAAAAGTGAAAATATAAAACACACGGCGCAAGTTATAAAACACGAAACTTTGGTCGTATTGGTTGGAGGTTGTAGTTAGACGTAGAATAACTATCAAAGCCCGTACAAAGTAGGAATTATTTTGAATGTTCAGAATAAATCTTTATCGGTTTCCAACATTAGTCTGTATAGGTTTGAACAGTTTTAGAGTTCATTTAAAGCTATTTTACGAAGCTGAACTAAATTTTAATATATTCGTCCTCACAACTTCAACCACAAACAACTGTGTCACTTCCCGGTTTACGACTTCGCGCCACATTTGTTCGCACTTTTCGAAGCGCAAACAATCGAGTTTATGACGTCAAAATTAAGGTCATTGTTACATCACAAGAGCCCGATTTATTGACGCAGTCGATTAAGTACGTCGCAACATTGGAGTGCAAAAATCTCCGAAGTAACAACTGAGTGTTAATTTTAATTAGATCTCACTCTTTTGACTTCCATAGATTAAACCGAGATGGATTGAACAAGAGGTTACCAAACTACGACCCGCTGACTCAATTAATCAACCGTGACATATTTTTTTAATAAAGATAAATAAATAACAAAAAAATGGTTGTTCAATTCAATGTTTCCCTAACTTTGTCAAACAGCCTGTGAACCACAGCAGTACTTTGCCAGTAAATTGAATGTTATGCTGACCCTTGTTGTTTTGATTGTCGTTACGTACAAACCAACGTCCAACGTTGGCTGGCGGTAAATTAAGAAACTTCCAAAGATACGCAACGGGAATCACACATATTTTTTATGCAGTCAAAATGAAATAACAACAAAATGTTTATGCAATTGATGGTTTCCTTTAAAAGTTCTGACACCATTGATTTAATCCCAGACCAAGGTTTCAGTCACTTTCTTTTCTTCTTCGGTAAATACGTCACAAACCACGTGACCTAGCGAGGCGCCAAATTTCGCAAGTTGGCGCGAAGCAGCTGGCTTTATAGGGTTTTCCCACATTTCACGCATTGCGGGGTCGCACGTCATGACGTAAGCATCACGTCACAGGATGATGGAAGGCTTCAGTAGAATTGAGATAACTTGAAATAAAAGGTAGCCAAAGCAATTCCAGCTGTTTACAGGATCGCTAGTTTGGGTTTTATGCTTTCTGTGGTCATTTTGTTTCAATCCACTTAATAAGTTAGAAATTCACTAAATGCCCGACGTGGTAGGTTTAGTAAACACATTGCAGGGGTCGGTGAAGCAGCTTGAAAATGAATCTCAAACCAAAGTTCGAGTAAATCATTATCAGTGAAAACATAAACTGAAGATGATACAAGTTCGCATCGAAACGTCTTAATCAAGATGCTGTCGATCTACTCGACCTTTTTTGACTTTGACAATCTTTGTCAAGTTGATTTATGGTTTGACGAAATGTAATGGACGTATTTAAAAACGCACAATCGTAAAGTTAAAACAATCTTCTGACAAACGCACAAAATCCCCCAAACCGATAAAACAAAGAGAGATCTCGCTTCAGGGACTTCCCCCGACCATGGCACCGCAAATGGTCGACCCGCTCCCTAGCGCCCACTTGCTGTAGCCATGCGCGAAAACGTCGACGCTGTTCCCGGCGCCCAGCCACAAGATGGCGCCAAGCTGCGCGCTCAGCACCCGGTCTTTGACGTAATGATGACGTAACGAGTGATGCGTCGGTTTGTGGTTCACCCTCAGTGTGATGTTCAGAGGTCGCTCCCAGCCCGCGTACTTGGCCTTGCGTCGTGACGTCAGCACAACGTCAATCATGATGACGTAGACGCCCTGGACCGGCGCCCGGAAAACCCCGAAGTCGAAACCCGCCCCTTGGTTGAATGTGACGTCATCGAACCCAATGATGCCACCTTGCGGCGTGGGGTTGACTGGTTTGCTTAGCACAGCGTGGAACGCGATCACGTTTCCTGAGAGATACAAAACTTTATTGAACGGTTTGTTTAAATAGTTTGCTTGAAGTACGAGAAACAAATATTTAAACAACTACTGTGTTTCTGGTTTCAGTGTTATAACGAATTCCAACGCCAGTAAGTTTGAATCTCAGCCAATTGGCAGCGACGTCAGGGAAAAATATACCTTGTGTTGCATGCAACAAGTATAATACCCTATTACTATTTTGTTATTGGATTGGCACCGATACCACCCAAGTATCGTACGATAACCACTTGGTATCGCGTACTACAATTTCTCGATTTCCACCGTAACCAACCGAGCCGAGATTCGAACCCTGAACCTTGGGGATTTACCTCGGTTTCGCTTGAGGGCGTTGTTCCTGCTCTCTACCACCCCCAAGCGTTGGTTTACTTGCTCCCGGATGAAATCGTGCGACTCCTCCAGTGATCTTATGGATGCCAGGAGCTGGTTGAATCGGGCGCGGTAGTGCCGGTGCTGGGAATCGAACGAACGACCCTCGGAACTAAAACAGAGTTCTGTTTTTAATGCAGCTAGCGTCTTCTTTCACGCTTGTGATTTGTGTTCGTGCCTTATCAACTAATTTGGTTCATATAAAAAATAACATAGATAAATGATGAAATGCCAAAAAATGGTGTAAAAAACAATTATTCTCATATAAAAAAATTAAGGAAATAAGATAAAAATTTAAACATAGTTTCGAGTCGGAGATATAATTTGGGTGTTTTTTATCACTTTGGTCTCATGAGAATGACACAAACCACTCATCCGTGACTCCATTAAGTGGAATGACGTCATTTTTATAACTGTCGGTAGCTCGAACAGCAAATGTGGCAAAATGTTAAACTCTGTGATAAATGGACGATTAAGCGACAAAGTACTAGATCAGAGGTCTCCATACTTTTCAGGGGTCACAGAATATTTTTGTAAAATTCCAGATAAATGACGGGGTTGACGATTGAGGACCGAAAAATTTGTGGGGAACTTTATGACTTGATTGTTGTTATGCAAAGGAAATATTTACTATGCAATAAAACTTTAGTAGCTTCAATAAGTTGTCGTTCAGTTTGAAGGTCCGTTCGAAATGTGAAAATGCATCGCTTACCTCGTATTGGCAAGTTGTAGCGCTTCAGTCGCCATTTTGAGCGCTTTGTTGGACACTAGGTGGCACAAAGAGCTGCAATTTGCTTCTATTGTTGGGGAAATTCCCTTCTGCAATACGAGAAAATTTAAAAATAACCCAATCATCTCTGAATCATTTGATATTGTAAAAAATATAAACGAAATAAGTTGGTCCTTTGTGAGAATATTTTCGTTATTTAAGTATTAATTTTCTGCAATAATTTATCTATCTAATAGTTTTCCTTTTTGTGCAGATGTTAAACAAATTTGTGGCAAAACAAAACTAACTTCTTCTTTGTTGAGTGACGTCATATTGGCCTTTATTTGTTGAATGTTGGACAACAATTGAATGTTCTCGAGCGATCTTCGCGCGTTCTCGATTCCTATTGTGGAGCAAACAATAAAACACTAAGATAAATAAAAAATAATAAATCAATAAATCAATAAAGTAAACCTTCAAAAAGGGAAAGAGTAAAATTTAAATAAAGTCGAAAAAGTACAAATTAATAAAACTTAAGGCGAAATTGAATAAAAGTTTAGGTAAAATAAAGCAAAATTTAAGAAAAAAATCCAGCAAAGTCAAAAACTGAGAAAACGTAAAAGTTGAGTCAAAAAGTAAGTAAATGAAAAAGAGAAATTAAATAAAAGTTCAAAAATTAAACTTTACCCAGGTGAACCACCAAACTAGCGAGCAAAACGCTCACGAAAAGGTTAAAGGTCAACAACCCCATCACGAAGTTGCTCGGGGGATTTCCCCGTCCCGCTACTTCGTTTTTTCGGCTCCTCGTCCTGGTATCGAAAGCGGGGGCGTCCCTTCTGATCGTCTGACGTACGGTGGACATTGTGACGCAACAATGGGTCAACTTGTGCTTTACAAATCCTGGTTAGGCGACATTTTTATCCCGATTTTATAAAGCGTATGACCAAATTTTAGAAAGTTTACAATCAGCATTCCCAATAATTTTTATATAGCAAATGCTTGTTTAAATGAGCATGAATATTTTAAGGCTAAGTTTGCGCAATCCTGGAAAAATCACAATCTCGAATGCAATGGAAAAATAAAATATTTTGTAAATATTCCATTGGACAGTTAGTAAGCTCCATAGGCCTCATAATTGCCTTATTTTTAAAGTGCTGTATTAATAAGATAAGACAAGACAGAACGAAAACAAACATATAAAAAAACTTTTTTGAACATGTTATTTGCCTGCTGGCAATCTTTAATATCGCACCGGTTAAGAAACGCTGCCTTGCAGTTACCAGTCCTTTGTAGAACAAAACTGATCTAGTAGAATGTTCCCATTTCTACGTAACAATCATCTACGTTCCACTGCAACCTCCAGTCTTTATGACGACAATAATGCGCATTGTTATGTTAGAACATTCACACAATTCCATTTACTTCGCATTATCGAACATTTTACTGCGACCTCAAAACCTTGTGATTAAAAATAAAGCCGCAATCGGGATCTCTTGCAACATTTAAGCTGGACATTATTACGTCACATACCATGTTGTTACGTCACATAAAATACTATTTTATGCTTGTTTTAAGGACTCCTTAAAGGCGACTATTTCGTCATAATGTGCTGTATTTGTTCACAACCACTGACCCGTGAAAATGTGCGTCATGCAATTTGGTGATAATCCCTTAAGCAATAAAAGCCCGCCCGCGCGTGAAATTATGCGGCGCTGGATTATATTCAAGACATGTTAAGGATTTCATAAACCAAGAAAGCGCGCGCTTTACGGTAATAAGCGCTTGTTGCGTAATAAAGGGACTTTCAAGGAATATTTTTTTGAGGTTGGTTGCCTAGCAACCGCAGTATACCTAATCCCGATTATCATAAAAAATGAGTCCACTTAAACTAAATAAAAGCAAATCTCAAAATTCCTCTCATAAGGGACTGATTTAAAGCGGCTTTGATGTAAAAGTGGATGAAATACTGATCGTATGTGCAAGGGTGCTTTAAATCATACAATAAAAGTTAAATAAGCTCAACAATTTAAACGTATATTCAACAAATATAAGCGCGTTGTTTACAGATTTTCGTTTAACCTGCGAGAACTTTACATTCAGGACGCCGGAGAGGGGGGCCGCGGGAGGGGCAAGCGCCTTTCCTGCCCTTTGCTATGGGGGGGAAGGGGGGCAAAAGTGCCCTTTTCATGAAAAATGATATATTGCTTTCACAACGTTAAATATTATGCGACGGAAATCATAAAGCAGTGTTGTACATGCATTTTTTTTATAAGAAACTTGGCTCAAGCCGAGTACTAAAAGTTTCTTAAATTTTATATTGTTTAGAAAAAAGAGAACAATAGAACAAAAGAAGGAGAATGGCTTGAGCTACGGAAAAATGCAGAAAAATTCGTAAAATGACATGGTCGACATCTGTTAAAACATTTTTGGTACCATTTTAAGCCAATCTAGAGGGCGTGACCGCAAAAATTTTTCCGGCGGAGTACCCCCGGACCCCCCCATATTTCGGCTCGCTACGCTCGCCTGCGGTCTATGTTGCCCTTACCAAAAAATTCGCCCCCCTTGCCCTGAATCGCTCCGCCGTCCCTGTTTACATTGTAACAACATATGCTGAAAATGAACAAAGAACTAGTTGAAACGTAAAAAAATGCTACCCTCTTTTGTATCGGCTCACTACAACTTCAAGTCATTATGCTCCAAAAAAACAATTCGTGTCCAACATTGTGCCAATAAAGTCTTGGTTTACGATTCTGCAATGATAAGCTACATTAAGCAAATAACCACTACTGTCTGCATTGCTCAGTTACAAATGATTTGCTGGCGTTGTGGAATCTTAAACAAAGAAATATCGATCGAAAAGTTTTGTTCGATATTGTGGTTTCATCGGCGATGTCTGTAATTAACTGGGCAAGAGTTATTATGACGTGTACCAGTCATTAATCGTGCCACTGAACATCGAACGCAACTGTTGGTTGTGGCTTTCGAGACATTTCACCAAATTCTACATTTTTATACATCGGCGTTTAAACAAACTCGTATTTTATTTTTTAAAGTGTATAACTTAATTTTATGACGTCTTTTGTTAAAATTTTTATCGTTCTGTTGGCAAAATTTTTCTACTTTCATCCTTGATCTAAATTTAAAGCAAAATCGTTTCGTCTAAATACTTACATTTTTGGAGAGTTCTGAAAATTTTAATTGAAGTAATATTCGAAATAAGTAGATCTTCACATTTGAATGTATTTGATGATTCCCACATAACGAGTGTTGAAAGAACTGTCAGAGTTATTATATATTGGTTTAGGTTAGATTTAGAATGTCTGAAACTATTGTTTAACTTTAAAGGTTTCTTTTTTTAGATTACGAGGCTAAAATTTGATATTTGTAAATAATTTTAAGGATAGAATGGCGTTAAATTGTAATTCATATCTGGAGTCTGGACTAGGTAGGCTACAATAAATTAGTATCTCATCTAAATTATTGCACGAAAAATAACGTTTCTTATAGTTCAAATGTGGTTGCCTATAGTTTTAGGGTTTTTCGAAATAATGGACTTAATTGAATATTTAGGTTGTATAGTTGCATTTGCATAGTTGATGAGATGACATTGGTAAACATGCCATCGAGTGCTCGGCTCCTTGGCGACAGAAGAGCGAAAAACACAAAAAAATCAAATAGATATTTTAAGTAGGCAAACTGTATTTAATAACTTTACACTTTACATTAAATTTATTGTCATATATTATATTATGGTGACGGTAGGTATATAGATAAACAAGATTTGTTCTTAAAAAAATAAAAACATCATTATAAAGGTTTATTTTCTCTTTGTTTATGTTGAACTACGTTGCAATCCAACGTCAAGAACCCAACTCGCAACCATACGTGTTAACAGGATCCAAATCCAATGTATTGCTACGGGCAATATATATGTTTGATTTATATTTATCTAGTTTGAAAACCTTATACATTGTTTCCAGTCTGTAAAGTGACACATAAAGAAAAATATTAATTTAAAGCTTCAATGGCAAGCTTAATACGGTTGAGTGCTTTTAATAAACGTCCCTGTGTGCTTGACGTAACTTGTTGTTTACGTTTTTTCCCAAAATAAGATTTTTGGGAAAAAAATTTAGGAAAAATTCATTTGTAATCGTGATGTCTGATGAAGACGATTTAAACTTGCCTAGAGCAGCGATCAACAAGCTCATCAGGGAAACATTACCTCAGGTAATTATCTTGCTTTTTATCTTTACATTAGTTAGGCACAAAGCCACTAAGTATATTGAATAGTCGGCGCTGGTCTAGAATCTTACCACAGTTCTAAAATCAACGCACAAAATTTGAGTTAGGGTGCGGGTTAGCGTTCGGGTGTGGGTGGGTCAAGTATTATTATATTCTTTGTTTAATAATAATACTTGACCCACCTTAACCCAAACGCTAACCCGCACCCTAACCCAAATGGTGTTTCGTTGTGGTAGGATTCTAGACCAGCGCCGAATAGTCTAACTCTATTCCTGAGTTGGACTGTAGTCCAGTGTTTCCCAACCTTTTTTACACTAGTGCCCTCTAGGGCTCAATATTATTTCATATTGCCCCCCTCATGCTTCACAGTAAAGTATTATATTAATCGTTGTCTAACTTCATATTGTCTTCACCTTCGTTGCGATGAGCTGTCAGTCATATTTTAGGTTGGCTAACATACATTCACTGAAAGAATTTACATGAGCATGTTGATAAATTGAACTAAATTAATGACGTAGGTGCCTATTAAAAAACTAAGGCATGTATAGGTAACAGAATGTATAATTTACAAACAACAATAATTGCGTTAAGGTTTAAACACACTTGTGCAAACTACTTTGTGCTACTGCAATTAAAACATCTGACGTTTCAACATATTGTATCATAATGAAATCCAGTTTTGTCGTTAGCTCAACATAAAATATTAATTCCTAATATACATACATTATTTCACAAGTTTATGTTATTACCAGGAAAGTTTCAACTTTCTGCACCAGGACTTTAAAAAGACCCAAAACTCCCCCTTGTAACTGGGAACCTCTGCTAGGGAATAAAATGAATTCAAATAACTTAAGCTAAAATAAAAAAGACATTTTTTCAGGGACATTTCAATATGTAAATCAATTCAAAGACTTTGTGGCGAATGTGGACCCTGGTTATATAGCTCTAGTCTCTTCTGAGTATAGAACTATGGTTAAAAAGTGATGCAAATCATTAGGGCCCCAAAATGGTGGAAAGCAATTACTTTATTTAACATTGTTTTGGGGAAAGGAACTGAAATCCAACCAGGTGACTTGGCTTAAATATTTAGTGTTTTTCCAGGTGAGGGTGTCAAATGAAGCACGTGAGCTGATTGTCGCTTGTTGCAATGAATTTATTCATCTCGTTTCATCTGAAGCCAATGAGATTTGTAACAAAAATATCAAGAAGACAATAATGCCAGAACACGTCATTGACGGTACGTCCCTACTTTTTGTGCCAAATATATAATCTTGTGTATAATTTTGGTTTCAAGTTAAAATAATTAATGAAAACTGACCTTCTGGCAATTCTAGATAATTGCTTGGCAGCAGCAGTTTAGAATGTTTTCTTTAAGGAAACTCAACTTTTGGTTTAAAATAAATTTAATTTTGAAAACATGGTAGTGGATAATTGTTTCTATATTATTTTCCTTTTTCCTTTCTTTTTAATGTTTTTTCATTGTAGTCAGCTGTCACAAACGTTTTATGAAAAAAAGTGCGTAAAATAAGTAGAATACAAAATCTTAAGTTTTATCAATTTTCTGTTAAAATAACTTCCTAAATGTTTACCAACAAATAGTTTGCATTAAACTTATGAACAATGAAGCATGTTGTTGGTCTGACGCTTCTACTTTCTTGCAGCTCTAGAAAACCTTGGTTTCAACTCGTACGTTGACGAATGTCGTGAAGTTTTAGCGGAGTGCAAACACGTCGCGCTGAAGAAACGTCGAGGAAGTTCTCGACTCGAGAATCTGGGAATTCCTGAGGAGGAGTTGCTACGACAACAACAGGAGCTCTTCGCTCAGGTTCGACTTTGCCAAAAAACACTTCTAAATTTGTTTTTATCAGTTACTGATTACTACTTGTTTTTGTTGAAGAAAAGTCCAAACTTAAAATAAACAAAATTACATTATTCAGCAAATTAAATTTTAAGTGTTATGAATTATAAAAGCTGCATCAACAAAGGAGAAATTTTTAATAACAAATAATATTGATATCTGTACATGTTTTAAAACCATAAAATATGACACATTATAACCCTGCTTTGTATTTTATGGATGAAATCTCAATCAAATTACATGATTTTACGCAGGTTTTCTTGGTCACAAAATAATATGGCTACAAGCTATTTTGTCATCTGCACAACATAGTTTTTGGTAAAAAACCTAAAATACCAGGGTCACTGAAAAACATAACATGATGCTACTTGAAAGATGCTTATGTTTGCTTGTTTCAGATAAAAGAGGCATATCTTACAAGCAAGGGTTTTAATGTATTTTACAACTGAATATTTTTTGTTGCAATACTTTCCTTGAAAGGATGTACTTTAGATGGAAATTGGCAAGGTTTTTTGGGAGGACTAAAAATCCAAAAACTAAAAATTAAAAATCAATTACATTGTTGACATAACAGAAAATTGACTGAAGTATTATTTCTTGTGAAAGCGCCAACTACCAAAACGAAATTTAAATCACCAAAGAACAGTGATATCTCATTAGTGCAATAGACAGGCCTTTTCTATAGATATGGTTGGAAGTTTTTCTACAAGATGTTTGATTGGTTTATTAATAACACTCTGATCTACAGGCTCGTCAGCAGCAGTTAGAACAAGAACAACAAGAATGGCTTCAACACCAGATGGAGCTACAACAGGAGGGAGTGCAGCCCGCCGATGCTAACAGCTGAGGGAGGAAAATCAAGGCTGTTCCAACAATTTGTGGGATGCTGTTTAAGTCCGGGCTGCTTCAAATGCTATACTGCCATTTAAACATGAAAAGGTGTTTTATACACAATAAGGACAAAACTTGCGCTATTTTGGAAAAATATTTTCTTTTCACTCTAGATCTGTCTTGCTAAGTTTTTTCCTATTTGTGCAAAAACTTGAATATTTGCAAATTCATGATTTACCACATTAATTTGTGTCTTAAATAACTTTACATTTTCAGTTTAATTGATAGATTGAATGTGTGTTATGAATTGCACTTTGCTAACCTAAAATGCTTTTGTCTTTTTAGTAACATACATCAACATTTTGGTTGCAAATAAAAACAATGTAAAAAAGTTGTTTCATGTTTTAACAAAAAGCATTAAATTATTTTACAAAAAGGCGAATCACATTTTAGGTAACTTTCTTTTAGTAGCACAGACTGTGTTCGGCAAATAAGTGCATCACAGTGACGACAGTTTTTTTATAAATAAACAAAATATCGTAAAAACACCAGGATATGTTGGAGTTTCACCAAATCCTTCCGTTCTGGTACGCAGGGTGAGCTTCTCGGTACGCGGCCCTCTCATCCGCTAACCGCTGGCTCTCATCCATCATTTCTCGGTCCTCGTTCTCAAGTTTGCGTCGCTCATTTTCACGAGCTAATAGTTCACGCTTCGCTACAATCTCTGCGCCCTCCTTTTCATCTATGATTTCTATGTTGATCCTGCTTACACTGAACGCGGTGCCGTACATGACCGCCTCACCGTCGCTGAACCATGACAGCGCTTTGTCGACACTTTCCGCTCCACTGAACAGGACCCAAGCAGCTCCGGTTGGTTTCCGCATGACCGGGTCTTTCACCAAATAAACCTCCTTAACATCGCAATCCGCTTCCATTTCGAGGATTCCTTCTAACCGCTGAATCGTGGCAGTTCCGGGGAGATGGTTTACATAAACTCCACTTCTGCGATCTGCGTCAACCTGGAGCCAAGTTGGCGAATCGGAACCTACAATTGTTTTCCATTCCGAGGATGTGAATGCAGGTTTTTCTCGGGAACTTTCCGACGAGTTATTTTTCTGGATGCCGGCACCAATTTGCAGATAGTCGCCCAAACCCGCTGTTCCACGACAAACTTTGTCAAAGTCTGTTTTAATTGCAACGGAGTTAAAAGACTTGACTCTCTCCCCGATAGAACCTCCAAGTTTTGTCAGATTGACATTTAATTTGTGTGAAATATCTGGGATATTTTGGTTTCCAACCTCGCCATCAAATCCAAGTGTGGAGGCGACAGTTTCCATCACTTCATCAATTTCGTCTTCATTTAATCCTTGCTTTTGGTTGCTCACATCAAGCGATAAAATTCCTCTCATCTTCGATCGAAGTGTTGATGTCAGTGCTTTTATTCCGTTAGATGTGAGGAGGTTATTTGCAAGCGACAAGTTTGCTACGTTTGATTCCACAGATGCGGACAACGTGGCTTCACTTAAACTTATCGCCCCGGCATCTTTTATCTGGTTGTTTGAAAGATCAACTGAAGTCAGGGGGTGATTTTTTGTGGACATCAAGTTTTTCGCAAATGATAAAACCCAACTTTCCGTCAAACGATTTGATGATAAATCAAGTTGGGTCAAAGTTTGCAGTGGAGGTCCTAACCTTGTTAATGTGTCTGATAAAACCATTAAATCTGCATCAACAAGTCCACAGTTTGCTAAGCTGAGTTTCTCAAACCGGTGTGGCGAGTTTAAGCCCATTAAATTGTCTAATACTGCTGTTCTGCTGATTTTGATTCCATCAAGTATGAGATGTGTAAGAGATTGTGGTATGCTTGAGATCTCTGCAAGCAAATCCGCAGGAATTCTACATTTTCGCAAGTCTAACTTTTTTAAGTTCATACAACAACTTTTAAGAAATTCTGGTAAGTACTCTATGTCCATTCCAGCTAGACTGAGGTCTGTAACTTTGTTTAAATTGTCTCCGCACAAACCCTTGAAATACCCAATTCCATCTTGAGTTAAATCCACATTGTTGGAGAGATTCAGTTTTTCAACATTTAACAATGATCCTGGCGAGGATTTAGCAACATTTTTCAGCAGATTATTTGTTAATCCACAACTATTTAAATGAAGTTCAGTTGTATTGCAACTTGCAAACGATGGAAAATTGTCTGCAAAATAATCATCATTGCATTTTATAGCTTTTAAACTTAATTTGTACAAATTGTGAGATGCAAATAAAAATTGAATCAAAGCAGAAAAATCCTTCAGGTTATTTTCTGCCCCTCCGACTAACAACTCTATAAGTGACGAATTTGAATTAATCCCACTGGTAAGAGCCTCACATCCTGCAGCGTTGAGCCCTACGCTTGAAATGTTTAAAGTTTGAAGACGGCAAGTTTCACTTTCAAGTATCAGTGAGAGATCAATGCCGAGCTGAAGCCCGTCGTTTATTGTGTTGTTTGAAACATCAAGGTATGTAAGTTGGAGTGAGTTTTGCGAGTAACCTTGTCGTATTGCTTCAAACAAGCCGTGGAGGTTGATGGCGCCACAGGAGCTTATATTGAGATAGGTCAGCGAGTTTGTGAAGCTTATTGAAGCAGATAACACTTTGTTCAGCGACTCTTTACCAAACTGATTCCCGGCCAGATTTAACCACCGCAATTTTGTGGAATCGCGAATAAATTTCCCGACAAATTCAGCGCACTCCGAGTCAGCCATGTTATCGGACAAGTCTAATTGTTCAATCTGGCCACATGAGGCCAGCAGAGAGAGAATGGTACGTACGGCAACAGGACCGGAATTATTTCCACTAACATCAAGTTTTGTCAGGCTTTGCATTGAGGCAACAATGTTTGATACAAAAGGCAGTGATTTGTGCAGGTGAAGTGAACATGCCCTGGTTGCAAGATCGCATATGTGGTTGCTACTGGTTGCGCTGCATGCAAGTCGCATCGATGAAAGCAACTTAAGGTCCGGTTCTGTTTCAATATATTCACAGACAATAGGAGTTGTACCTGAACTTGGGATAATGGCAATATGTTTGGGCACATTTGTTTCTATAATGGCTGGTTCTGCTGCAGATTCTGTATGGTCTTGATTCAATTTGCTTGTTTCATCCTTAACATGTATTTCTTGACTTGTTGGTAAAGTTTTGGCATCTTTATTTCCTTGCATTTTTGCTTCAGGTAAAACTTCAATTGTTTTTGCACCAATATTACTTTCTGTGTTATCATTTGTTTGTGCTGACTCTACTGTTACATTTTTTGCTGATTCACCTTCGACAGGAAATGTTGTTAGTGAACCGATGACATCACCAACAATGACATCACAAAGAATGTTCTCTGCAAACTCATCCTCATTTGTAATATCACTGCATAAACTTCCATCTATAGTAGAAGCTGCATCATTTGGTAAATTTGGCGCTTGGACAAAATCACTTTCAGCTGTTTCACTTTTGGTTTCAGAAGTTTTTATTTCTTTTGGCAAAATTTCTTTTGGTGTCGAGTTGATTGGATTTACAGTGTCTTGAGGTTTTGAATCATTTTGGTGTGATATTTTATCATGTTCAGGTAAAAAGGTTTCAGAGGTGATTTTGCTTAAATCTTCATTGGATTGTTTAGAATTTGATGGTGAAGGATCTTTGCGTATTTCACTTTTTGTAGCAACTGTTATTTGTGTGTCAAGTTTTTCACTTAATATTGGTTGAATATCTTCTGTTAGTTTTGGATTTGGTTCAAAGTCATCAATTTTGGAACTTAGAGGTAAATTGATTGTCTCATTTTCGACTGTAACTTGAGGAAATCCTTCTTGAATTTCCTCAGCAATTTTATCTTTTTCAGGCAAAGGTATTTGCTGAGATACAAGCACAGACTTGCTTGACCCACAGCCCATGTTGTTGTGTTTCAACTAGGGCACATTTTTAATATTTGAGAAATACATAAAGGCTACATCTAGAATAAAAATAACTCCTGAAAAGTTGTTAAACTTTGCATTCAGTTTAGGCTATTTACCTTCACCAAATATAGAAACCTGACTTTAAATATATACATGAACTTTCTTTTAAAAATAAATCCAATTATGTCTTGCATACCCTGCAATCTGCATTGTATGACAGGTTCACACCACAGATTTGTTTTACAAACCTTAATTTTGAAAAAGTAACATTACAAAAATTGGCGCTGTGCACACAACAACTCTAGACAAACTGACAGAAGATCTTACCTGGCTACATACTAAAGGAATAGTAGCTAAACTATATACTAGGCATTGTTTGAGTACCAATAGTTTTGCGCTGGAATCGTTTCCTCAAACTGATTAACTGGAATATGTGGCGCTCTTTCACTATTGTTAGTAAAAATTAATAAAAAAAAAACTTTCTTCAAATGCCGCATACCACAACGCATATTGTTTGAGTTAGGGTGCGGGTTAGCGTTTGGTTGAGGGTGGGTCAAGTTATTATTAATAATAAACATAATATTACTTGACCCACCCTCACCCAATCGCTAACCCGCACCCTAACCCAAACAATATGCGTTGTGGTATGCGGTATTATTTTGTTCTGTTTTTTGCATAACTTTTCACGTACATAAGTGAAAGAGCGCCGAATATGTTTATTGGTATTTCAGTAAATTGTTTTGGTACTTTATTTTATCCATCAACAATTTGTAGGCTGCGTTTTGAAGACCTACATTAGGCGCTGGTCTAGAATCCTACCACATTGTTGAAATAATTCTTAAGCAATGCTCAATATGTGGGTTAGGGTGTCGGTTAGTGTTTGGGTGAGGGTGGGTCAAGTATTATTATTATTTAATACTATTATTTGACTCATCCACACCCAAACGCTAACCGGCACCCTAACCCAAATAATGTTCGTTGTGGTAGGATTCTAGACGAGCGCTCTACATTATACTATTTGGATGTTTTGGTTTTAAATGGGTGGAATTTTGCATTAATATTGTGGTTAGATACGCAAGAATTATGTTTCAAAACTCTGTTCGTAATTTTTTTTATTTTTTTTGCTTCATTTGTTGGCAAGGATACGCAAGCTCATAACGATTCACGCAGATAACTACGCCATAATCCGCAAATAAACTTGGTTTTCTGACAAAAAGCAAAAATTATTCTTGTATTGTGGAAAATAGAAAACTAACAATAAATAAATTTAAAAGAACGCATTTTAATAAGTGATCCTAGTTCTAAAATCGTTAAATTATCAATCGACGTCAGTGTCCACTGCATAGGAAGAGTTCCTCAGAAAAGTTTTTGATTGTTCTAACGCGAATTCTTTGTCTTGAAAATTCAGGAAACGGACTTTTATTTTTCTTCCTTCGCCACCAGAAGGAAAATGGATTTTTCTTCCAAACCTTTTCACCTGTCGACAAAAATAAAAATATTTTTTTTTTTTATGTAAAATAATATAAAGATAAGCATTTTAAAAAACTGACCTCTTCAATGTCGCGGTTTTCAAAGGAAATTCCCAACTTTTTGAGGAAAAGTTCGCGAACCATGGATTCCACATTTTCGTCGTCTCTTTCTGGAATCCCTGAAACAATCAAGTTCCTTTGTCTCGTGAAGCGATCGACGCGATGTAAGCTCTCCTGCTGTGACCTCAGGTAATCCTCAAGGTCACGCAGAGACTCAGCCACGTGGTCCTGGACAATCAGTAATTGTTGCTGTCCTTTGTTGAGGCTGGAAACAGCAGTTGCCAGTTCCGCCTTATTTTGTCTGGTGTGGGTTTGCAGACTCCACAAACCAATTAGTGACACCATAAGCAGCAGGAGAACTACAACGACTGGACTTCCAACAAGCGCTAGAAAGGTCGAACAGCGTCTGTAACCTGGCAAGAACATCTGTAGCAACAAACACAATGTATTTGGTGCTTTGATTTTTATTCACACTCGCGTAAAACTAGTGGTTCTTAATTTATTTATTTGTATGTGTGCCTCAAGTTGAGAACCACTATTAAGGTTTAGTGAACACCATATTACAAAATAGTTGATTCGTATTCACTTCATTTCTAGACAAAATATAACAGAGGGTAACAAAAGACTTGCAAATTAACGACAATTAATGCAATATTTTGCGAGTTTTTAAGTTTGTAATTCTATCACTTCTTATTTCGTACCCAATGCAATGATTCCGGGCTTTATTTGTTAATCAATTCCTAATAACTTACAACGAATTTAACAGTAGCCTAACAGTTCACATTAAACAAACGTTTGCAACATTTGCTTTTAAAATATCAAGCTAAAAAAGTATGAAGCAAGCTAAACCACATAAACCTGGTCTTTTGTTCGTTCGACCAAAGTAAAAAACTCTTATAAAACCGGACTAAAACAGCTGAAGGTGTTCTTTATCGCAGTAATGAAAGCACTAACTTTCTACAGTTTGCCTTAAACCAAACGACAACTCGTATTTCACTTTCTCTGAAGGTGTAATGATGAACTCGCTGGTCGCATAAAACCGCCCCAGGCCAAACTTTCAACCAAGCACAATTCTCAATAGACCAAGTTGGAAACTATAGAAATCGCACCCAGGGTTTTGGTTCGGCTGGACGAACATTTTCATCAAACATAGCAAAATTAGATCACATCGTGGCGTTATAAAATTACATTGTTTTCAATGGAACTTAGATAGTGCATAGAAATTATCTGTGTCCTGTTGAAGTGCCCAAAAGGCGGCCATTATTGTTGCGTTTTGATTGTAATAATTGTGTTTAACGTTTAAACACCTTTAAATAAAGTTGTTTGACAAATTAAAGCAATAATCTACTTTATTCTGGGCGTGCTTACAGTGACCATGACATCTATGATTGGCAGGTTAGGGCATCAAAGTATAAGGTTTGGTTTTAATTGCGAGCTCTTTGATTAGTCGAAATCAGGTTGACAACCAAGTGATCTGGTAGGTCAGTGGTGGAATTAGTCGGAGCTATTCTCAACGGTGTTCCGGTAAATGAAAAATATAACCTTCAATCCGGCTATCCCTTAATCTCTTCAATCTTTCAATTGTATTTTGCCCATTACATCGAATAAGGTTTTCTTGCGTTACCTGCTTTAGATGTCTCAGTATGACGTAGCTTTGTAACGTCATCTATAAAAATTTTGATGCGTCCGGAAATAAAGTTATTTCACTCTCGCACCTGCTTTCGGGCCAAATAACTTGCTTAGACGCTTAAATAATAAAGGCTGTTGTATCATGGAAAAGTCAGTAGTGAGTTCATTCGGCGGAGGGATATATGGTTCACGATGCCGATTGCGCAATTTGACACCTTGGACTAACTTTGTTTCTAGCGGAAAGTGCTTAAACTTACATCAAGTGGAAAATAAAGGACCCGAAATAATTGTTAGAACCACAAAAATTTTATAGTTAAACTCCGGGGTGTAATCGCCCTTTTTGTCGAAAAGCGTAAATAATATACCTAGATATCAAACTATGAAATTTAGCAATCATGCTTTCCACAAAATGGCTTATTTTTATGATGAAATGCAAGTTCACAACGAGTATAATGAGTGATCGGTCGCTGTTTCTGCAATAACGACGTTGACGTTTATATCTGCATCACGTGACAAGTGAGGGAAAAAAGGCGTAAAATATTATTAGAAACACAAAGTAACGAAATGAAACATCGAGGCATCTTAGAAACATGGATACGTAATTTACGACACATAAGGCAAAATTAAAAGTACAATGTTTTATTTTAAACAAGTAAACGTTTCAAACTAACATACCACTTACCATATTCACTGTTTCTGTGCATCTTTTTATTTAAACACTTAAGCGGTGAATGATCACCAAGCAGAAACCTGATGTGGACTAGATGTCCGGTAATATCGGGTCAGGGCCGATATCAAATGTTAGTATCGGTACACGAATTTAACTTTTGAAAAAATTGTAAATGAAGGTAACCAAACTTTTAACTCTAAAGCAAAGTTTCGCCCAGAAACCTGAAATAAATTACAATTTTACCATTTTAATTTCATTCCCTTTATTTATTTATTTATTTATTTATTCATATTACCGACGTCATCGGATCTCGGCACTTTTTGTGCAAAATCTCCAGTGTCGTTATCGGAGTAACAATATATCGGCCATCAATGCTTCGAATTGTATAAATATAAATCCTTATGTGCATTGATGTTATTTGTGTATAATGGTACATATCCTCAAAACACCTGAAAAAAACACTGCTGGTGTCTAAATAAAAATTATATTAAATGTGAAAACAAAATGGATGACCTACCGGTAAAATAATACCTAGTCGTGTCTCCAAACCAATTGTTTGACTATTTTAATAATGCAACTGCCGGAAAAATAATATAATTATTTCGAATAATTTGCGCAATTCTTTAGGTATATTGCAGTGCGCGTCTTTTAAAATATAAATGTGGGAATTTAAACCTAATAAACCAGGGGTGGTAAATTATTCTTGACAGGGGACCGCATGAGAGGCAGATTATGTCTTGGCTGGCCGGATCAATAAAGGGTTTTCCTTTGTAAGGATAGCTACAAGTATTTTAGTTTTAGCAAGCTAGTTAAAGTATAGGAACATGTGGGGACGCCTTGCATGTGCATTCATTCTATAAAATATTCCAAAATTAGTAAAAAAGACGTGAAGGCTTAATTCTATTAAAAACCCGTAGTTGCCCAGGGTCTGCAATAAACCAATTTCCTTATCCCACAAATACTTTGTCGCTAACTCCTTGAACGCATTTAGATCCAGATTTCCAAACTATAAGATTTCAGCAAGACACCGATCGGCAACATCGCGGTTAGTTGCTTTAAGACGTTCCGTTATGATTATGACGTAACTCTGCGACCTTATATCTGAATTTTTTAGTCGTTCTTGTAATAAAGTGATCCTCGCAAATAGAGAATATGGGAGATGTTAATGATTTGACATCCCCATCCGCAGGGCTGCGGAGTCGGACTCGGGACTCGAGTAAGAGCAGTAGCAAATTTTAAAACTGATATTGCCGCCAACCTGAAATTTTAGAGTCAGAATTACATATGGTGGAATATTTTCAAACCAGGTATTGTAAGTGAATTATCCGACACTGATGTGAATGGATTGCTGAATATCCACGTTATTTTAGTTACGTAAATTGCCGGAATACAGGTTATAGAGTCAGGACCGGACTCGGGTTATTTTTAACCAACTCCGCAGTCCTACTGGTCCGGATCTTTTAAAAGCAGTGATTCTCAAACTTGTGAGCTTGCGGCTCAGTAAAAAAGTTGTAAATATTTTGCGGCCCACTTTTTACCAAACAACTATGTAGTTACTTTGCAACCGCCCTTGTTACACGACGAACTATATGTAAAGGTTTAAATATTATCAATTTTGTAAAGGATAGTGCGTATTCCACTTTCAAATGGTTGCGTGCATGCCATTAAATACAAATACCCTATTTTCCTAAAATACAAAAAGTCTCTCGAGGCAGATTTCTAGTTCTAGTGTACTATGGCACACAGTTTGGAAATCACTGTTTTAAAGCAATAGAATGTCGTCATTGTGGTCTGTTTTATGGCCAATGTCTGTAACAACACTGTAAGTTATTGTTGATTCATATTAGTAGATCAAAACAGTTGATTGTAAAGAATTATAGCTTAATAAAGCATTTAAATCAGCAAAAGTTAAAAAGTTGTTTTAATCAGCCATTCTACTTGCCGCTAGATTGTGCTACAGCGCAGTCATTTTTTTCTTTTCTTTCCTTTTTTTTCTTTCGATTGTTCGGAAAGTTTGTCGCGAAAAAAGTCGAGATGTTTCCGTTTTTCTTTTTATGTCTGGACGTCTGAAATCTTAGCGGAGCATTTCAAGTGGACCAGCTCGTGCTTTAGAGCAGTTAGAAGGGTTATTTCTTTAACACCTTTGGTTTAATGATATCATCAATTGTTGATCGAATAGAAAGGAATTTAAACATTGTAATTATTAAATATGCTTCAGAAGCATTTTTATTTACGATAATTTGTTCAGTAGATTAGCTATGAATCTACAAGTTTGCTTAATATTTAGTTTATTAATATATTTGTCAGGCTTTTATAAACAAATTAATGTTTCATAAAATTGTTTAAAAACATTAAGAAAATATGACAATTCATGGCGCCCAGTGTATTACTTTTATTTGTTTATTTTTTAAATCTCAACTTGAGTTTATTAAAAGTTCTGCTAAATTATTTCATATAACAAGCTATCTTCAGTGTTTGTTAGATTAGATTATGGCATTTTGTTAATTGAAAGTTAATGGTTCATCTGTTTAAATTGTACAATGCCTCATTTATTTGTTACAGATCTTTTAAAGTGATTTCTGAACAATTTTATAAGATCTTGCTGAAATGCAACGTTGTATTGAATAAAGTTAAACAAGAAGAAATAAAAAAACATCTGCGAAAACTTTGTGGAATACTTCTGTGAACAAAAGGTTTTATTCGATGAAGAAAAATTGCTGCTGAGTGTTGAAATTCATTTGGAAATAATTTTACCAAAATTTCCAAACATGGGATATAAAATGCAAAGTATCTCACTATTCGCGTTTGCATTTCTGACTCAACAAATTATATCATCAGGTAATAATAAAAGTATGTTGTCATTAACATATTGTGTTGTTTGAACAAATGTACATTTTGCCTGATTTTGTAAACCAAATACATGTTAGTTAACGTCTGTATTTCAGTTTTATAAATTTTGCAAATAAATATTTCAAATATCAGTTTTGTAAATTAAAAGGATTTTTGCCTTTACTCAAACTCAACATTTTGTGTTTTTGTACAAATGCTTAAATTTTTAAACTAAATATATAAAGTTAATATCTGTATCTAAGTTTAATAAATATTTCAAATGTCAAATTTTAAATAAAAAAGGCTTTATTCCTGAATTGTTAATCTTTTTTGGTCCCAAACATTGTTATCGACGCCATAATTATGTTTGTTTGAAAGTTTAAGCTCACGGCTGCATTAGTTTTTGTTTTGGGTTTCATGAAATCTGATGCAAGCGGGCGTAGCTTGTTAAACAAGCGCTTTGAGGCACATTTTCCCACGATATTATCGCTTGGTTGGTTACAAGAGGCTACTCAGGGTGCATTGAGGACTCTCTTTAGTGTTACAAGGACCCAACAAAGTCGCTATTTCACCATATTTATTGATTAGCTATTTACTGGCATCTGGCATACCTTCAATGCTGTTTATATGTTTTAGAAAAGTGTTTTTATTACAATAAACCATATTTTTTTATTTATTTGCCAACAATTATATTGATTAATTCAAAAATTTGTGTAATTTAAAATAATTTAACGTTTTTGCCAAAAGAAAATCATCTAAAAAATTGCCCACTTGATGTCTATTTTTCTTGATAACATTAACAAACCTATTCCGGTCACATTGTTTTTTACATGCCAATATTCAGTAAAGCTGTCTTCATTTGCTAAAGTGCGCTTAAATCCTGGTGTTTTTACGATCAATTTTGGTGTCATTCATTTCTGAACTTATTTTAATGAACTTGTTTTGTTTTTCAGCTCTGCTTTGCACAAAAGGAAACCTTCCTTGCCAGAATGGAGGGACGTGCATTCGGAGATCGGACAACAAGGATTATTGCGGGTATTTTTCGTTTCAAGATTTTTATTCTGACATGTTTTGGTTGTGAAAGAGTGGGTAAAAACTTTTACCTAGTTTGGCAAAAAATTACAATAACGAGACACTTTAGTTTAAAAGGATTTTGAGATTATTTTATTAACACAACTGTCAAAATTAAGAAACTGAATAATTTTTATTTTAGTGTGAAATAAGTTTTTTGTGATAATTAAAGATGAAATACCATATCAAATTTAAGGTTAAAATAAAACCATTTAAAATATATTTTATTTAATTAAAAAAAATTAAACTTAGTTAGTAAGTAATGTTTATTTTTTAGTTGGCGCTAGAATTGAAATACACAAAGTAGGCAAAAAACAAACAAAAAACAAATTCATGAAAGTTATGGTTTTTTTATTGTAACCTCATGAACCCAACCAGTTTAAATAGCATACAGTTGTTTGAAATTTCATGCTAAAAATAACCTCCACCAATAATATTCTGCGGTTCGTTATATCCGCCATTGCAAAGTGTATAAGCAAGCCAGCCAGCCAGAAAGCAGCGAAGTGTCGCGCGAATTCCAGCGACTCATTGCTCTAGTGTTGTGTGTGTGCGCGGTTATTCGATATCACTGAGAAAGGAGCTTGTCGGAGCCTCACCACTGCTGGCTCCCCTGTGGCTCTATCCAACCAAGCAGGTGCAACTTTGCGTTAAACCCCAGAGGCCCACGCATACAGTTGATATCCACAGCATGTTCGCGGTTGAGACGAAATGTTATTCCTGTCTTTCTATCTATGTTGTCGGTCATTTTATGAACGTTTTCTAAAAAAATATGAGCGACTTTTGTTTAAAACCACGATGTAACAGGATTTATTTTATTGACGTTTTTGGTATTATGTGTTAATCTTTGTTATTAATCCACAAAATGGTTGGTGATAAATAAATCCCGTCTTTCTATATATCAAACTTAAAGCGAAAAATATATTTTTTGGTATAATTTTTTTAAATAAACAAACACAATTTCAACTAAAACGCTGAATATACGTTCCTTTATAGACGAGCGATATTACCCACAAATTGATTTGTAATAATCTTTTAATGCCAACCCTAGACCTTATTATTAGCAGGTGCCTCGAAACATAATCGGCCACATTCTAGTGTCTTTCTTATTATTTCATAACAATTATAATCCGATTGTCCCACTTTCCAATCCATTGTTCCCCAAAGAATCGCTTTCCCGCCGAAAATCTTGCGCGGTGACGTAATAAACGCGGCATTATCTCTGCGTTCTGGAGCGGGCGCATTGTTTTTGTTCGCTGTGCAGTTGATTCCATTATTACCGGTCAGTTGGTTTTGACCCAAGTGGGTCGGCACCGTTCCACTGGCCACGCACATTTTCATGAAATCTCGCGACATGCACGCTGGGCTCACGCTATTTCATGAAATGTGGCGGCCCACCGCTGTGGCCTCGGCTTGAAGCCTTTATAACGGCCATCTGCTGCGAAATCGAATGCAAAGTTTAAAAAGTTAATATTGTTTGTGCGATATTGTCCGAAATCACACAAAACCTATTGTTTTTTGGAGATTTTACAATATTTTGAACGTCTCAAACAATTCTTGCTTCATTTGTAACATGGTTTATTCGAAACGTTCAAAATGCTAACTACTTCTGTATGGGCTTTGATATTCATTCTACGTCGAACTACAACCTCCAGCCATTATGCTCCATAGTTTGCTTAAATGTTAATTTGTATCAATGCAACCTAAAAAGGAAAAACTCCAATTACCGAGACTTGCGTAAAAATTCCAGCGATTTCTTCCGTAAAACGTGACAATAATGACGCATAACCTACTTGAAATCACTTTTATTTTAAACTTCTGCCCACGGTGGAAATTCAAAGCCACTTTAGTTCAAGTGTTATGAAGTTCATGTTTTAACTTGTCATATTAACTTCAGTTTATTCCCGATTAAGTTTCTGTTATCACTGGTTTCCTGATCGGTCGCGATAAGAGTGCGAAGGCTTGTCAGTAAAGCTTCATTAGATTTTATAGAAAGTTTTTCATCCAACAAATTCGCCTAGAAGCAAACAGCGAAAAATGTTCTGTTTCACACAATGTTTAACCTCTTACTTTTTTGTCTTGAGTTTTTGTATAAGATTAATACGGCAATCAACTATTTAATTTAAAGTTTCGCGATAATTTTCAACAAAATAGAGGGGGGTTGTAGACTGAAAGTTTTTGAAAGTCCTTTAATATATCCCTGCTGTTAATGTTGGCAAGATGTTGCGTGTGTGTCTGTGTGTCTGTGTGTTCCCCTGCTTTCTCATACCCCCTCGACCCCTTCTATTGTCACACAACCGTCATCGCTTCATTGTGCCTGGATCGTGTTCCCAGCTCCGTTTAATGCTCAGCTTGTCGTGTTTGTTTAACCAGCCCATTATGAGGTGACCTCAGCATTCAAACACATGTGTCCTGCCTTTCAACATTCGACACCAACATCGCGAGTATTTTAAACCCTCTGCGCAAAACAAAACCACCTATACTCCCCAAATGTGCGCCCACAAATGTAAAAGAAGCTAACTGTTAACAAGCGTTTTTGGAGTCAACTTTTAAACTTCGCTATTGTTTTCAAATCCTATACAAAAAAAAAACGAGTTCCAACTTCTGTATGGGATTTGATATTAATTAAACGTTTAACTACAAGCTCCAACTATAACGCTCCAAAATTTATTTACATTCCCTAATTATACGACGTAGAAACAACGGCCTTAAGTTCATTAAAAAATGCGCATTTTTGGAAGGTACACCAATTCAAACGATTCAATAGGATTGGTGTTTAGAAAAATGTCGTCCTTCCAAAAAAAAAACAAGCTTTATTTTAAGTTAGTCGACGGGCTTCAACTTTCTATCGAGTGTCGCAATTACTTCAGCGAGTCAAGAATTCAATTGTTTCTCTCGCTTTAATCTCGGCGTGGAAAGCTTCCGAAGCATTTATGTTGGTGTCGTGTTACTTTCCACATCCAGCGAATAAAGGAGCCTAATGGGGTCTGAATGCGACCTTACAAACCATTGGACGGCCAGTTGCTTGCCGAAACTTTTGGCTTTTTACAAGACTTATACAAACGCTGGATACAACCAAGATAGTTGTTCGCTACTGAACCTTCAAACGTGTTTTATGCGTTGTAAAAAGTTTATCTCAAAAGTTTAAGCAAAGCTGTCATATTTAAAAATAATAATTCATTTAAATTTAAGAACTAATAAAGCCGCTTTCCGTTAAATATAGAATCCTTTAAACCAGTGTTTGTCAACCCATGGGCCGGGTCTCAAACTTTTTTTCGCCGTTTGATTTTGTTGTAGTTTTTACACAAACTTTAAATCATGTTTAACTCGGAATTTTTAAGTTTTCGGGCCTTTGAGTTTACACGTCAAGCAAATAATTATTACAATAAATCGCGATTGGGATTTAGGAACTGCTTGTCACCGATTCTCGCAATATTTCCTCCGTACTTTCAACCAGCACTATCTTACCCTTCGCTCCACGGTGAGGTGCCTATAAGTCTGTGACGCCTCAAGTAGCACTGTGACGTAACAGGCCCATTGTGACGTTTCCGCTCCTTGATTGGTCAAAATGTCGAAATGAACAAGTTGGTCGAAGTTTTAACACTTGAAGTGTAGCTGTCAAAATGTCTTTACATTGCCCGTTGTGTATTGAGCATCTAGTGCGCGTTTTACCTTCTAACCGCGTCCTGAATGGACGTTACACTCCACAACGCTGAAATTACAATGCGGTTTGTTAACTTGTTTAAATATTGTTCAGCTGAGTTTTCAGTAATTTATGAGTTCCAACTTTAGTGTTTACCGGCTATAGATTCTAGGTTGGATATTAGAAGAACTCCAAAATGTTTTGTTCTCCGTGCACTTAGTTTGGCCGCAATTGCGCCAGGTTCCAATGGTTCCAGGTTCCAATGGTTCCAGGTTTCAATGGTTTCAGTGGTTCCAGGTTCCAATGGTTCCTGGTTTCAGGTTCCAGTGGTTCCTATGGTTCCAGGTTCCAGTGGCGCTCATCTAGTAAGGCACCTTCCAACGCACACCGGTGCCCAGCGAAGCGTGACGCGTTGGTTTGAGTGCTTGTAACTAAACACCGGCAAGTTTCCAGGGGTTGGCTCCTTTATAACGGAGGGGGGCGTCCTTAGTTGGTTGTGTTATGTTAGATGGAGTTTATAAAACTTTAGTAAGATACACAACGTATGGGATTGTAATGCCAAAACATAGTTTTATGAGAAAGGCTAAAACAATACAAAATAATATGTTTATTGGGTTTTCCAATTATAAGGTGATTAATTTTTTCTAAGTTTCTAATCATTTTTTTTTGTTTTTTCACCTTTTTGTATCTTTGTTTAACTTTGGATTTAAATTGTAAACTTCAGTGTAAGATATTTCCGACCATAATAGCTGGAGGTTCTAAATATCAATAAAATGAATATCAAAGCTCTTTTCACAAAATGCAGCCTTAGTTTAAAGCTTTATAAATGTTAGGATTATTACATGAAGACCCAAGGACCCCCTAACCCCAGTTTTACCCCCTTTTCCTCGAACCCCCGCGGCTTTTGTTGAAGCAGACAGTTTGTCGCGAGGAAACACGCTTGACTGGTCACGCCGTCACGGTGGATGCACACGCTCTGGTTGAAGTTTGTTAAAGTGAGAATTTCTGGGCGCAGTTAACGCTGTAAACTTATAAGAAGTCACTTTATTGCTTTTTAACTCTAAAGAGTAAAAAGTGAACAATTTTTTAACATTCTGGGTTTAAATTGTAATTAAATGGTATTTCTTTTAAGATAAACCTTAATCCTAATTGAATTCAAGACAATAGAATAAATCTAAAAAATCCAAACCGCTGTTCTTTCAAACGACAATAGAATTCATTGTTCAGTGATTTTTTGGGTTCAAATTGTAATAAATCAAATAAATTTTATTTGAAGACTAACCTTATTATTATTTGCAGTTTTTCTAAGTAATTAAAAAATCTAAAAAAGCCAAACTGCGCCAAAAAACTAATTGTTATTCGACTCTGTTATAATTTAAGCAAAATTAACTTAAAAAACGCGTGAATACGATTTATTTCAAGCTGTTTTACCCGAATCTTTCAAAGTTTGTTTCCAAATAAAAAAACGCCGCTCTTCGGCTGTTGTGTCACGTGACCTTAGGCAGGTGCAAAGCGGGGATACTATTCTTTGTGACGTCACATAAGAAATCGCGACGCCCAAATTGGGTGATTTCAAGTAAATTGGAGCTGCTCTATCTGGCGTCTGCCGCCACGTCGTGTTTATGTCGTCACAATCCTGTTTATCGTCGCCTCATTGTTTCAGCGGTTTGTTTGTTTGTGACGGAACTAACAAACAAAAAGAACGATTCCATTGTCTCGTTTGTCTCCATTACGCGAAAGCGCTTTCCAATTTTGCTACAAATATTTCAAACTCGATCAAATACCCGGCTTTGCCACGCTTTAACAGGAAATATAGCAGTTTTAACTTATCGCAGAAAACTTTGTATAAAAATAGCAACATTGGCCCAACCCGCCGATATCAAACAATAAACGTTGAAATAAACGCGATATTTTGCGAACTTTGTCCGAATTTTGCCACGAATCAAGAGTATGTTTAAAAAATTCGTAAAAAAGGTTGATTAACAGTCACTTTGATCTAGTTTACTAATTGTCACCCAACAATGAACTTGGTGCGATCGCGTTGTAACGTCACGATGCAGTTTGTCCAGTGGTTCTAGAAGCGTGGGAATGTACACAACGTCACTTCCTGATCACACAAATCCACTTCCGGTTCATCTTTGTTCGCACCTTGTTCCGCTTCAATGATCGCACCTCCCTGTGTTAAAAGCAAACGCAGTTTTTAAACAAGTTTGTTTTCGTTCGTGGTTGAAGTTTTTAGTTTTTGCAACTTTCCTGGATTTATCTTGAACAATTTTTATCTTAATATTTATAAGGTTTTAATTGGATTGTTATTTTGACCATCGATAAATCACAAATAAACAACGAAAGCTTTTTTTTTCGTAGTTTGACCGTCAATGAATAAAGACGTTTATTTAGCTCAAATCGTTTGTAAAGTAGTGGTGAATTTAAAACGAACATTTTAAAGCTTTTTTGAATTGTGTCCCGATGTTTTTGTTCACACAACATACACACGCACGAGAAAACAAATGTAGAAACCTTTATTATTATGTTTTGTGCGAAACGTTTTGCTCCCATATTACTTCCTAATCTATAATGAAGTACACAGACAGTTTTTTTAAGGTTTTGATAACGGCTTAAAATTTTTAAGGGATCAAACTGTGTAAGCATGTTAAAAATATGTAAAATAACCGAAGCTGACTACTTCGGTATTTTTTTTCAGCTTAATGCATTAGACACAGTTAAAGTTTTTACAAATTGAACAAAACGTCGTGAGATTCCCACCAGCACTTGTCTCACACACACAGCAGATTGCCCGAGGCTGTGCCGGTGAAATCTCGGTGAAATTAAACAGCTCTTAGTCGGTAATTAGCAGCGCCTACAACCACCTACACGGGCGCGTATAAATGCACCTCTCCGACTTGTAATTGCCAACACGCTAAAATTTAACGGCCTTTTCCGCTATTTAAACCTTGGGAACGTGACGCTTTAGAATTGTCGACCAACTTGCCAAGTTTTTATTTCTGTATTTCGTTATGGCAAATGTTTTTTTTATCCTTTTTCATATGATCAACACTTTGAGTTTCTGGAAACTTGTAAATCTAGAAATTGTTCCAGCTGATAATTGGTAAATTAAACAGACAAGTTCTTTATCCCTTAAAAAGGTAAAAATACAACAACGTTTGCAGACATGTTCTTTCATTTTTCCTCTACACATTTCTAAACTTACCCGTCTGAAAGTGCCCGCCATTTTATCTACTGGTGGTTGAGCGAAGTGTGTTTTGTGCTTATCTCAACAAGCTTCTGCTTCTAGCTTTTGTGGTCGCAACTTGCTCGACGCCAGCGCTCGAACACACACAGTGGATTGCTAGCTTTGAACAACACTGTTTTGTGGGACGCTGACTTTCAGGATATGCACAGAGTTTAGATAAAAATTCGTGATGAAAATGGGTTTTGATGTGACTGAAAAAAAAGTTTGAAGTTAAGTTTAAAATCAGTTTAAATCTACAACTCTGATGTCACTATTATACCAAAAACATAAAACAAACAATATCTGTCAATTGCCAATACAAAAACATGTTTCAACGCAATTAGTATTTTTATATCACAAAATTTAAAGATGAATTTTCTATTATCTATTTATTGACAACCTTGGTCAAACACAAAAAAATCACAAAATTAACGAATAAAACGATAAGTAGGTGGTTGAGCTTGTCAATTTCCCACATTTCATTGATAAATGAACTAACTCTCTTCAGTCGCTTGTGTTAGCTTGTCATTTCACAGCACACTTTGTCGATAAAAGTGCCACCTTATTTACCCACCATGCTTCTCGTGTGCTTAATAAAGCACGAGAGCTCATCAAATGCTAGTCGTTGTAGGTTTATTAGTTTGTCAAGATTTTAAACAACGTATGTTATTTTAAACCATATTTCAGTTGCATATAAAAATCAATGTTTTTTTTAATACAGAAATTCGAAAAAAAAAGTTAAAAATGGAAAGTACAATATTTTAAATAGAACTTTTGGTAAAAACATTTTAACATCTATTCTAGACGTTCAATTTCGTAGGATCGTATCAAAGTGTTTTTTAGCTTCAACTTGAAACTTGTTGAAATGCAAACAAATTAGTTCCTTCAGCCAGTTTATGATTTGTTGCTTGTTCGGAGTGTTTTACAAACTTTAGCAAGTGGAAGTACACTAGTGCCTGCCGTGCAACAACCAGTTACACTTTAACCAATTGTTTGTGGTTGACCATTCAAACACCAAACACAAAACCTCGCGATCAAAAGCAGATAAATTAAGCGTGAAGTTCGAAAGCTTGGGAAAGTTTCGAACTTAATTTACTTTAAATTCTCTCCAATTTGTTTTTATCTAGAGATTAGAAAACACTAAACAACTTAAAAAATATATATTCTTATACAACATAGATGAAAATATGGATGGGCTTTAATATTCCCAAAGTTTTGATTCATGTAACAGTTTGAAAGTGTTTGAGAACGTATTCTTGTATTTTCCGGCTTATACTCACACCCTGTAATTACTAATTCTTTCTTAGTATTTAAAGCCGCTGCAATTTACACAGTTGTGACATCATAATCCTATCTGTGACGTGTTTAGCTGGGATGATTGTTGCGTCACACGCGGATCACTTGCATAAAACACGTGGAATGCATCGCGTGCTTACCTGCTGTTACGTCACAATGCTGGTTGTAAAACAAATCGTTTACGATGTAAAAGCAAAGCGTTTTAATATTTATTGGCATTCTAGGTGTTTTATTGATGCTGTTCTTGCAAAATGCCCGAAGGCGTTTGCGATCGAATGCAAAGTGGAAATTTGTCAAAAGGAGATAAAAGATGAAATTGAAGGAAGTTTTAATCTTTAGATGAAATCGTTTATAAAATTGCGGGTTTTCCAACGTTCTAAGGCTATAATACTGAGTTAAGTTCCACAAGCATTAAATACGATTGACATAACGTTTGAATAAATAGGCACTTGTTTCACTATTAACTGGTTTCCTGAAACTTATTTCGAATTATCAGCACATTCGTTTGTTAAACCGACAATTCCCATTGTTAACCTCATTGTTTAGCATCACTTATCGAATTCGAGCATTGTCGTGATTGTTCCCACAGGACAATTTAATTGTGCTGCTTTATGGCGTCATGATACTCGCTCCATTAGGCTTGTTGCTTCGGGAATACCGATAACAATTGATTAGTTTCGCTTGCTCGAGCTTTAACCGGCTCAATTTACTTTCGTGGGAATCTCTAGCGATGATTGTCAATCATTTGTGACGTCACATAAGGCGGAGTGAAACGTCACAATACACATTATGCCGCTTGTGATGATTTGAAATGTTTTTTCTTAACTTTTATTCGAGGTTTTCTCTTATTTGTTTTACTTTTGCTTAGATATACGTTGAACTTTCGGTTGTAAATGTTCGTCAACCCACAATTGTGATTCTTATTAAAATCACCTTATTGTTCAATCCCTTCACTGTAGCCCTCTCATCATAAGCCTACTATGGAATCACAAGCTAACCCGTTATTACGTCACAATGCGGTATATGGTTGGGCAGATTTGATAAATTCGCGCTTCTTTTGTATTTTGGCGCAAAACCAACAATCAAAGATGGCGACCGTCGCGAAAAATACTGCTTTTGTGATTCTGTGAATTCCACGTTTTTAACTTTTGTGTTTGCTTGCCGAAGAATAAATTTGAAATTGGTTTCTTATTTTGAACAAGTATTTTTCTTTAATTATTCTGATTTTTGTGTTTTTTGTGGTTAAATTTCTTGGCGGTCACCAATACCTATAAACACTGCTTGTATCTCCATAACAATAAAAAAATTTCATCCGCAAAAATTTCATCCGCAAAATACAGCCGAGTAAGCATTTATGATGTGTTATATAAGTCAGGTCCTTGACATTTATCTCACTTTTTATTAGAATCTTACAAGATAATGTCAAAAGGCAACATTTTTGTTTGAATTTGACATTGTTTGATTTATATGTTATTATTGTACAACCTCCGAGGGCAAATTTATAGATAGAATCAAACGATCATTGCAATCTACTAAACCCCCAATAATTGTTTCCAGATGCACGTCAGCTTTCTACGGTGCTTTATGCGAGGACTCCGGCGAGAAATGTGGCGATTTGTTCTGCAAGAACGGTGGTACTTGTGTGCAACAGAGGTACAAGGGGAAACGACACACCTACTGCGACTGCCCTGAGGGGTTCACCGGGGACGATTGTATGACCCAGTTGTGCCAGTGCGAGGAGGGGTCCTGTGTGGAGGGTTCCCCCCCTTATCAACAGGAATGCGAATGCAACCGCGGATACACAGGTCGGTACAAGATTAAAAGTGGGTAAATGGGGGGTAAAAAGGGGGCTTTAGGCACATTTAATTGTTAAAAAGTGTTTTTGTCAAATTTTTTCTAAAAAAACCTTTTACATTTTTCGAGTAATACAAGGAAACTTTGGCCTAATAACTTAAAATAATTGAAATTAAAATAATTTTACGTATTTCTTTGTTTGAGCGTGTTTATGACGTCATTCGATATCAGATTGGATCGCGATACTCTTCATCTAAAATATCGGTTATCGTTATCGGAATAAAATGCTCAGTATCGTACATCCCTTGTGACAAAACTGTTGTTACGTCACAGGCGCTCTTTGTGACGAGGTGGACTTCTGTGCCAACTCCCCCTGCGATCACGGGGGTTCTTGCACCTCAACAAAAAACAACTTCCAGTGCACATGCGCACCTGGTTACCAGGGCGACACCTGCGCTTCTGACGTCAACGAATGCGCGGACAGCCCATGCAAGGTCAGTTGAAGGTCAAAAATATCAATCGTTTATTTTAAAAGGTCGATTTTTTACGTTATTCGCAATTTCGAGTAAATGTTAAAATCAGGGTTTTTATATAAAGTAAAAATCCACTTCTGTTAATTTTAAGAAAATGTTTATGCTTTCTACCTGTTTTTTGTAAATGTTCAACTGATTCGAAGCAAGAATATTTCTTATAACTTTTGTGTCTGCTGGAGATTCATCAAATACAAAAGTTCTTAGGTTCTTTAAATTCACAAATTATACAAAAAATCTGATTAAGTGAAATCAATCTATGTTTTTGAATATATTTTTTCTACTTAATTTGCTAGTCAAAAACAATTTTATCAACTCCTCTATTCCTTAGTTTGTTAGTCACAATGCTTTTGATTGTGACGTAATTAACCATTAAATTGCAGTCAATTGCTGCAAACAACTTCATAGATCTCTAATGTCGAACCAAAAATATTTGTTATCAATAAAGCACAGTTGTTTTTATTATGATTTTGATTTATTTGGGAAGGTTGGTTTGGTTAGGAATGATTTTTTCTCTAATTTATTCTTAACATTCTAAGTTTAAATAGTGAACAGTCATTGTTTTTATTGTGACGTCACAGTAGTATTTTTAAACTTGTTGGTGTTTAAATATAAATGTAAATTTCCCAAACACGTTGTATTTTGTTTGTGACGACATAATTGGTTGTTAACCACAGGTGTGAATATTAATGAAGCCGTTCGCTCGTGCATAATTAACCTAACAATGCCGCATTGTTGGCGACGCGATGCATGTCGCTATTTCAAAGCTGTCATCGTCTTATATCAAGAAAAAAATCAAAAATCGCCGATTTAAAAGAATTTTTTTTGTTTAAATCAATGGTTAATCGTTTAAAAGGTTATATTTTGTAGAAGTTGTTGAAATAAAATATAAAAAATTAATTCTTGACATCATGCAGAAGCTCTATGTTGACTTAATCTTTCGAATCGCGCTCGCCACATGTTCTAGAACTTGTTCGAGGCGCGATTACTTATTGATGACGTTGCGTCGCGCGCGCACACCCACTGTGACGTAACAATGCACAGGCGTAGCGTGGGAAAGTTGCGCAAGAACCGCGCGGCGTCTCTCGCGTTTTCAACAATTAAAGCCACTATTTCCACGCTTGGGCGAGCACGCTTTTGGCTCGAGTTCTCGCGTTGCTAAGCGTCCGTCCTTTGTGACGTGATAATGGGGAATAAGAGGATCCTTCCACAATTCGAATCAAGTCGCGATTTCAACTTTTTAGTCTCGGTTTAAGAAATGTAGGCTTTTAACGAATTAGGAAATATATATTTACTGAAAATTATTCAAATATTATATAAATACTTGAAAAAAACTTTTGCCTAAATGTGTTTTTTGTTTTTTTTTCTGTTTCCATTTTAATCTTTTGATCGCTTTTCGCAAAACCACTGATCAAAATCATCTGATAACTCGCAACAAGTTTGTTACGTCATAATACGCGCGTTTATGTCACAATAAACACTGATGGCGATTCAGATGCAATGGAAACAACAGTGGTTTGATTGAAAAATTAAAGAAAAATAAACTAGTGAAATACCTAATTGTTAAAAAGGTATTTTTCTTGCATTTATTCTATAATACCTTGTTATTAGTTAGTTGTTTATTTCAGCAGCAATCATCCTCAGGTTGTTGAGAATTAAATTTCTGCCCACGTTAGAAAACAATTTTTGTAAGGAATCTCCCGCAGATAATAAAAAGAAATATTCTTGTTTGGGCATTTTCTGCGATCTTTTACTTTTTACAAAAACTGATGATCTTTTATGCTGCGAAATATTTATTTCTGTGAACTTAATTTACATTTGTATTATGTTTGTTTAATAAACGATTTAAATACCCCAGGCAACTGTTTTGTATTCAAATCTTGTAAAACTTCCTACGAAGCCCAATTTTGGAACTAAGGATTTCACAATTGAATATTCATAACCATTTTTTTTCTGAATATTGCCCAGAACCGCGGAGTTTGTGTGAACACAGTCGGGTCTTACACTTGCGAGTGCGCGCGCGGTTTCACTGGAACCGATTGTTCGGTCACAACACGCAACAACCGCCACCAGATGTCGCGCTCCTCCATCGTGTGTGGCGCCCTCTCGTGTCAGAATGGCGCCACCTGCCAAGAAGTGGCCGCAACTTTCACCTGCGTTTGCACACTAGGTACTGTGACGTAACAACCAGGCTAAGTGACGTCGTGTGGTGTTGTTTGTTGTTATAGCTATAGATGTCCGATAATATCGGATCGGAGCCGATACCTTTTATCGAGTGAAAGTATCGTTACCGTCCGATAATGCATGTTGGTATCAGCGCCGATCTCATACCAAGTTGTAATCGGAATTTAAAACAATAAATCAGCTCCTCTGGTGATAATAATTCGAATTAAAATTACCAGAGGAGCTGTTTTTTATTTATGTTACTATGCCTGGTGGAAACAGTTTACATATTAAACCATTTATTTGTTATTCAATGAAACGACTTTATTTTGTACGGCCAATTTAACAAAAAACGATTAATCACCAAATATTTTACGCTGACACAAATTTTGCCTAACAACCTGGGAAAATGACCCGAAGCTTTTAATCTTTTTGTTTGTTTCAATAATGACGTCATTTGGTATCGTAAAATACAACAGAAGCTATCGAATAATTTTCACCTGTTCTTATTTAATGTTCACTCGTACCCAGGTTACACGGGCGACAGTTGTGAGACGAACATCGACGACTGTGCGGTGAACCGGTGTGAGAATGGCGGCACTTGTTTGGATGCTGTCAATACTTTCTCGTGCCAGTGCCCCGACAACTGGGCCGGTGAGTTAACCCCTATAAACCCCATTTTCACCCTATTCTGCTGTTGATTTTACCCAACTTTTTTCAAGTTCACAGTTTCGTTGGTTGGAAACCTGGTTTCTAGTATTTTTAAATAAATATTTTCCTCTTTTTACATTTGGCCGAAACAGCATGTTTTTTGATCAAATGGAAATACTAGAGCTAGCTTTTCCTACAATCGTAATTAAGGTCGATTGATGGTTTTAATAAATAGGCGATAATTGTGACAATTACAAGTCGATTACCGCCCAGGATTCTGGTTCTGCAACTTTGAGATCTGACACCTCAAATTAGTTCTGCTGTGTTGTTTAAATGTGTAAAGTCCGAAACTGTCTCTTAAATTTCTCGAACGTTATAAAAGTGCAACCTACTGCTGTAACTATGTTATGTTTTTAACATACTTATATAAAATAGTTGTCGCTGTTCTAGAATCCTACCACATTTTAATCCAGGGGTTTATATTGCTAACATTGTTTGGGGATAGGGTGAGCGTTTTGGTTTGGTTGGGTCAGGTATTAATATTATATTTATTCGCCATTTGTATTTTTTCCTTGCAACTTCAATTTTACCATCTCGTTTGGTTTCTGTAAAAGAGTTGTAGGATTCTAGATCAGCGCAAACTTAAAATTTTTAACGAACCTTAAAAATTAACTGTGGGATTATTTTTTACTTCAAACCATCTCTCGAAATATTTGTTGTTATACTTTGCACATAGTTTGTTCGTGCTGGAAGTGCCCCTTACTTAACCACCTTACATTGCCAGGTGAGGTCTGTAACGTTGATGTGGACGAATGTTCGCTCGGCATGAATTTGTGTCAAAACGGAGCAACTTGCCAGAACAGCGTCGGTAAGAATCAACTTAGGGTGACCTGTTATTCTTAAATTAAACTTAATATTGATTAAATGCATCGCTTCGAGAAATATTTTCATTGTTGAAATTTCAGCGTTGTCTAAAAAGTAAATCTTTTAAGTCAGCAATTTTTAAACTAGCTTTCTTTTTTAAGTTTGTAAGGCCACGAAAAAACTTAATTTTACATTTGCATTTGCATTTTTAAATTGATTTTATGTCCATCCATTAGTGATTTGTTTTTACATGTTTTCAATTTAAAAGTATTTTTTATTGTGTTGGCCATCACATTTAAGCTGTTATATTTTCCAATTATGTTTAAAACATGTATTAGGTCTTGAAAATTCTTGTTTTTTCGCAAAATGCGTGTCCACCACAATGACGTCATGTATGACGTAGGTTCGTACCACTGCTCGTGTGTGAACGGTTGGACAGGAGATGACTGCAGCGACAACGTTAACGATTGTGCTTCTACGAGTTGCTTCCATGGAGCCACTTGTGTCGATCTTGTGGGAGCTTTCAAGTGCATCTGCCCTCCTGGCAAGACTGGTGAGTTATTATAGATGCTCAGCACTAACAATATTGAATAGTCTGTATTCAACAAATTGCTTTGTTATTCACACTGGGGGAAATAAATGCTACCACGCGTCGGATCTCCTAAAAATACTTTGACTAATTAGTACAAAACGTAACAGGTTGTATTTAAAAAAAATACATATTTTTTCTTTTCTGTTCAAACTTTCTGTTGATATCTCATCCAATCATGAGATTTGTGTTAAAATAACGTTTGCTACCGACCAAAAAAAAATGATTATTTCAGCATTCTTCTGTAGTTGCGATTCAATATCGGCGAACACAACAGTTTGTTACAACGCAGACGTTTCCTCCCTCATGCGAAACAACGTTTATTTAGTTTCATGTTTTTCAACATCGTTCATAATTATGAGAAGCGACACAAATCGCGTTTCTCACTGTGCGCGCAACAATGCCCCATTCTCTTATCACAATGCAGCGCTGTGCAAGCGACCACAATGAAAACATGCCGCTACTTCCCATGAGAGGAAGGAACTAAGAGCTGATAGGGATTAAGCAAATAAAGCATTTCTGCAAATTCCGCTGCTTGTGAAATCGCAAAATATTCCATGTTTATTCCACTCTGTTGCGCTGGTGTTGGTGATTTAAAACCTATCGAATAAGGAGGTGCCGTTTCAATTTTACTCATGTTTAAAAATACACCTCATTTTTTAAAGATTTTTAGAAAAAACATAAACAGTTTAGCGTTTCTACCAAGATCTTGTTGTTTGTGCTGGTTTTAAGCAAAATGAAACCTTTTAAACTTATTAAATAGATTGTGTCATTTGTAGGTAATGTATAATTTTAATATGTTAAGATTTTAGCATTAACCTTGTTAAAAAACATGACATATGCCGAACAATTTCACCTTCTTTATGGACCTAGTAATTATTCCACGTTCTACTCCAAATTGTGGCGTCACTTTGGTGCATTGTTTCATTGGAACGTTCGCACAATGGCCTCAACTTCAGCTGAATGTTCCAGTAAGCAGCTCGTCAGTTTATAAAGCGAGCAAAAATAAGCGCCTTTAATAAAGGAAGCCCGCGTTTCCCTTCTTACATCACAATCGACCTGCTTCCTCGATTGGCCAATCACAGCTCGGATGGTTTCCTGTGTCACGCTTCGCTGCACAAGCGGCAGAGGTCATAAAACGAGCCACATTCGACCTTGAATTGGAAACTTGTTTTGTTGCTGAAACTTAGAACGGTTTCACCCCCTACTTTTATAAATTTATGGATTGTGACGTCACGTATCAATATATGTGACGTGCACCCACGACCCAAACCTCTCCTAAACTAGGTATTTTGTTGCTGAACCTCATTCAGTTTTACCCCATAAGTACTGTATTGCATATTATTACGTCATATATGAAATTGTTACCTACCCCGATGGTGTACGACCCCCTAAACCCCCTAATCGTGTTGTTTTTAGGTATATTGTGCCACTTGGAGGACGGTTGTGCGACCACGGAAGCCCCGTGTAAGAACAGTGGTTCGTGCCAAGTCCACCCAACCAATGGTGAGGCGATATGCACTTGCATGGATGGATACACAGGAACACATTGTGAGATTGACGTCGATGAATGCTCCCTAGGTGAGTGCAATAATAAAAACGAGCAGATAAAATCCATTGTTACTTGCTGTTTAAAAACTCGAACTTCGGCAAAATACAACACTTTAGCTGCCTACTGACCTCTAGCGGTAGACAAATCAGTAAACAGCCAAAACAATTTGGTGGGGACGAATCGTGTGTTCTGCCCGGGCGTTATGGTTTAATTTTGACATTTTTTTTGAAAAATTAAGATTGTTATGAGTTACAACTCTTACGAATTATTAATACCGGTAAGTCGCGTTAAATTGCCACAATATTTTTTCATCGGCTAAAAATCATTTTTTGAAATGTAATACATTTCTTTAACCTTTGTCTTATACTTCTCCCAACAAGTTGTTGTTGTTTTTAGGCAAGCCATGCTCACACGAGGGAACTTGCATCAACTTATCTGGTACATACGCGTGTTCATGTGCTGTGGGTTACACCGGACCTTCATGCGACATCAACATCAACGAGTGTGACTCCAATCCTTGCCAGAACGAAGCAACCTGCCTCGACGACCGAGCCATGTACACCTGCATATGCTTGTCAGGTTTGTTGCAACTGGGGTTTGAACCCGCTACCCTTGGAACTTAGCTACATGTTTGGGCACCTAGATAAAGTTTAATCCGACGAATTAGAGCGATTTGCTGGTAATTCTTGTTGTAATCTAAAGTGTTTTTTTATATTTTTAATTTAATATTTACTGAATTTTAAAATGTTGCGCTAATCCATTAAAACTTCCCCAGGGGCCCCCAGTAAGGGTTTTTATGATTTTCAAAAGTCACAAAAAACGTTTTTAAAAGTTTTGCAGTAAAATTATCATTTTTCGTGAATTCCCGTGTTCCCCAGTGTATCGCGAACTGTGGTTTGTCCACACCTGCTTATTACTTCGTACACCTACACCCAGTGCTTTGTACCACACACAACGTACACAGCAATCATCCACCAACTTTATTTACCGACGATATGTGAATTGTAAGTGTGCTTTGTATGTCATTAACACGTACTTTACAACATCCAGGTTACACAGGCGACCAATGCGAGATCGAAGTGGATGAATGTTCGTCGGATCCTTGCATGAACGATGGAACGTGCGAAGATAGAATAAACAGCTTCGTGTGCCACTGCCTGCCAGGTAACACGTCATCACGTGTGACGTCAGCACGTTGATTTGATTCGCTTTATTTTTCTCAAAAATTAGGATATAAAAATTAAGAATTGGAATTTTAAAACATATGTATTTGTTGCGTGTCGTCACGAGTGACGTATTTTGGGTAAATTTGTTTATTATAGATCGCTTTGTTTCTTAAAAAGGTTAGAAATTTAGTGGAATAATTGAAATAACTTCTTCAAGTCATGTTAGCTTTACCTAGAATGTGTTTGAACATTCTATTCTAAACATTCTAAACATTTTTTAACATTCGATTCTAACCCAGTCGTGTTTTAGGATTCACGGGCGATAATTGCGCGACGAACATCGATGATTGTGCTTCCACGCCTTGCCAGAATCACCTCCAGTGCATCGACCTCACAAGCGGCTACACCTGCAAGTGCCAACCTGGTAAGAAACAAAATACTAACTTCGTATTCACATGTTCCTTCTAACCATGAACCTTCGGTACGACCGAGGTTGTGAGTTCGAACCCCACCACAGGCTAGCTGTCACTGAGCCTCGCTTGCTGCAATCCTGATTAGGCCGACTGTGCAATATCATTTCCGATGGCATAAGTATATTATTACAAGTATAAGTTGTCTTTATCTTTGGAACTATTTTTGTCTTGGCACAGTTAACTTTAACTAAGCCATGAAAATAAGCTCCAGAGGGTTTGTGTTTTGCTTGAAGTTTAATTGTAACATTTACCCGCTCCCTCTTGTCAATCTCTCACCCTGTTTTATCTTGCTTCTTTACGTCATCACGTGTTTGTTGCCAAGGTTACGAGGGCAAGAACTGCGAGAATAACACGGATGAGTGCGCTTCCAATCCGTGTCACTACGGTACTTGTGAGGACGGAATTAACAGGTTTGGGACGATTTTATATTTCGGGGGTTTAACAACAAAGTCACTACCAGAGTGCTTGTAAAACGAGGTTTTAGGTTGCTGTAAGGATTGAAAAATTCCACAACGGTCTTATAAAGTAGTCTACTTCTGTACTAACTGTATGGGTATGTTTACATACCGAATAGTTGCGATATTTTAAAATTTCTTGGCGATTGCCAAACCTTAAAACAACCTGATTCTAAAATGGCAAACTAAAGCTGGTTTCTCCTCAAAACTTAAACGTCATTCGGTGAGTCTGCGATGGCTTTTTGGTGTGTTAATGATACGCAAGCCGTAATCGTTGGTGTCACTTCACAACCTAACATTATTTCCCGCCCAGATTTACTTGCGTGTGCCAACCCGGTTATGGAGGAACATTGTGTGAGACCCCGGTCAACGAATGCGACCCCAACCCCTGCCAAAACGGGGGTGCTTGTAACGACCTTACGGCCGGTTACCATTGCGTTTGCCCCCTCGGAACCAGCGGCAACAAGTGAGAGAAAAATTAAATTAGGATAAAATGTTAAATAAAGTAAATTAAAAAATTATAACCAAATGTTTAAGAACTGTAGACTTCATTGGTTTAGTGTGTTTTAGTTTTTTCAAGCTTTGTGAGATAAACTTTTTTGAAATAATGGTTGAAAATCTTATTTTTTAATTTTTTTTTCCAGTTGTGAAATGAACCAGGAAGAGTGCGTGTCTAATCCGTGTCAGCACGGTACATGTGTTGATGGCATCAACAGTTACACCTGCTCCTGCGAGGATGGATATACTGGTAAGTGCTGTTTTCTCTCTCAAAATATATATAGCCGACTTCTGTAACTTAGCAACTATTTTGAAGAAATAGTTCATAGATTGCATAGTTCGGGTAGGTCTACATACTCAGACGGAATAGTTGGGGTCTCTTAATTTCTTAGCGATCCCCTAAAGTCAAATTAAAACAACAACACCACTCCACTTTTGATATCGTCGAATAAAAACATTTTTGCAAAACATTTTATTAGTTGTTCTGATGTTGGGAAAATCAAAATCGAATTAAAACACTAAATGTTTTTCTTTATAACTAAACCACTAATTAAAACAAGCCCATATTTGCTTTATATTATTACCGTTCAATTACGTCACAAACCGCATCTATAACACCCACTTTATTACGTCACAGGTGTGCATTGTGAGGCGGACATCAACGAGTGTTTGTCAAATCCTTGTAAGAATGGAGGAACTTGCGAAAACAGACTCAACGGATTCGTTTGTTATTGTCCACCAGGTATGACGTCATAATGCGTGGTTGTGTGATGTGATAGTGACGCAATAATGTGTTGCAGGGTACAACGACTCACAGTGTTACTCAGATATAGACGAGTGTTATGGCAATCCTTGTCACCATGGAGATTGTGTGGACCAAATCAACAAGTGAGTTGACTTTACAGCTTTACAAATAATCATGAGGGAAAATAAGCGTTTTTGAATCACTATTTTGTGGAATTTATTTTTAACATCCAACTTCTACACCTCTTTATGCTTCGGTGAATAATTACGACTCAAAATACAAGTGTTTTCCCTCTTTTAATATATTAAATACGTCACGTTTTTACGTAACTTTATGACGTTATCATTTGACTGTGTTACGTCATCCCGGAAAACAATTTCAAACAAAATCCCAACTCGATTCACCTCTATGTGTTGTCTGTTACGTAACAACTTGTTATTGTGACGTAGGTACACGTGCAATTGTCACGATGGTTATGAGGGAACAAACTGCGAGCACGACATTGACGAATGCGGAAGTTCCCCCTGCCTCAACAATGGGGTTTGTGACGACATAGTGGATGGTTTCGTGTGCGCGTGTAAAGTTGGTTACACAGGTGAGGAAAGATAAAGTAAAAAATAAGCATTGTGAACCAAACTCGTTGTTATCTTGATGGCTTATCCCCAAATTCCTAATTTTGGGATGTCACAAGGGTACAAGGTATCTTGGTGTGACGTCACTATTAGCCCTAAGCCGTTTTTTTCACGTTTCAAATATTCTATTTGAAAAAATAAGGCATTAAAGCGATCGTTCAATGTTTGCGTTACGTTACGTCACAATGGCCTAACACTGTTCTGTTGTATGACGTCATCAGGTGTGACGTGTGCGACCGACATCAACGAGTGTGTGCCGAACCCATGTTTGAACGGAGCAACTTGCAGCAACCAGGTTGGAAAGTACGTGTGCGCTTGTCTGCCCGGATTCACAGGTGAATATACAACATATGCTCTGTGGTAATATGCAGATGGACATACTAACCTAACTGTTTAAGAAAATAAGTCATTTAGTTGCAGTTTTATAAGAAATGTTAAACCTTTTAAATATTAACTAAGCGATTAGTGCGATATTTACAAACGTCATTTTTTACTTTTTTAAGTGTTTTTAATCTAATCTCCGCAACTTGAAAGATTTATTTACAGCAATGTTTAAAAATTCTTATGTGTGTGCTTTATTTACTTGTTTTTTGGTTAATTTGGTTTGTTTGCGAGTATTTTGGTTTATTTAAACGGTAATGAATTACACCGCAGGTACATCGCCAGTAGTTCTAGAATTGTTTTACCATAACAAGTTTGTGTCAAAGTATTTACTTATTAATGTGCTATTCTTACAACGCCTTGTACCTTGCCTACTAACCACTATTCACTTGTTGCAGGTGTTGACTGCCAAACTGCCTTGACCCCATGTGACCCCTCCCCCTGCAGGAACTTGGCCACCTGCCAACCAACCGCTGACTTCCTTGGCTTCACTTGCAGATGCCCAGAGGGCTTCCAAGGTGATTACTCTAACTACGTCACAATTGTGGGGGTTATAATGGTCCTGGGATATTAACATACTTTTGGCCGAATTTTGTGCTGTTTTTCAATTTTTGTCTAGTAGTTAGTTACAACCAACGTAATATGAAAGTGCTTGTAACTAATTGTGGTTATATACGCAAGAAGCCGTATTTGTTTAATTCAAGCACTGGAAATCAAGTGTATGTGTTGTACGGCGAATTGTAAAATAACGTTGACCTCGTGCATCACTTTTGTGTGTATTGTACGTTGTTATGTGATTGTATTAACACCTTTTACTTCAGGAGCAACTTGTGAGCACGATATAAACGAATGTATCCAATCTCCTTGCAAGAATGGAGCCACGTGCATGAACTCAAAACCTGGATATTCATGTCAGTGCTTACCTGGCTATAATGGCAACCTATGTCAGAACAATATCAACGACTGCGTCACAAGTAAGTACTGTTACGTCACTATGAAGTACTTTACGTCACTAGTGAGTACTTTACGTCACTAGTGAGTACTGTTGCGTCACCATTTAAAATACCATATTTTTTCATCAGTCAGCTTTTCAAAATAATATTCTTGTTGCTGACATCGCATTGTTACCATGTATTATTACGTCACAGACCCGTGTATGAACGGCGGCACGTGCATGGATGACGTCAACGCGTACAGGTGTTTGTGCGTGAGGGGATTCACCGGATCTGCTTGTGAGCACGACATCGATGAATGTTCCAGCAATCCTTGCCTCAACGGGGGAATATGCTCAGATTATGTCAACTCGTTCGCATGCACATGCCAGGTGGGGTTACTACCAGTCAACTGGGGTTACTACCGGTCAACTGGGGTTACTATCGGTCAACTGGGGTTACTACGAGACATCTGGCGAAGGCATCTTGAGTCGCTACGTATTATGAGGGGTCACTACAGGTCTTTTTGGTTCAGTACGGGTCAGAAAACTGAAATTGTTTAAAAAAATATATGAGAAAAGCTTGCATTTATAAAAAATATCTCCCAGAGCAACTATGTTTACATAATGTTGTTGTTATTCAGGCTTTCTACATAAATACTAGTTGTTTAGGCTTTTACTTAATGTTGTTGTTATTCAGGCTTTCTACATAAATACTAGTTGTTTAGGCTTTTACTTAATGTTGTTGTTATTCAGGCTGGTTACACGGGAGCGAGTTGTGGGATGGAAGTTGATGAGTGTGAAGCTGGAGCTTGTGTTAATGGAGGAACTTGCGTGGATCGAGTCAACACTTATTCGTGCAACTGTAGACCAGGATTCGCAGGTGGGTGGTGCGGGAATTAACCAGGTTTAAAACATAATAATTTAAAAGGTGCTCAATTTGTAAGGCGGTCAATCAGTTTTGAATTCACCGGAAAACCCTAATTTTCAACTCACCAGTAATCACTCTGGGCGTTCCAAGCAGTAATCTACCGTTTTGAACACACATACACTGATATGTGATCTAGTGTTGTTTATAACGTCTTGTGGCAAACACCCACATCGAGATGTGACACAGCATTGTTTTTAGGCTTGTATTGTGAAACCGACATCGATGAATGTCTTTCCAAACCTTGCCAGAACGGCGCCACCTGCAGTCACGTGATCAACGGATTCCAATGCCATTGCCCCAACGGTTACCAGGGCAACACCTGCGCGGTAAGTCACTGCGCAACCAATAAACTCGAAAACGTAGATTAACAGAAAAATGCACAAAAAATTGTTTTTTTTAGAGTAATTTATCAAATAGTGCTCTTTGTAAGCAGACTTTTGTGTCACTTGCTTTAATTGACTCACTGTATTTTTATCGTTGTTCTTAATTTAAAACTGTTTTAGGAAAAATTGTGGAAAAAAGCATATTAAAGCATAACGTTCCAAGCGCAGGTTGTTTATCCAGATAACGAGTAAACCAACTGTACAGTGCTTGACAGTGATATATTTTGTGTTCATTTTTTCGACACGTGTTGCAGGAGTTGATCGACCAATGCGCGCCCGACCCGTGTGCCAACAGTGGAACGTGCAGCCAATCAGGGACGAGCTTTGCGTGCATTTGCCCCCCTGCATTCACGGGGGTTTATTGCGACATTCCGAGGGTTTCGTGCGCCGTGGCCGCCTCCCAACAAGGTCGGTGGGATAATGTGCTGTGCTTATTCATATTTAAAAGTTGCTTCAAATATAAAATCTTTCGCCATGTCATTTTCCCCAAAAGGTCAAATATATCTTGTGATTCTAAATTCAAGGTCAAATATTTGCACTTTGCAGTAGTATAAATACACATTTTACTGTTAATCAATTAAGCTTATATCTTTATTTTTTTAATTTCTTTTTGTTTGGTATTTTATTATTTTTTAATTATTTGCTAAAAATATGCGACGATTCAACTAAATAAAGGTCATTCGCCCTAAGGTGTAACTTGGGGTTGAAGGTAAAATAGTGACATCAAGGTCGAATATGTTGCAGGTGTGACCTTGAGTGCGTTGTGCCAACATGGGGGAACTTGTCGTGATAGTGGCAACTCACACTACTGCGCATGCGCGGTGGGTTACACAGGAAGCTATTGTGAGGTGGACATAGACGAGTGTGAGTCACACCCGTGCCTTAATGATGGAAACTGCACGGATTATGCTGGAAGGTAAGTTGCAAGTTGACAACTTCGGTGGAAGTAAATATAACTCCTTTTATTAAATGTCTAACCAAGTACAAAGCTTAGAAACCTAAAATCAATTTGTTTAGATGATCAGATAAACACATTTCACTTCTATGAATACCAGTATATTAATTCAAATAAAAGTGCAACTAGATTCGTTTGTTTTTTTACCATAAATACGTAAGTTAACTTTAACATATAAAACAATTGAAATAAGTATTTAACCAGAAATTGTTCCGGAATAAAAAATGGTTCGCAGCCATTCTCGTGGTTAATAACATTGTTCAATTGTCTTACCAAAATAAACCAATTTAACAATTTATTTGATCATTCTTAAAAACATTTAGATATAGTAGCCGCCCGTAAACTCTGTCCCCTGTTAATATTAATGTTTCTCCCCAGCTTTGCTTGCGTGTGCCCCCTGGGTTTCGAGGGGTCCAACTGTGGGGTGAACGTGGACGAGTGCATCCCGAACCAGTGTGAGAACGGTGGTACTTGCATCGATGGCGTGAACAGCTTCACTTGCGTCTGCCCAGTGGGGACAAGCGGTGAGTCAGCACAAATATGCATCATTCATTTTGTTGGAGGGGTTGTGATGTGAAATGTTTGAAAGCCCGATTTGTTTTGTTAATTAAGTTTTCTCGAAATTACAAACAAATGATCCTTATTAAGTTTGATTTTTAACCTACTTTATATAAATATGTAGCAACAACCCGAGCCACTTATTGTGGGCGCATTTTGCATTTAGTATATTTCAAGTCTTGTGTCAAGTATTTTAACGTAAAAAAGTTTTTTTCAATCATTTCAATATTTTTAACTTTTCTTAAATTATGTTTCCAGGAGTGCTTTGTGACGTCAACACTGACGATTGCACCCCCAACCCTTGCGAGAACGGGGGTAGGTGTGTGGATCAGGTTGGGGACTTCACCTGCGAGTGCCCCCCCGGCTACGAGGGGAAACAATGCACCGGTGACGTCAACGAGTGTTTGTCAAACCCTTGTGACGTCATAGGCACCATCGACTGCGTGCAAGGAATCAACAGGTTCCAGTGCAACTGCAAAACCGTGAGTTGACGCTTGGTGTGACGTCACACGTGTGCTGATGACGTGGTGGTTAATGACGTCATATGTTCAGGGCTACACCGGCGCCACATGCGCCCAGATGCTGACCACTTGCGCCAACACCCCCTGCCTGAACGGCGCCGTTTGTACCGACGACCCCCTGGAACCTGCGGGGTACAGGTGCCACTGCGAACCGGTGAGTGACGTCATAATGGCGGTGATGACGCAACATTGACGTAATTGCTGTTCTTGTTAACAACAAGTCATAACTTAACTAAACATTACAAAGCGTTGAATACATACAACTAACATGTTTTTCTAACTATCTATGACGTAACAATGACGTTCTTAGGTTCGATTGTGACGTGTATTGTTTTGTTGCCAGGGTTACAAGGGCGTAAACTGCGAGGAAGTGATGTCACGATGTTCGGGGGGTCTCGTTTGTTACAACGGGGGTACATGTGTTGAGGGGTCAGGGGGTGCGCAGGGATGCTACTGCGCAGCTGACTTCAAGGGTGACACTTGCATATATTATGTGCCGGGGAGTCCCCCTGGACCCGGAAGTGACGACTTCACAATTCCCACGGTCTACGGTGAGCAAATATTCATCCGCCAGTAATATGTAAATGTTTACACGTTTCTGCCAGATAAAACAATACCGCACAGCAAGCAAATTGTTTATGTGCAAAATATAGAATAAAATAACCAAATTTTATAAAAAAAATGTCCAGTAAGACTTAATTCGCTAAAAGTTGTCCCGAATATTTTATTTTAATGTGTTCATCCGCTAGTAACTTTACAAATATTCATCCGCAGAAAAAGTGTGCAACATCCCACAGTGCGCCTCCTTGCGGACGAACGGCCAGTGTGACGTAAGTATTGACTTTAATGCTTCTGTATTGTTGCTTATTATGTATTGTTACGTCACGCGTTATTGTTTAGGAACAATGCAACACGTACGGGTGCGAGTACGACGGGGGTGAATGTTCGTTGGGGGTGAGGGACCCATGGGGGGAATGCCCCCCCGAGTTCCAGTGTCAGAAGTTGTTCCACGACTCCTCGTGCGACCCACAATGCAACAATGAGGGGTGCTTGTTCGATGGGTTCGACTGTGGACCCCCCCAGGACCCCTGCCCGTGAGTATGACGTCACAATAACCTCTGCTACAATCGTTAACACAATGTGATGCAACTTTATGACACTTTACCTTTGTGTATCCATCTTTAGCACAATATTGTTTTATGACGTAACAAGGATGTTTGTTGTTTGTAGAACCGGATATCGCGAATACTGCAACGAGAACTACAACAATGGCCATTGTGACGTGGGTTGTAATACTTTCGGTTGCGGATATGATGGACTCGATTGTGATAAGGACTTTCCTGAGCAGGACGCTAAGGGGACGCTGGTAGGTGGTTGCTGTGGCAACAACAACTCGTGACGTAACAGCGCTTCGAATTTATTTGCGAAAAGTATCAACCCTATCTTTTTCCAAATGTCGAGGAATTTGTGTTTAGAATTGCCTTTATGAAATATTTTTAAGCTATTGGACATTTCTACTGTTGTGTTTTATAATTATATTTAAAAACGTCGAGCGATCTAAATTTAGTTCTTTATGACCTAAAATTTTTCTTAACAGTACTTGTGTGACGTAACAGTGCTTGTGTGTGACGTAGGTGGTGACGTTGGACATGACGCCGGACGCTTTCGTGTTGGTGAAGAGCGACTTCTTGCGGATGATGGGGTCCATTCTTCATTGTATTGTGGAGTTGGAAGTTGGAAGTGATGGGAGGGATAAGATTGAACCCGTGTACTCACAGGTGGGCACTTAAGTGTGACTTAGCATTCACTTGGTTATTAAGTACATTACCTAAGGGTTAACATAAGGGTTTTTAACCCTAACAAGTAACACTCAGTGCTACCACTCGACACTGAAGTACATCAATCAACAATTTAACACTTAAGTATCTCTTAGCACTCAAGTTTTTCTTAAGTACACCACTTTTTCTTAAGTACACCACTTAGCACTAAAACACATCCCCTCGACAGAGTAATTTACTACTTAAACTCAGCACTATCGTGCCTCAAAGTTAAGTTGAGTTCGTCTGTTAAATTAGCTTAAGTTTAAAATCGTTTTGTTAAACAAAGCTCTTCAATGTCGTAACAATAGACCCATTGTTGCAGATCGCGAGAAAACGTCGCGCTGTTTGGGAGAAGTTCGGTTGGTTGAAATCCACCGAGTATGACGTCACACTGCTCAATTATTTCAACCATACTTCGTCATTGAATCGTATGAAGCGAGCCTCTGACGTCATAACCGGGTCAAAGGTGAGTTCAAGGTCAAAATAAAAAGAAAAGGTCAAGACAAAGTTTAGTGTAAAATTAAAGGAAATAAAAAGTATTTGGGGAAATTTAAAGGAGGATAAGAGTTAAAAGTTTGTTAAGATTTGTACCCCCGACCTCGGAAAGATGTTCGAACCCGCGCATGCGCAGTAGCACCCCTAACCCCCCTGCTTTTTAGGTTTTCCTGAAGCTGAACCTGCAGAAATGCCTCCAGAGCAGCGAAGCGACTTGCTTCCGCGACACAAAAGACGCCGCTTATTATGTAGCAGCTCGCGAAGCCACGTCAACAATGTCAAGCGACTATGACATCACAAACGTCGATGTCGTCACAGACACAAACGAACCACCCGCTGATTACACCTATATAGCCGGAGCGGCAGGTACGGTAGCAAATAAGTAAAGTACGTTAGCAAATATATTGCACCCCCTGTGCGCATACTAAGTGTTAAATGTTGTTTTTGTTGTTCCAGGTGGTTTCCTTGTGGTCCTGATGATAATCGGGGTCCTCACCCACCAGAAGCGAAAACGGGAGTCGGGGTCACTTTGGATACCCGAGGGGTTTTCCCTCAGTAAGAAGCAACGCAGGGAACCAATTGGACAGGACGACTTCAACCTGAAGGTAAGCACGTCATCAGTGTGACGTCACCACTGTACAACGTGACGTCACGTTGTAGTAAAACTATTTTAATAATTTGTTCATTAATTATTATTGAAATCATTTGTAGCATTATAATAAATCTGACGTAAGATATAATAATTGTGACGTAACACGTACTAATTGTGACGTATCGCGTGTTATTATGACGTAACACGTATTAATCGTGATGTGTCATAGGCGATGAACCCCCACGGTGAGATGACGCAGGGAGATTCGAGCGTTCCATTGTTCAATAAGTGGGAGGAGACAAAGGGACGCTATCACGTGTCCCAGGAGCAGGAGCCATTCTACGCGAAACCAACGAGCCGTGACGAATGCGTGGACACGCGTCAGTGGACACCGCAGCATATTAACGCCGCTGACTTGTCACGCCTTGGATCGGCGAATGTCCTCACAGAACAAACACCACCACCTCACAATGATGGCGACGTCGACGCCAAGGGTCCAGGTACGTCAGGGTGACGTCATGCTCATAAACATTATAATACTAACTATTACGTAACAGTAATGCCACGTCCCCAAGCAATATTCTGCTAAAAACACACAAATACGAATCTTATATAAAGCAAGGTTGTAACTTACTTGAAGTTGGTGAAATAGAAAGTGTATTGTGGCCTGATAAACTGAGTTCGTGAAACTTCCAGCTGATTTACCTGATATTCAGTTGTATAACACCGCCTAACATGACGTCATATCACGCAGACAACATAACCCCCCTGATGTTGGCTTGTACGAGGGGGAGTGGGGTCGAGACTGGGTTAAGTGATGAGGAATCCGGCGACAGCACGGGTGAAGGGGTTTCCCCGACCGAGGGAAGTGATAGTATGATCGCAAGCCTTCTGCTTCAAGGAGCTTCACTGAGTGCTCAGACCGACAGGACAGGTGAGCTGCAATGAGCGGTTGGTGATAAGTAAGTGTTTGTGGCTGCGGTTTTACCTGAAATGAAATGCGGCCAAGAACTTTTAACACTTAATAACTTACCTTTAATTTATGTTAAAGTAGCTGATTTTGGTTTAACGAATTTCAGATTAAATTATGTTTTTTTTAATAAGCAAGGCAAACTCGTAATTGCCCCACTTCAAAGTTTTGTAGAACCTTAATTTAAACCCGAGTAAATAGCTCAATTCTCGAACAACAACCACTTACAATGACGTCACACAAACATTGTTACGTCACAGGTGAGACGGCGCTCCACCTAGCGGCCCGTTACGCTCGTGCGGACGCAGCGAAGCGTTTGTTGGACGCCGGTGCGGACGCCAACATGAAGGACCTGACGGGCCGAACCCCCCTGCACTCCGCGGTGGCAGCCGACGCTCAGGGGGTCTTCCAGATACTGCTGAGGAACAGGGCGACCGACCTCGACGCAAGGTGAATTGCGTGTGGTAGTTTTGAAGGGGACTCTCGTGTTTTTTAAACTCTTGTACTCTTTTTGTTAAATCAGATGTTCTTAATCTTATTTTACCGCCTAAAAAATTTATATTGCGTAAGTGGCCCAGGCATCCAATTTATGAGGTATGACGTCATAAATTGATGTCCTATAACAAGTAAACTTATAAACCTATTGTTTTTGGTCCCAACAAATATGAAGCTGAAATCTAGTCTAAATACATTCAAAGATAATGCGCCAAAGAGTTTTTTCAATTAATGTGTTTATGTTTCAAAAAAGTCTTGCTTCTTAATACACCAAGATCTCAATCAGGGAATTGACAACCGTCCCGCCTGCCCCAGTAAGACCCTTGTGTTAAACACTCACCATGCGCAACTTTGTCATTTAGGAGCAACGATGGAACAACCCCGATGATTCTTGCTGCAAGACTCGCCGTTGAAGGGATGGTGGAAGAACTCATCCACGCACATGCTGACGTCAACGCCGTCGACGATCACGGTACGGTGACGTCACCACTAATGACGTAACATGTACAACTCGTATTAGATGATATGTCTGCGATGCATAGAGATATTCGAACCAAAATGGCTCAAGTTTTGTGCAATTCGTTTAAGAAATCGAAAATCGCTTTATCTTCACTTCTATTTTCACACTGGTGATGGCAGGAGGTATTCTCGCAACCTTTGTAAACAAAATGTCGGGTTTATCGAATATTATTGCTTTTTTATCTAAGTTTTTAGAAAAAGGTTAAATTTATATTGACATTGCAATAAATCTATCCTACGCGAACCCGCACAAGCGATGAAAACTTGGTTTAAAAGTTTGTTGATTTAAAGTTTGTTGTTTAATTATATCCACTCCTAACCCTATGTTATTGTTGCAGGCAAGTCGGCTCTCCACTGGGCTTCAGCTGTCAACAACGTGGATGTTGTTGGAACATTACTGAGGGCTGGATGCAACAGAGACGCACAAACAGAGAGGGAAGAGACACCCTTGTACCTGGCAGCCAGGGAGGGCAGCTACGAGGCTGTCAGGGTCCTGCTTGACCACTACGCAAACCGTGACGTCACAGATCATATGGACAGGTGAGGGGTCAAGGGTCAACTCGTATAAGGGTATATACACAGGACTGCCACTCAAAAATAAACACGCTTTGCTGGGTAGAACAAGTAGTTTTCTAAAATGTAAACCTTGGATTTCAGGAAACTATTGATGGTTTTACAATCATTGCTTTGTTACAACCCCTAGGTTAAATAAATAAGTTTGTATTTACAATTGTTGTTTTGTTAAAAACAAATAAAGGACCTCATTCATATTTCTGAGAAATTATCAACAGTTTTTCTGAGATAACAGGTTTTTAACCTTTTTCCTAAGATGTAGAAAAATATACACAATCTACAAATAATCCGACAAAATAAAGAAGGCTGGAAAAATATTTTATTCCGTTAAATTTAGGAAAATGTAAATGGGATTGTTTATACAATTGTTGCTTCGTTAAAATCCTCCCATATAATGACGTCATCGTCCATTGTGACGCAGGTTGCCACGCGACATAGCGCAGGAGCGCCTCCACGCGGATATTGTGCAGTTGCTTGACGAGTACAACTTGGTGCGAAGCCCCCCGCTCAACCAGGGCCACATGGGGGCGCACATGGGTATGATGAGGGACCCATACCTCCCCCACATCGCTAAAAGTAAGAAACCCTGGAAATAAATCAAGAACTTGTTATTTAAGAGGGGTGAAAGACTTTCTACCCCTGGTGATAATTCCCTCGCATTTGTGTCATTATGACGTTATAATGCCTTTTGTTGTTGTCGAACGTTCACACAATGCATCTGCTTGTGAATAGGTTTGTAACCCGTTTTGTGTTCTGCTTAATGCTGCTGAAACTAAACTTACCTTTTATGCTGTTAATGTTAATAAACCCTGCATTGGCAAATTATTATCCAAACGGTTTCAAACAAATGTTCAAATTATAATAAACGTGGAATTCTGGGTTCTACGAACAAAAGAACAATTTAAATAAAAGTCATACAAATTATTTAAATTCACGCTAATTTAACTTTCAAACGTCATTTAATTATTGCAGAGTACGATGGTAAAAAGCCGCGACGCCAAGGAGCCAGGGGTGAGGGTAAGGGACGAAAGAAGAAAGCCCCAGCGTCGCAACCCCCCTCATCGGTCACCACAGTGGACAGCATCTCCCCCCAGAGCGACGGAACACCCCCTAACATTGGGGGAGTCCCCCTGCACCCCATGTACCCAGGGTCGGAACTCTCCCCTGGAACCGCGTCACTATCCTCGCCCGCAACTAGCTACAGCGAATCCACCATGTCTCCCCCCGCGCATGCGCACTTGCACCACATGCAGAGGCACCACCAGGGGGCGCAGCACTTCAGGTGAGTCACCGCACATGGGCGCTGATGAGTTAATTGCAAAAACTTATTGAAGTTTGGCAAAAGTTGAATGTTTCCTCATTTAGCAAGTTTAAGCTTTTTAAAGCTAATCCCCAACTATGTCCGATATTTTAGACAAAAAGTTCCGGTACCAACTGACGTCATTCTTTACTCTCAAATTAAAGTCTTAATAGTAATTTTTTTTCATAATTTCCTTATTCGTCAAGAACTTTAGTTACCTCCATTGGTTAACCTGATAATTTCAACTTTATTGATTGAAACCATTACGTTTAGAGAAATACCTATATTAGCTTGGAATCGGCTTCAACCCAAACACCATCGGACATCATTATTCCCAACCGGATCTTTATGACGTTTAAGAGAAAAATCGTTTTTGTTTTAAAAAAAGAGTTTAAAAAGCGAATAAAAAGAAGATCTTTTATGGATAAATTTTAGCTTCCTATTACTAAAGGTCAAAGTGACTTGAGCGAAATATTTCACCGACTAAACCAGAAATAAACAAAAAATGTTGTTGGTGATTTACCACTCGTTTTAAAGTGAGCAAATGTTTTTTTGAAACAAGCAAAATCTTTTGAACGAGTAAATGTTGGCCAGGTTCACTGAGTTGCTAATGTTGGAGACATCTAGTGGCCGGTTGCCCCCGATCCGACTCCGTAAACTCAACCCCGCCACAGTCACGTGAGATAAAAGCCCCTAAACCGCTACACATTAAGTTTGCATGGCTACACTTTTCATTTAGGGGATTACCCTTGTAAGCTTACTAACAAAAGGCAAAAATCGGCAAAAGTTTTAATTTCTTTTTTAAGTGAAATATTTGAAGTTTAGCAAATCGTGTTTTGATTTATTTGTATGATCCAGGTTTAAGTTTCTTATTTGGTGCTTTAAATATCGTGTATATTGGTCAAATTCCCTCAACCTATTGCTTTACATCTGCACAGCTTCAACATCGAAGAAAGATTGTGTTTTATAACAAAGTGTACTATATATAAGCTGTTAATATCAGGCATAGTAATACCCAAAAACAGCTCCTCTGGTAATTGTAATGGTTAACCAACGTTTGGCAAACTTTTTAAGTCGCCTTCTTTAGGTTGAATGGCGCTAAACGCTTTAATTGCTAGAGGATTTTTATTTCTATAATACTGTGTGCTTTAACTTATAGAAAAGTTCCGGTAGTAGGACTGCTGTATTGACGAAGCATTTCTACTCTTTTGTTTCCAAATTAATTTCAAAACATGTCGAGCGATCAATTTTAGAGTTTTAAGAACCTATAAATTTTCTTTAAAAAGTTTTTTGAATGTCTTTAAAATTAATTCCAGTGAAAAGTGCGACATTCTAAAAAAATGCTAACTTTGAATGAAATGTATTTTAAACCACACATTGCAATATTTCGACTAACTCTTAGTTGTTGTTGCAGCAATGGCGCCGTTAGTGGTATGGACGCCCGCATGCTTTCTTATCATGGGGGAACTCCCCCGCGTCTGTCCCACCCGCCAACACAAGGTGGCGCTATGTTCACTGCCAGGAACCATGGCCATCTTGGCCCAGGAGGTCACACCGGTCTGGGTCTCAGCGTCGGACAAATACAACCTGGACAGGTTAGTAGAGTTCAAGTTTGTTTGTAAGTTGGTAGAAAGGTTCTTATTTCTAACCTGGATTGGTTGCTTTTAGAAAGGATTTATAAGTGTAAGTTTTTTTTCTAAACAAGTTTAACAATTACTTATAATGTACGTAAATCTATTTTGCAAACATAATCTTTCTCAAGGGATTTTTAATCTTAATTGGATCTTGCAGGTTTGTTGGAATCAGTCAAAGGTTGACATTGCGTCATAACAAAAGTATTATTAGTGTTCGAAATATTCGTTTTAAAATAATTAAGAAGAGGTTTGTAGCTATACAAGATTTTCTAATAAAGCAAACAACTTATATAAAATACACTAAACTTTTTGTAGAGTTGACACAAAAAATAACAGGATCTTTCTCTTTATTCAGTTCGCCCAAGCTTGGCTTCCTAACGGTGAGATGATGGTTCAACAAAATCAGCAGGTGATTATATTACAACATTCTTTGTATATGGCCGTATTTGTCTAATTCTAAATAGAGAAATCAGGTGGCACTGTATAAAGACAAATTGTATTTGATTCTCGACAAGCTTTCGCACAACCGTGCTTCATCAAGATTTCTACTTTGACCTGATGAAGCACGGTTGTGCCAAAGCTTGTCGAGAATCAAATACAATTTGTCTTTATACAGTGCCACCTGATTTCTCTATTACAACATTGTTATACAACATTATTATTATTACAACATTATTATACCTTACCTAAGTTTTTAGTTTGAACATAATTTAAAACCGTTCAGCCGACCATAGGAAACACCTTGCTTTGAGTAATATCGCCCGACACTTTGTATCGTTCGTCCGATCGATATTCACCCCCAACTTTCTTTGTTTAGTTCCATCACCCGAACCTCTCACAAATGGCGTCCCTTCGAAGTCTGGGGGTGCCCGACCAATCTATCCGGACCATCAGGGTCGACAGCGCCAACGAACAAAGAAGGTGAGAGACAAGTCCCTACTGTCACGGATTAACTTACAAGCAACATTATTTATTTAAACATTAAAAAGTTAAGATTCCAAAGGTTTAAACTCGGTTGAGTTACCATGACGTCACTTACCAAATATACGTCATAAACACTCCCTAATGACGTAACAATGTCGTTTAGATACCACGAAGCGATGATGCAGCAGAATATTCGCCCGATGCATCCACAACAACAAGTCTACATGCAACCGTCGCCACAGGTAACCATTGTCACGTAACAACCGACTATCGGTGACGTCATAAAGATTTTTGTGACATTTGGCGGTCATAACAAAATTCACTTTTAAAAAAGCACTGCGTAGTATTGGTAAAGTTTAATTGTACAGTGTGCAACTGTACACTGCCCTGGCTTTATGGCTTTATGGCTTTATAACAAAATTTAAAGAACACTACAAAAATAGAGCACTACTTTAATTTTAGGACTCTCAACAGATACAATTTCCGCAAATCATGAATTATTCGGGCAAAAGATATGTTTTATCCAACATTGGTCGTTATAAGTTTCAATAAGATCTTAAAATATCTTAGGATTAAAGTTAACAGGAGAGCCAAATGTTGTAGATGGACATGCCTCATTATAAATGTTCGCTAGGCAAGTGAGGCGCAGCATAGGCTACAATGTTCTCATATTGTTGTTGTCCGGATTTAGCGTGGTTTAAAACTAACTTGTGTTTTGTTGCAGCAAACCCTGATGTACAACCCGACACCACGTGACATCCAAGGTCACCTTGACAAGTTCCCGACCCCTCCCAGCCACACGATGTCGCCCTCGTCTGAACTTTCACCTCCTTCCATGCCCCAGGCAATCAACAAGCATTTACACGTGAGTAGGCCTGTTATAGCAACAACTAGTATTGCAGGAAATGACGTGTTTTAATTTTTTTCTCTAAACAAAGTTTGTTTGCCAACATCGCAGTGAAGTTATCCTTAAAACTTTATTGCCCCTCGAACCCCAAAACTAGTGGCTCCCAACCATGGGTCTTTTGAAAAATGTTGCAGGGGGTACACGAGTGCATTTAAATTTTTATTATGAGGCAACATTCATTGATTGGAACGTTTCACATTTAGTCATTTTAAATTAATTTGACAGTTGACTGCCACATGCATTACATTCAGTACTTCCTAGTTTAATATGATTGGTTTAGTTCATTTTTCAAATATAGGTCTCTATAACCCAAACATTTTTACAAGATGACAGTGTCTAGCAAATGTTTTAAACCACTAACCCTTTATTTTTCTTGCAGCCTGAAACGAACTACGAGACTCCGAGCCCAGATTCCCCCGAGCATTGGTCGAGCTCTCCCAGGAGCACTTCTGATTGGTCGGAAGCTGGGATGCGCAGCCCTACTGACACGGGGACACACCCCCACCACACCCACCCACAGAGGTGCTTCCCAAACCCCGCCCACGGGAAGCTGCAAGTCGCCTGAGCACTTTTGACGTCACAAGTATATTGTCGCGAACATGTGTGAGGAGAGAATGACGTCACCGATGACGAAGACAACGGTTTCCATGGAAACAATAACTTTTGTTTGCTTGTTATTATCCTATGTTGGGAAATCCCCATTATTTTGGCGCCCTTTTCCTTGCCTATTCATTCCACTAGAGGGCGCCGAGCGTGCCTTTATAACGTCATTATGGACCAAATATTTGTAAAAACTTTTTTACTAAAATCAACTTTTTATAAGATTTTTTTGTATTTCATCATTGATTTCACACAAACCCGGTCTGTTTGTTCATTATGACGTCACATTGTTTTAAATGAGTTCACGAATGAAGGCGATTGTTATAATTTATGGTGTTCAGTATTTTGTGGAGCGAGTGTTGTATAATTGAGATTTCTTTGTTTTTTTTCTTTTTTCTTCAAGATTCTTCCATGGCTTTCACTTCCGGGGTTTCCCCGCGTTTTTATCCAGAAGCCACGATTTACACTTCTTCCCTTTTCCACTTTCGTTTGTTGTGTAACAATGAAGCTATTGTTGAAGCGGTTATATTTGGAACAAAGTGATTGTCCAACCCATTGTTATGTAAATATGTCGTTGTGCTCATTTAATAAAAGCACTCTGTAACCCAGAAAAGTTGTGGCTTTATTGAGGTGGTTCCAAACACGACCTACCGGGTAATTTTATGGCAGTGTTTGTGAAATTACAATATTAATAGTTTATTAAAATACGACAATTTCTTGAAGTTCGCTACAGTTTTCGTTTAACAAAGTTTGTTGGCTCCTGGTTTATGTTTTAGTTCCTTCTAGTAATGTCTCATCAAAGTGGAAATTAGATTTGTCAGAAGAAACTTGTTTTTTATTCCAGCGATAATTCCACACGAGACAGATTCAGAAACAATCAGGCTAGCGCATACGTCACAATACAATCAATAGTGACGCCACAATTAGATCAATTATGACGTCACAATGAGATTAGTAGTGATGGACAAGTGAGCGATCCGTCGACTTTGGCGAGTTCTGAGAGATCGCATTCGAACTTGTTCGGGACCGAAAGTTGCTCGTAAACCTGTAAAACACGTCATCAGTAGGAACACACGTCATCGGTAGAAACATACGTCATCAGTAACAACATACGTCATCAGTAACAACATACGTCATCAGTAACAACACACGTCATCAGTAACAACATACGTCATCAGTAACAACAAACGTCATCAGTAACAACACACGTCATCGGTAGCAACACACGTTATCAGTAACAAAATACGTCATCAGTAAAAACACACGTCATCGGTAGAAACACACGTCATCGGTAACAACACACGTCATCAGTAGCAACACGCGTCATCGGTAGGATGTCTGATACTTGGTTACCAAGATTTCAGCGTAAATCAGTTTTCTGCTTAATAACCCAGAACAAATAATTTTGTTCGTTTCAATTTCGTCAATTTTGCTTAATTCGCCGTGGTAATGACGTCATTTGAGGTCGGATTACGATGTTTTTTGCCTAAAATTTAGGGCATCGACAAATATCGGACACCCTTAGTCGAATGACGTAACTGTGACGTACCTGTTTAGCTTCAGGGGGGTAAATAATTGCTGCCCCCTTTTCTGTGACGCAATAAACGCAGTTTGCGAACCTCATCTGACCTTTGACCTCGATGAACTCGTATTTTCCGGTGGAAAGAGATTTTATGTTCTGGAAAAAAGTTCTGGTTGGGATCGAACAGCTCATGTTTGCCCGGTCACTTTTTAATCTTGCAAGCATGACAGATGGACACGAAAAAAAAACGTAATATTTACGAATATTGTCTTTTGTGAACTTTAAACCCTTTCTTTACTTTTTTCGAAGAAAGGACTACAAAGTTTACTGCAGTTTAGTATTTCGCTGTATTTTACAAATCTGACAGTATATCACACCGGTTCACACTTGTTGTTTTTTTCAATGACGTCATAAAATTGTTATAAACTAATGTGATGTTTCGCCCTTCTAACGTTACTTCATATTTACAACAAGTTAAATGATCAAGCCTCATTTAGGCACCCCAGGGCCCACACCCCCCATTCACCTGGTAAATCGCCCGCGTCTTTTCATTCTCCACCGACACCAGCAGTTTTCCCGGCTCGGCCAAAGTACAGACGCTCTTAAGATGTAGGACCCCGGGGACTGGAACCGATACGACGGGGATTGGGGACGCCATTTCCCGCAGAACTTGGTGGCCTGCTTTGTTGCTTCGGGACGAAAGACCAACCAGGATCTCACCGCCTTATAAAACCAATCAGGAGATGGTTTAAGTCACGAGTCGGCAACCTTTTTCTAGTCGCGGGCCAAAACCAAACTCAGAAAGGTCTCTGCGGGCCGCACAAATGTTAACTAAGAATTGTTTTATTAAAATGTTACAACAACTGTGTCAATCAGGCGGGCTCGTATATTTTATTGCACTTAAACACGTGTTTAATTACATTTAAGTTCGGTTTAAAATTCGAGTTCACACGTCGTCATCCATACTTCTTATGAAAAGTGTAATAAAACTACTTTGAGGGAACGTGATAACATTTAAAGTTAATCTAGCTCAATGTTTATTAACCGTTTTAAGTCAAGGCGCACCTGGCAAGCAAAGCGAGCGCGATTTTTTAAAGGGTATACATATATGCAGTGTTTTTTTTTAAGGTGTTTTGGGGGGCCGTTACATTTTGAGCGCTGCTCGAATCTCAGTTCATTTTTACTCGGTTTTTGCCTGTTTTGAGAGAACTTTCCAGCTCAGTGTTTGTATGTTCTTTAATACCCGATATTTTGGACAAACAGCATCGCGATCCGATCTGCTATGACGTCATTACTATGCTCAAACTAGAGCAAATTAGATGAATTCATAACGTTTAGAGTTAATTTTTCTCAGAATATCAGGTCAATTTTTCTTTCAAAAAAATGTGGATATAAAATGTTGTTTCGGCTTTATTAATCGAAAAAAGCATGAATTCACAAAACATTATGGTGAACTCAATGAAACTGTTGTTTGAATTAAAATTTTATCAAAATTAGTTTATGTTTTCATCCGACAAAAATAAACAATAAATAACCGTGTTTCATCTTTATTAAGGTCAAGGCCGTAGTTTAGTTAGCAGCACACAAAGCAAAAACTGATGCTTTGTTAAATATAATTCCGCCAAATTACTGAACTTTAAAGATAATTAAATTAAATCAAGAAGAATAACGTTTACAAATGTTGCTAAAATTAACTTTATTTTTTCGGCAATCTCTTAACTTCCGCAAAGCGAACAATAGTTGCTTGTGACGTAACAATCAACGGTGAACACGCTTTTTGGAATGAAACTAGAACTAAATAAGAAGCTTAGTTGTTGCTAAAAAGTTTTATTAGCTGAAGTGTAAATTACTGCTGGTAACTTACTGCGCCGTTTAATTGCAAGGGAAGAGCTCGTGAAAATGTTTACTTTTAACAACACGACAAAAGTGTTCATTCAACTTGTTATTAGGTTGTTAGTTTGGCTGGATGTAGTTTTATTAATTGTTTTAGTGGCGCTGGTCTAGAATCCTACCACAGATCTAAAATCAACGCACAAAATTGGAGTTAGGGTGCGGGTTAGCGTTCGGGTGTGGGTGGGTCAAGTATTATTATATTCTTTGTTTAATAATAATACTTGACCCACCTTAACCCAAACGCTAACCCGCACCCTAACCCAAATGGTGTTTCGTTGTGGTAGGATTCTAGACCAGCGCCGTTTTAGTTAATGAGTCGTCACTTGAGAAAGTTTATTTAGTTAATATGCTCTTTATCAAAAAGACCTGTTGCTTTGCTGTCATGTATAGGATTAAAGTTGCAACCGGTAACTATCAACGGTGTAACTTGTAACTGTATTGCTGTAGTTATCAAGTTAATTGCAAATTATAAAACATTTTAGTAGTTTATATGCTTTGTGTTCATTTGCGATGTTGCCAGAGTTGCTTTTTGTAATTAGTTTGGCAAATTTCCTTGCGTAGATGTTTGCGTATGAAGTAATATTTGCGGTTTTGTATAATAAGCTGTAGATGACTAAACTAAAGTTACGATTTGCCAGCTCCGGTAACATTTTTCCCATTTCTCCACAGAACATTTAAAAAAACAAAAATGAATTTTCAAAAACAAAACTTGAGGCAACAGAAAATGCAAAACCGCCAGGGGAATCCCCTGATGAGACCCCATCCCCTGCAACCTGGGGGCAGGGAAACCCCCTTTTACCCCACCAGGAACCCAGTGGCGCCAATGTTACCCCGGTTACCACCAAAACTACCCGGACACCGGTGAGTGGTTCACACTTTACACTTAGACGTGATAAAGCAGGGTTTCATGATTAAAATACTTAAAATGTAAAAGGTGTGCGTTGTATTCAACTTAAGGGGACGTTACTACCAAATTTAATTGTTTTTTTTAATGTTTTTGTTGATCTAGTCTAGAATTACAATTTAACGTTCATTTTAAATATGTTATCACTTTTTCAGAATTATAACTCCTTTCTACTTTAATTTCAACTTTGGAAGGCACTTTTTAAATCCAAAAATATAGTGCTTATTTATGCGATAATTCGTTTGTTTTTGTAGGAAATGCGAATTTCGCTCTCAACGTTGATTTCGCCAATCTGTTTATTGGACGGATCTGTGACGTAATAATGATATACGTTCTGGAACTTCAGGTTACCCCATTTTGGGGGATACCCCTCAATACTTTCCAGGTCTTCACTTCGGGGAATTCCCGGACCACAGATGTCTCATCCGATGCCGAAGTTACGTTCCATGAGACGACCGACGTATGATCAGATGAGCTTACCGGTCTCTCATCCGATAATTCTCCCGATCCCTCATCCGTTCCAACCACTCTATCCGATGAGAGAAGCGATGTCTGCTCCGAATTTGGCGCCGACCTCTCATCCGGTTAAAACCCCCAAGCCTAGCTCTCATCCGGTGAAACAACGTATGACTCATCCGAACTTAGCACGAAGGTGTCATCCAATCAAGGAGCACTCATCGGATTTGCTCCGGAGTTCAAGGTCACTTTCAAGGTCATCTACTGCGGTAAGTCCTTTTTTCTATTTAATTTGCGTTTAAGTAAATTGACTGGTTATCTAATTTCATCCTTAAAACCATGAAAGGCTGAGTCGAGTTGATTACGCCATGCTTACGTCACCGAGTTAGTGCGCATGCGCAGTAGCAAGTTAGGAACCAATAAGGCCACAAACTGTAAATTGTACAGATGGAACAGCATTTGGTTGAATATTTTCCAACCATGTATTGTGGGTGGATGAGTTATACGACACCCCTTATGAATGAATTGCTTAATATCCACGTTATTTTAGTTGAATCGAGTTTATTTTAACCGACTTCCAAGTTGAAACCAGCACGGTTGCCTCTGACCTTAAACTATACCAAACTACAAAGCCCAGATGAATGAATGAAAGACACACAAACATATGTGTTTAATAACATCTGTGATCTAGCCCCTCGGAAGTTGCTTTGTGACCAACGATTACGGCTTCCCCCAGTGTGAAGTTGATTGTACTAACAAAATATGCAAGTATTGGCGCATGGTTGTTTCTCGACTCGCTCCCTTCTGAGCCTGCATAGCTCAGTTGGTAGAGCGACGGTCCCGGCTTGACCGGAGGTCGTGAGTTCGAACCTCACTGCAGGCCAGTTATTTTTCTGGCTTGCTCTGCTTGCATCGTAGATCGACAGATTCGGCGAGTCTGCGATGGCTTTTCGGTGTACAAAGCCCAGACGAGGTACTTTGCATCCAGGTGTGGCGTCCAGTGCCATCCGTCCCCTACTGTCGCTTCTGTTGGTCAAACCGTGAGGTTCTCGAGCTGTGCACTGGTCACGTGGTCAGGGATGACGCCAACGTGGTCACGTGCCCAGTGTTGAGGAGGTGAGACTCGACTTGGTCAAAATCTTTACTGACAGGTTCGCCACAAAGTACTTCAATCTTTAGCCGATCGTCGTTCAATTGATTTGCGTATTGAAAAAGCCAAATTGTGTTAGTATGAAGGCACCGGTGTCTATATTATTATGATTATGACTTAATCATTGGTCAGTTCTACTTAACTTAGTATTAAGTAGAATAATAAACCTAGCCGCTGATATTATTCCTAATAGCTACAGTAGGTCAGTGCTACTTGAGCAGGCTGATCACAGTATACGGCTAATATTCCATTGCTTAGTAAAACGTGTGGTGCAATCCTGTTTCGTTTGATATGGTGTTGTTACTCTGTCTGTATGTGCTCGTAGGTACGTGTGTCGTCATTGTGGGGCCACGGGGGACAACGCACACACAGACAGCTACTGCAGGTTCAGTCCAGTTAAGAGGTCCTACAAGTCACTACTTGGAACCCCAACCATGTCTTCGGGCAAGAAGAGGGACGTTGTTGAGCATTAATTGGACGCCATTTATGGTCGCAGGCATTTCTTTTCATTTCAGTTCTTTTCTTATTTTAAATGCATTTTGTTTTGGAGAATTGTGTCTCAAAATATCGTGATTTCATTTCGTAGATGTAGTTTTAAAGTTCTATTGTAATTTCTTAGAATAAAGTTTCATTTTTTTCATTCAGTTTTCAGTGCTTCAAACGTTCTTTTATCCAGAAGAATATTTTCAAACTTAGGTAAGGATGCCCGATAATATCGGATCGGAGCCGATATCCGATAACAAAGTAATATAAAAATTATATTAATTTATTCATGGTTTGTCACCAAATGCAGCGATTCCACCTTAAAAGCTAAATTTATCAATAAACCAATAGTTTGACCATGATAATAGCTTGTCGCATCGGACGGTGATACTTTTCCCTAAAATGACTAGTCTAGATTTTTGCCAACAACCCCCAATTACCCACCTGTGAATAGCACATCTCCTCCGTCCAAAACCGCCCTCTCATCCACTTCACTCATCACCAACATCTCGAGTTCGGGGATTCCCCGCAATGCCTTCTGCATCTCGTACCTCTGCGAAACAACGTGAGTGTCCGATAATATCGAGATCGGGGGGATGCCAGAGATTTAGGGGGTTTTGTGGGAGTGGAGCGAACATAGCTCACTCCTGGAAAAAGTGTGGTTGTTATGTTGCGGGGTGAATAGTTCCAACACAAGGGGTTTTAAACTTTTTAAAGGCAGACCACAGGATATTCTTTGGTTCGCGTGGACGAGGGTCGGCATGAAGTTTTCCAAAGATGACGTCATAAATACCTCAATTTGTAAGCTGTTATTCAATCCAAACCTTACCAAGCGTTGTCGGGTACTTTTGTGTGTTACCGACACACCTGGGATGCTGCTTTAGCAAAGCAACTCAAATTTATTCCCAATAGGCTTAATTCCATTATATTACAATATCGACCCACAGCGTTCAGGTTATCCCGGTGCAAAGGGGGTCCACCTCCCCCTAAATGCTGCGCGTTTTCGAAGTGAATCGTTTATTGTTTTATTAATAATATTACGATCCTTTCGAAGAGTTGATCGACTATTTTTCCTTATCATAAAATGCGGATTGTAAGGTAACTTGTTGTGCATTGTCACATAATTAAAATGCCCTTCTGGCACACCACTGTACTCTGTTAGGGGGACACACCCCAACACACCCACCTCGTTCCTCCTACTGTGGTGTCCCGTATTAGTGATGAGAGCTTTCCTCCCAACAACTACAGCAATATCCTCCACGAAAACACAATCAGGGAGTTGCTCGTCAGCTTCAAGCACCAACACTTTCAACTTGAGGTCGTCCCTGGGATGTGAGCGGGATTATATAAACATACACACACGAAAAGGACCGCAGAAATTGCTTCATATACGGTGGCACCCCAAAATGATGAATACCCTGATTAACAATTACGAACAAGGACTGACTAATATTCAACGAAAAAATTGTTTTCAATAGCTATTTTCAAAAAAATACAAATATAATGCATGGCAATTGAGCCACCCAAATAAAAAGCGTCGTAAATAATACAACGAATTACAACGAATTATCAGCTAACGAAATTAGCATTTTATAGAGTTCTTATCCTCATATTTGGCGTGTGTAGGGTCAGTTGTATACAACTGTCCAAAACTGACCTGAATATCTTGAGGTATTCCTCCCACTGTTGCCTCGCTTTCACGCAATCAACAATCCCGTCTACGTCACTACGCAGAGCTTGTGACGACAGAGAATCGGGGATTCTCCGCATTACAACCGTCTTGCAATTAAACGAATCACTCATTTTACTAAATTTGTGCAAAATATCTGAAGGATATGAGAGCAAGTTGAAATGTGATATGTTAGATGCACTAACCTGTCGTTCTCAACAATTTGCCCTCTGCTCATGTTTCAAGATAGTGCGTCACTAAACGTCACAAGAAAGGTCTCTAAGTCATAATGAAAACCACAAATTTTAGTTTAACTGGCTAATAATTAAAATATTAAATGTTTGTCGCCTCCGAAGACTGCTCCATGACTCAGAAAGTGGTCGAGGGCCACAGTTTAGAAACTCTGCATTATTCAACGCTACAGCTTGTGCAATGTATTATTATTTTATTTGTCGTCAAACTAAACTCTCTATCGGACCACCCTATCTGTATTTTAGACGCTTGCGTTTTGCGAACTAGTAATTGAATTATTTCCTGTTTATTTTAACGCTCAGCATATTGCTAACTGTTGTTTCTCGTGAAACCACTTTCAGGAACAAATTTATTAAGTTTAAATAACTACTACCATATTCATTTAGTTGAATTTGTAAACCTTCGCCTCTGCTTATAGCGTGTTAAGTTGCTGGTGGTTCAATATTCACAAACCAGTTCAAACTTAACAATGCTGAAGTCTAGAGCTCCAAACTTTGCTTCATTGATCACAAGTGCTTGAAAGTTACTCGGGCGTGAAAGTTCAACTAAATGTAGGTTGTGTTTGTTTAGCTCTGCTGTTTGCAAGACCAACACCTGCGCAACTGTAACACGATCATTCCCAAGGCGCAACTGACATTCGCAACCTCACCAATGGTTAGTTAGCATAAGTTTGTCGCAAACTGTCACTGACCCACGTGCTTAGAGACCCATGTTACGTGCTTAGCTATAGGTGACCTTGTGTTGACCTCCAACCAACCAAGCTCGCCTTGTTCAAACCAAGCACTTTGTTTAACTTCTGCTTGCTGTGGGTGACGAGGCACAATTAACGATCGCTGCGGGCCAAGGGTTCTCGTTTGGGGGACACCAGGAGTAAAAGCACAACAATTTTGACCCATAATAAAAAACACTATTAGCAAAGCATTTATGACTAGCTATTCATGCTCAAAAAAAAAACAATGACACATAATGCGATGTTCGCAACTTGTAATTATTTAGAATAAATAAAAAATACATTTAAAGAATTGTTTTTACAAAATTAGTGTATTTTTAACAAATATTAAACACTGAAACTTGTGACATCCATCTTTAATGAAAACATTTTGTATTTGATTTTCTGATCACAGTCAGAAGTGAACTTATTCCGAAACATATCAACTTTAAAAAAATCACACAACACTTGAAGCAGTTGGGTTAAATAAGTCCAAATTGATAAACAAATGTTTCCAACAATTTTTAAATATGCATATTAAAAAACTTGAAGCATATTTTGACATTTGTTTAGTTCATCACAAGTGATGAATAAAAACTAGGTAAAAAATATACTTTGTTGCTAGACACCACAAATTAAGCACAAGATAATTGCATACAAGTAATTCACTGTGAATTGTTTAAAACCAGTGACACCAGTACAACCAGATGTAGCAGTCACTTAATGCTAGAGGTTAATATGAACTTTTGCTACCAGGCATAATGCCAGTTATACAACTTCTGGCTGATATTTGTGCTCCAGCCCTGGGACACCTCGGTTAATGTCCAGTGTTCAGTGAGTTTTTATTGGCTTTGCATAAACAGGTTCCATTATGTGATTAAAAAGTAAGAAAACAAATGCCAGGACGAGGAACAACAACCCCACAGCGAGGATTGCGTAACGTAGGATGAACAAATTGTCGATAATCTCAACGGTTGCTTGCGCGTTCGTGTCCGCTGTTGGTATGACAACAAGAATAACAATCGTCAGAATTGAGAGGAAGAAAAATGTGAGTGAAACGATCTTCAGCGTCCCGGAGACTCTTGCGAAGATGAGACACGAAAGTAAGGCGAGGAGAATCAAAATACCAACAATCCAAATCCCGATTCCAACTCCGAGCCAAAGAACCATTGTGGCAAATTGATTTAATTAAAAATCACCTTGAAAAATAGAATTAAAACATGATTTATTAGTAAAATAAACTACATCTAAAAAATGCACTGCATTTTGCTAAAAATAAAAAAGTGTAGCAATAAAATGAGCATTATAACAATAGTGTAAACATGACCACTTAATGGCAGCATATAAATTGCACATAAGTATATTAATTCCAAACACTTGTGTCTTAATATGCTGCAAAGCAGGTTAGCAGAGGTTCAACAAACTGTGATTCTTGGTACCATCTTTCATAATTATTCAACGATAAATTGCTGGATGCCTAATGGTCGTGGGACAAAAGTGTAATTGAAGTACTTCATAACATGGTTTAAGAGTAATTCGTATTTCAACAATAAACTTGATTATGTAATAAACAAGTTAATAAATGATTGAAAAAAAAGAATTCACAAGTTATTGCTGTAGAAAAATTACATAATTCACATAAGAGTTGAACACATAATTATATCATTAATTTTGATTCTTTGTAATTTCGCCAAGCAAGTTGGATAACAGCGGCAGAATAATTAATTTGCCGTGTTTGATTTTTCCGAGTCGTTATACATTCTTCAATTTCAGTTTGAAGAGCTTGATTTTCGATTAAAATTTGTCCTTCGGCCACTTGCTCGATTTGTTTTTGATTTCTTCTTTCTTCATCTCTCTGAAAACTTTCGTAAAGTTTATCGAGATATATTTTTCTTCCAAGATGGCCGCGGAAATGTTTCTGAATGCAAACTGCAGCTTTTATTTCTGGGGTATTTTTATTCGCAGAACCAGGTCTGTCCCCAGAAACTCGCTTCGCTATCGAGGGGGATACCCTGGCCATAAGTTCCAGGTTTCGGCCCATTCTGGAATCCCACATGACGTCATAATCTGGTTGCGTCAGATCTGGGGGGTCCAAGTTGAGATCTTCGAATAAATTAAATGTGCAAACTTTGTTGTTCTCATTTTCTTTATTTGGTAAGCCATTACGGCTTCCTTCATTATTAGTTATTGCGTTGTCAGGACTTTCTTCTCTACTTATATTGTCTGAATCACTGTATACATTCATTTTTATCAAATATTAGACATTTTCGTCAAACAAAGTTGAAAAATATTTGATTTTCAAAATATTTGTAAACACGAAAAATGTTGAAACAAAATCCCATGCGGCAGGATTTGAATTGGTTAATTCACTAACGATGAAAAATCATTCTTGTTTTTTCTGAAATGGAGCATTATTTAAATAAATTGTGACAACTGAAGTTTGCAAACAATTTATTTATTTTTTAATTTTCTTCCACAAAACGTTTTAAAGGCAAGGTATCAAACATGTGGATAAAACAGCTGATTTAATTTGCTTTTTTTTTGATTGGTCGGTTTGTGGGAGTTTCTCTCAAAATGCAAATGTGGCAGAATATTTGCAAAAGTAAAAGTAAGGTCACATTTTGTAAGATATTAAAAGTTTAAACCAACGAATGTCGTTTGTCAATGAAATCGGAAACCAGTGGCAGCAGGTTTCTGATTTGGTCCTAAATTCAGGTCGCAGATTGTTAATATAAATCTTCCCTCTTTATTTGTTGGCCTTGTGCACCTTAAGGCAAACAAACTGCTCCGTTGACGCGTTTGTAAATAAATAAAAAGTACAGAATTATGGACGCTATTCAAATATCGTATCACATAGATTGAGTTTAAAACTGCTTTCATAAAACTCTTACATGTATTTATCTCTGAGACGAATTAATTCAATAAAATTGTTATTTGTTTCTTAATGATTAACATTATAAGAAAATGCATCATTTATAAAAGCATTAAAGAAGATCATTTTTAATGAGTTTGTCATGGAAATCTTTATCCCTTACAACGACAAGAAAATCTCTGCAACAGTTGAAACACTAGAAGTTTGGAAAGAACCAAAACTTTGTGTGATTTTAACTCACGGTGCTGGTGGCAACAAAAACTTTTACCAACTCGTTAAAATCTCACAACTTTTGACCGAAAATGGGATTATGTGCATCCGCTTCACCTGCAAGGGCCTCAACATTGTTCATCGCACAAAAGTATATGTCGCTGTGTTCTACCATATCGCAGAAGCTTATTGTGATGTCACAAACTTTATGTTCTGCGGACGTTCTATGGGAAGCAGAGCAGCCATTCTTGCTACTAAGTCAATAGTTTCTCAAAAAAATAACACAGAAAAACAAACAGCAGTTTCTCAAAATAACTTTTCAAAATCACCAACAGATTGTAAACAAAGCAAAAACAAAGATTTCACTTCAAAAATTATTGGGATTATTTGTTTGTCTTACCCTTTGCTGCCAGCTAGTGGCAAGGAGCCCCGGACAGAGACGTTGTTAGAATCCATAGAAATTCCACATATCTTCATCACAGGGACTAATGATGTGATGTGTGACATGTCGTTATTGACAACAACTGTTGCAAATATGCCAAAGCCAAGTACTCAGGGTTTAAATAGTGATAATTTTAATGAAATACCCAATATTTTGTCTGTACTTTGTGGCAATCACACAATTGTTTCAGTGAAAGACGCTGGACATGATTTAAAAGTAAAACATTTAGAAAAAGAAGCTGTGATTGATTATGTTGGCAAGGTTATCGTTAAATGGATCAAAATTGTTCAAGATTTTGCAAAATAAAATATTGATGACCAATTATAATGATGCTATTCTAATATGTATTTTTGTCAAAACAACTTTTTGTTTTAATTTTAAGATAATGATTATTTTTTATATACCAGGTAAGGTAGGAATAGTTGTTACTCAATCACGCATAAAAGAAGTTTCATACATTTTGTTGCCATTTGTTCAATTTTTCCAGATGTCCATCACCAACCATATTAGGATAAGCTCAAATAAACTGTTCACACATTTTTCTCCGACAATTGCCACCCCAAAGCGATATTACCGCTACAATCGTGATGTATATGGATACAAACGGTCGGCCAGTGTCCCGACTTACTTGGAACCATTTGGCACCGGTGCCGAATTGACCGAAGGGGGCCAAAAGTTCTTGGAAGCGTTCCAGGCCCACGGTCACAAACTGGCCGATGTTTATCCACTAAAGAACATTCCAAGGAACGAAGTAGAATCGCTAAACCCTTCGTTTCATGGACTCCAACTGAACGATAAAGCAACCACTGATGGTAATTACTAGGAACACAGAATTAAATATTAGCTTTTGTTTCTTGTAATTTCTCTAGTTTGATGTGCATTAGAAGGCAGTGATTAGAAATAATTTACAGCGCTTGACTTGTGCGGCTGCAAACTTTGCCCAAAGTTTTATGTCGTATATAAATCAGAATGCACAATCATTGTACATATTTCTTCTATATGTTGCTTATAGTGACTGAATGTTAGTTAGTTATTGTTTTAACTTTTAGTTTTTGTTTCAGGCGACACCACTATTGGGGATTTGGCTGAAAGGCTCCAACAAACTTTTTGTCAGAATATTTCGATCGAAGCGTCGTATGTTGACAATAAAGAAGAGAGAGAATGGATCTTCAACAAATTCACAGCAATGCGAGAAACAAACAGCTCCAACGAAGATAAAATCAACATTTGCCAAATACTTCTTAAATCACAGGTGAAATTAGAAATAATTAACTCCCAATATCGTAAAATTTTAAATTTTACTAGTTTTTAGGCTATTCTAAGCTTTAAAGATCTAATTTTTTTAATTTTGACTGATGTTTATTGTTTTATAAAACTTAGTTTTACTAAACAATAATGGCTTACATAACTACACGTTATGTCTATAAACTTGGTTAAACTAGTGGTCACTAAACTTTTTTCATAAATTGCCGGATAAATGTAAAGACAAATCATTACCGGCCGGATATAAAATTTTGTGTCGAACTTCATTGACATGAAACTTCTTAAACGAAGAAAACATATACATTTGTAAAACAAAATGTATAGTTAGGTTTGTTAAGTTATTTTTCATTTATTTTAGTTTAGCATATTTTTAACCTCTATAATGCCCCATGCTGGGAGAATTAATCCCATGGTGGGCGCATGGCCTAACAAGTACGAGTTGCTACTAGATATCCCTATACATGACTAGGGATGCTCAAAGTAGAATATCGAATCCTTGGATTCGAATCCAAATGGGATTCGAATCCAATTCTGCCATTTATTTCGGGTAATTGGAACCGATATAATTTAATCTTTTACCGCGGATTGTTGCGCCTAATTGCACAAACGCGTGTGGTAAGTTGGCCTGTCGCTGCGGCGACCAATTTACAGTGCTTGCTTTAAATGTAACCTGGTAGTGCAGTGTCAGCGTTTTTTCGGGCGACCAATTACCGCGTCTCGCGATAACGTTCGTCTAATAATTAAGTGTCAATCAAGCGTTATTGGGCGAGCGGCTAACGTGTAATGTCTGGTGTGCAGTTCGCAATTTAAAATGCGTTAAGTTGCAAAAGTAACATTACGTTGTAAAACGTGCTGGCCGTCCACAAAATGCGCTATGGGGCTACTTAAGGTCAACTTTAGGCCAATATTCAGGGAAGTTAAGCAGTTATGCAGAACGTAATTGTCAAGAATTCGTTATGTCAATAATAACTTTGTATTCTTTGGAGTACATCATTTGACTGCATAACAGATCATGTTAGTCAAAAAAGAAGCAATAAGACTTAATAATGCTTTCAAAATCAGGACCGAATTGCTTAAGACTTCTGTGTGCAGTGTTGCATTTGCTCACTTTTGGCAAAAATATAAGTTTTGGACACAACCTGGATAGTTGATTGTGGGCCCTGTAGGGTAGATTAAGATTAATCCCTTCCCCAAACAAAATCGAGGATAAATAATTTAATAAAAATATGCCAGGATTCGCTATTCTGGATTCGTTATTCTAGATTCGAAACCTATTATTCTAGAATACCTTGGGATTCTACTTTGAACATCCCTATACATGACATATTATTTCGATACCTAAACCCAATATTTGGCAAGCAAGTATTGCACTCCGATCTGGTACCAAATAATGTCATTATTAAAAAATAAGCAAAATAGATTAAATTGAGACATGTAATGGTAATGTTATCCAGGTTATTAGGCTGAAATTTGCTGATGTTAAATTCTTAGTTACCACCGGTTGTTAAACTATAATATTTTAATAAATTTAACTTACACAGTGGAATCAGTGCATTGTTGTGCCAATCATTGCATAAATTTTATATTGATTTGATATTGGAATAGCATCGATAACACCCCAGTATCGGACGAGCACTGTTTGCCATCAGCTAGCCCGATCGGATATTATCGGAACATCCCTAGTTTGTACGACTGGATGGTTGATTCGAAGTTGATTTTAAAGGTTGTTGACAACTTCTTAGCGGTGAAGTTCCCGACTTTGAAGCGATACGGTTGCGAAGGAGCAGAAAGTATGATCGCATTCGTGCATTATTTGATGCAAGCGATATCAAGCCACGGAGCTAAGCAGCTAATGATCGGAATGAACCACCGAGGAAGAAATAACTTGCTACTCGGGGAATTACAATTTCCTCCGCAGGTTCGGCACAAACTTTGGCGATTTAATGTTGTTCTGTGGATTGTAGCTCATCACTAGGCATATAAATAATTACATATTTGGAAGGTTGATTAGTGTTTTTGGGCGCTGTTCTACAATCCTACCTCATTTCCGTCTGTTTTTTTTTTAACCAGCATTTAGGGGGGCGAGTTATGGTTTGGTTTGGGTAGGTAAAGTATTATAATTATAGTTATTCTACTATATTTATTTATTCTTTGCAATTTAATTTTGACGACTTGTTTCGGTACTGTAAAAAACGTGGTGAATTCCAGACCAGCACCTTGTTTTTGAAAAATAATTTTAACTATCACTAATTTTGTTATTTCTCAATCATTTTTAATGTTAAACACAAATCTGTGATTACCTTGGTAATACATTAACTGATATTTTAGTTACAATATGTTTTTCTTTTTTTACTTCTTATATTTAGTTAAACTGAACAGAATAATGTTCTAAGGATATAAATATATTGCAGTTGGCATATTGTATTGAACTTGGATTAAATAAACTAGAATTTACTGTTTATGCTTCACTTTCAATTATTCAGCTCTTCTATGCCTAAATAAGCTAAAAATTTTTCTTGGTATTTTGCTTAAATGTCATACAATGTTTAGATAATGTTCCGCAAGATTAAAGGGTTGAGTGAGTTTCCACCGGAGGCGCTAAGCGTTGCCACGGGAGACGTTTTGTCGCATTTAAGCATTTCAACCGATGTCAACTTCGGTGGGGAATCCCCTCTGCATGTCAATCTTGTCCCAAACCCTTCACATCTCGAGGTGAGAAATATTAGGTGGAGTGGTAAGTATGCAGGTGATTACTTTTGGCTTTTATACAGTGAGTAATTTACAAGTACTGATTTGAAAGTTAAAGTAAATTGTTGCGGAGTTGTTTTTATTTTCCTTGATTTAAAAAATGATACCGTCCTTCACTATTATGAGACAGCAAAGGTAAATATAAATTGTACATAACTTTGTTAGGCCTGATGAAAATGGAATAACTAAATGATCTTCAGCTACCCTTGAATTTCAACTAAATTTAACAGTTTGTAGTAATTTAACTTATCTACATTCCAGTTATAATTGAGGTTCTTTGAGATTTTTTGCAAATCCATGCTGAGCGGTGATTTGTGTTTCAGGCGGTTAATCCTGTTGCGGTGGGGAAATGTCGGGCTCGACAACAAACCTTGAACGATGGCGATTATTCACTCGATGCTGCCCCCTTGAGGAGAGGTGAAAAGGTCACTTGCCTCAATATTCACGGCGACGCTGCATTTACAGGGCAAGGTGAATCCTACTAAACGACTTGATGGTTTGTCAGGGTCTGAAATAAACCTATAACAAGTTTAATGACCCAATTTATTATGGAAACAATAACGTTTGAGCATTCACATAAATCAATTAAATTGCAACTTAAAGACCTAATTAATTAAACAAACATCAAATTATGCAGAATTGGCACTGGCCTGTTTAGATAATATGGTATATTTACTAAAACAACATCATTCCATGGCTGTTTTAGCTAGTAAACTAACATTAAAAGTAATTGAGTTTCAAAAATATGCTCATATATAACTTCTACCAATGCAACAAAAACTTTGAAGACTCCAAGCAAGCTTTTCAAGGTAATTCTGTCATCTTACAAATAACATACAATTTTAACTTTTTCTATTTTTATCATAAAATAAACACATTAGAATTAAATTTTGGCGAATAAGCTATTGTTGGTAGCAATGATGTCAGTGTTATTGTTATTAACATTTAACACAAGCACAGGAAATAATGTGATGGTTTGAGCCCACCATATTGACTGCTAACACATGCACTTTTAAATGTTGCTTAACAACACAAACAATTGCAGACAGATCGTTGCGATTATTCCGACTTGGGTTTGACCGGTCCTTTTGCTGCCACTAGTGGTCAGTGGTTGCTGGTCGTCTAAATACAAAACATTATTTTTGTGTATGGCTGAAAGTTAACCCTCCAAACGAAAACAGAACAAAGAATCAACTTAATAAAATAGATGAAAACCAATGTTGGGTAAAGCATCAGCATAATATAATGTTAGTTAACTAATCATAATAAAACAACAACAAAATGACCATATGGTTATTAACCCACTTTGGATAGAAGTTGTTTGAACTTTCATCAACATTGTCGTAAAACTTGTCATATTTTTATGCTCAACAACATCTGTCATGCTTTGTTCTAAAACAGTAATAACAGTAACAGTAAAACAGTAATAGAAGCTCCTGCTTGAAAAGCAATGGTTTAAAACGAACACACAATTAACAACTTAAAAACGTTATTCCCAGTATTTAAAATGATCCACAGCTACCATATCCTTTATAGGGCCTTGCTTTTAATGGTATGGTGTTCTAATGAAGTGTTATGTTATCATCAAAAACGATGAATAGTTAAAAATTGAAAAGGTTTTGCAATTTATTTTCATGACGACCTTTATAAAAAGTTGTCGAGTTTGTGTTGTAAATTGACAGTTGTCAATAAAAACAATTATTTTTGTTAAGAAATATACCAAGTTTGATTTAAACTCAAGTTTTTTTTTTAAAACAAACCTTGTTTTATTGTAGTTGTTTCCTCTTTCATAAACATCCCTAAAAAACAGAGTGGTTTAGAATGCCACATTTTTCAAAAAAATAATTGCAGCTTATAAAAGTAATGTAATAAACACTCACCAAAAAATTTACTCTTTCCCTAAAGTGTTGTGTTTTATTATTCCCCCACAGAGCATTACCTTACATTGTATAATGACCTGAACCAGAGGTTCTCAAACTGTGCAACGATGCCCTGGTGCGTTGTTTCAAATTTCTAGGCGTGTGGTGCAATGATTTCATATATAAACTCCATTGCGTTATTAAAATACATGCAAATATTATTATTCCCTTAAAAGTGCATTTGAAATAACTTTTATGAAATACAGAAATTGATTTTGATTTTCTGTTACAAATAAATAATAATAAGTAAATTCCTATCGCTGGGTGCATCACAAAGATAACAAACTGTGTCAGGAGAAAAAAATTCATGTGAACCCTTGGCTTAAAGAGTGTGTCCACAAATTTTTGGACTTAGCATGAGCCCACATAAATATTTTTCAAGTTTGGAGAACCACTGGTTTAGAGTTGAATGTTACTTTGGCAAATGAAATCTTTTGGATGGAAGCATCTTGCGTTGGTCCATTTCCACCCCCCTTGTTTTGTGACCACCACACATTCCCCGTGGCTCGCGTTCGGGTGACCGTGACTCCAGTTGGTGTACTCCCTGCTGCCATCTAGTGGTGTACCATCGCTCCATGCGTAGCTGTCTACATCATGTTTGAACATATATATTAAATTATAAAAGTGGCTAATGGCTTGATCTAAATTTGCCTTTCAAATATTTTTTGAACTGCCAATATAGCAACAAAAAAATAAGTCAAAACAAAAGTAACAAAAAATGTTGTCGTTCAGTTTAAAGTGAACGCTGCATAAATGCCAAGTTAGGAAGTTGTTAACCTTCAATGTGCAAACAGTTCAATTCCTAAATTCAATAAAGAACGCCAAAGTAAGTTATTTGTGGTTAGTTCTAAATATAAGTGGGACAACATTAGTTAATACAACCGTTTCCTATAGTTCAATTTATCACTCCATATATAAACTGTTGCTTCCAGGCATAATATTAATAGCGAAGACCCTCTTGTAGCTATAATTGCAGTACGACCATTTGAGTTATTCATCCTGAAAATTCAGTTTAAATAGGTTGCCAAAACGTTGGAGAAAAAATATAATTACTAGAGGGACTGTTTTTTTTTTATTAATAAATCACTTATTATAATAATGATCACTCAACTGTCTCCCATGAATTGTAGTCCGATGAAATATTCCGTTTCATTTTTGTCGTCCACAAAACTTTCTACTTCACGCTGAACCTTGGGTGACGATATTATTGCAAGCTGCATTCCTCCACTTTTGTTGCAAATCTTCGAGGCTTCTTTGATGCGAAGTTTTATTCCAGGAACATTGAGCGACATGTTTTTGTCCACTCGGGGGACTAAAGAGTATCAAGCTTGCTTAATATTTTTGCCACAAACCTATCTTTTAATAGTTTACGCTTAGGAAAAGTAATATTGTGCATTTTTTGAATAAATTTCTGAATGAGTAAATTGTCTCAAGTTTAAATAGTATTTTATGTAGAAAGTCATGTTGCATAACTTATCTTTACGATGGATATCTACTGATTTAGATTTAGGCTTTCATTTATTTGTTTTACGTCCACAACAGTCTTAAATTTCAACTTCTTTATAAATCACCCATCTTACTTGTGGAGCAGATAAATGGGAAATTGACTACGTGAGGCTCACTGCTGTGTTTAGCCACAGAAATCCCGTTTGTAGGATATTTCACAAATATACTTACTTGTCGCGCTGCAAATATACGGGTATGTATCTGTGCACGCTGCTACCCTCCAGTGTCCAGTAGTTACGGACACTGCGACACAATCCCCGTTTTTCCCGTTCGAGTTTGGTTCCCAGTTTTGGAAGCGGTATGTGACGGGGATTCCCCACTGCCAGCCGGTCTGCTTAGTTCGATGCAAACCCATCCAGTAATATGAGGAGCTGTACAACGTTAACTACAGATAAAACTTTAACAGTATTCATACATGTGCTACTCATCCAGTGGTAAGTGGCCCTGGTATTTGTAAGGCGGGAGAGCATTATCATAAAGCATATAAGGTGACTAGCTGGTAACCTTTGTGTGATTTACACTTGTGTGTATGAGGTGGCGGATTGTATAAAGTTATTTGGTAGAGAATTGTTTACAGTTTTTAGTAGACGCTATATCACACACTTATAATATATGTAACTTTGAAAATGGCATCTGTGTATTGTCTGAGAAATATTTAGGCAAATCAAAGTTTAATGATCATTTAACTAGAATCTGTTTCTGTATAAAGGTGATTACATGAGAATTTACTGAAAAAAGTTTTTTGAGGGACATTACATGCAGCATTTTTAGGTTGTTTATAAGAACCTAATACCTTGAATTGAGCTTTGTAAGATCTCTATGAATGTGATTCTGTATTTTTTCGCTGGTGATTGTTGCGAGCTGAGCGTTGTACTTTTCTTGGCACTCATCGTTCGAAGTTGGCCAAGTTTTGTTCAAAATTGAGTAAATGTACACCGTGTTGTCATGGTAACGAACCTCATGTTGACCTGAGAATCGCAAAATAATGTTTTATCACAAAACCACTATTTCATTTTCTTTTGTTTAAATTTGTAGCATTTTATAACAAAAATGAATTATATGTAAAAAAATTGAAAACCGTTAAATGCACATTTCAATATTAAGTTTCATACTTTGTATAGCTTTTGTAAATTCTTTTGATTTAAAATTGATATTACCAAAAGGTAAACCAACAGTTTATACAACTGCAAAAAATATCAATCTTTAAATGATAAGAAACTTACCTTGAACATGATGTGCTTGTAAAGTTATTGCAATGATGATTAATGCGACGTAGACATCCATCTTACAACCACTGAGTTATACTGACACTTGCAAAATGACTGCAGCGTCTCACACTTTTCAATACAACTTCCTCTTTTCCGTCAATTCATCAAATATAAGAAGTTTCATTGAATGACACCTCAGCATATTTCGCCACACATGCATTTCTATATTTCAAACAGACCAATATATTCTGATGTATCTCTACTTATGGTGGCAACTCAGTGTCCATTCTCTTAAATCTTTCAAATTTGCTTAAATTGTTCTTTACTTATGTTTTATCAAATAAACATTTTAGCAAATGTTTGTTTTAAACAAAATTAAAAAATACTGACACAACATTTGCTTTCATGCTATTCATGTGAACTTGATTTAGTTTGAGTATTTTTGTTTATAATAGTACTACAAATTCAAATATTCATTGTTTCAAAATACTAAATATTTTTACTTAATTGTTCATACTTAGCAAGAAACTGATGTTTTTTAAAATAAACGTTATAATTTGTGTTTATTCTAAATGAAAATTTCAAAATGACTTCACATTTACCCTTACGCTACTTTGATTTATTTGGTTTAAAATGTAAAACCTTGTAGTTTCCAGGTTTCAAGAAATTTCCACTTTTCATAGCAGTTTTAAATATATATTATTTTAATTAAACTTTATTTTATTAAATATTTTGGTTTGAAATGTGAAAACCTTGTTGTTTCCAGGAGTTGTGATGGAGTGCCTGAATATGAGCAAACTTCCCCACTTTGACATCGGGGGAACGATCCATCTCATCGTCAACAACCTGCTTGGGTTCACGACCCCTTGGAACCACGGAAGGTCAACGCCCTACGCAAGCGACATCGGTAACATCATGTTTTGTCTGATATTTTTAAAATAATAAAGCAAACCGGTTTTGTGGCTATAGAAAAATTGGAAAGCTTTTCATTTACTTCGCTTGCTGTGTTTTTTTATTATTTTATATTATGTTAATAATGTATTCAGTCGTTATTATTTATTTATTTTATATTATTATTTAATTTTTATCTATTATTATTATTATGTAATTTTTTATCCCACCCCTAAATAAATTATTTCCCCCCCAAATAATTTATTGCCCCCCCAAATAAATTATTCCCCCCCCCAGGTAAAATGTCGGGTGTCCCGGTGATCCACGTTTCAGGGGATTCCCCCGAAGATGTGATGAAAGCCTCACAATTTGCTGCTGAATATCGACAATTGTTCAGGAAGTCAGTAATCGTTATTTTATGTGTGCATTTTGTTGGATAGATGTTTCAGTTTTTATTTTGAATAAATATACGCAGTTTATAAATAACTTTGACGAATATGTGACGATATGTTGAATTTAATAATAAAACTCCAGCTAACGCATCCTCCCAAATCTACAAGGGCTGTGGAGTTTCTTTAAACAAGCCCGACTCTACAACCTGTATCCACTTTAACTAAAATAAGGTGGTAAAACAGCAATCCACTTATAGGTGTCATATAATTCATTTTCCTATAACACTGGTTGAAAAATATTTCACCATTTGACTATTTCATTTTAACAACTTGCAGTTTGCGGCTTATGTGCGCAAATATTGCCTCTGCAAAAACCACTCATTCAGCATTCTGAAAAGTTTATTTGAGAAAAATAAAAGCTGTCAACATTAGCGAACAGGTGTCAAAGGATCGTTTATTAAATTTTGGTTTCCCTGCCAATTTTTATTTTTCAACAAACTGCTTCTGTATTATTTTTCTCAAAATTAAAAAAGCAAAAAAAAATAAAGTGTACCAGTTAGGTGGTTTTACAAGTAACTCCAACAAACGATGCTTCTACAGAGACATCATAGTTGACCTCCTTTGCTTCCGACGTTGGGGCCACAACGAGATGGACGACCAAAGCTTCACCCAGCCCCTCACACAAAACCTCATCTCATCACGACCCACACTACCCGACCTCTACGCGCAACAACTTAAGGTAAACCGCATGTTCAAGGCAAGAAATAAATTGGTGTTTTATTGAGAAACTGGCCACGTTAATGCAAATTGTTTCATGAAGACATCCTGTAAACTTAAATAAAATGTTTTCCATTGTGAAGCCATTTTTTCAAACAAATATTATGCTAAATAATTGGCCACGATGTTGAAACCAAAATACAAATGCAAGTTCAAAAATTATAGTTTGGTTTGTTTGAGAAATTCAATTTATTTCGTAAACTATCAGCAAAATTTGGCGAAAAAATTTACTGATTCCGAAATATCGTTCACTCCCAGTTTCATTCTCACAGAATGTTGACGTCATCTCAAATGACGTCATTGAAAGTTGGAAGAGTGACGAAAGCAATCGACTTAACTCCAGCTTGAAGGGGTGTGAGAATAGCGAGCCCCAACCCAACTATCTTGACAACGATTCAAGCTGGGGCGCGATGGGGATTCCCCGGGTGGACTCCCTGACCACGTGGGACACCGGTTGCCATGGCGACACGCTCAGATTTGTTGGCGCCAAATCTGTTGAAATCCCAGAATGGTTTGTAAGTTGCGCAACTGCTTTTTACTCGTTCCTAGTTTCACAATCTATGTTATTTATAAGAATCTACTTTTTTGTGAATCTTGTGAAAATTTACTTGTTGATTTAAATGTAAGTTGTGCAGATTTTTTTAATTATTCTCAATTTACATTTCCTTTCAACAAAATATTCAGTACCGAAATAAAGTTATAATAAACACAGTTGAAAATCACTTATTTTTGTTTGTTGTTTAAAATATTTAAAAAATTATAAAACTAAGATTGTAAAATACTTCGTTTTAACTTAAATAAATTCTGATTACATCGAAAGTCATTCATTGAAGTTTATTTTTAGAGTTTCAGCAAACACTTGAATAAAATTCACGTGACTTCACGCTTGAGTAAGCTGCAGTCAGGCGTGAACATCGATTGGTCGCTCGCCGAAGCGATGGCGTTCGGGTCATTGTTACGTCAGAATTACGACATCCGGTTGTGTGGTCAAGACGTGGGTCGCGGGACGTTTAGTCACCGGCATTGTTTCATTGTTGACCAAGACAATGGGACAGTGCATGTCCCCCTCAACCATATCACCCCCGAGCAAAGCGCCCATGTAGAGGTAAGTTGTAAATAAGTGCGAAACTTCAACCTTTTGAAGGATTTCAATAATATTTGTAAATGGCCGTATTTTTATAATTCTTCATAGTGTAATCAGGTGTCGTTATATAAAGACAAATTGTATGGGATTCAAGCTTTCGCACAACCGTGCTTCATCAGGTCAAAGTAGAAATGTTTGTAATTTGGTTTTGTTAGTCGCTAAGAAATGAGAGACCGCGTCCATTTTTATCTAAACTTGTAAAAATATTTAGGCTGTAATTGCACAAGTAGGATATATTTTAATAGACCGCAACTACCTGCGTTTGAAGTCTAAATGCTAAATATCCGGTGTAATTACGAAAGTAGGTTATATATTGAGAAAGATCCAATAATATCGGATCGGAGCCGATACCTGATATCAAATGCTAGTATCGGTGGCGATACGATACCAAACTGACATTCTACTACGGTAGATAGTTTTGCAATTGCAACAGATAGTGAACTTACATCCAAGTTTAAATTACTTAAAGCGATCATATCACAGTCTGTTTAATTTCACCTTTTGTGAGTCAATTCCCTTATTTTTTATCAGTTACCGATATCGTAAGTATCGTCCACTCCAGGTCGTGAACTCGCTTCTCTCCGAGGAAGCTGTGCTTGGCTTCGAGTATGGAGTGAGCGTCGAATCTGCCAACAGACTCGTTGTGTGGGAAGCTCAGTTCGGAGACTTCTTCAACGGAGCACAGATCATCATCGACACGTTTATCGCTTCGGGCGAGGGTAACAATTTAGGGGGGTTCCGGTCTACTTTGCTTTGTTGGAGTTTAAACTTTGGAGCATAACGGCTTAAGGTTTTAGTTTGTTATTGATTTAGGCGACAGTCCATTCACTGTGACACTTTTAATTCCCCTGGCAATGTTATTTCACTACAAATAGTTTTGAAAACTATTTAAAAACGGCTTTCACCAAATTATTTCACCAAATTCTTTCACCACTCACAAATAGTTTTGAAAACTAATAAAAAAATAGTTTCACCAAATTAAATTTGCTCCTTATTAATTTTAAGTCCTTATTTTTAAGTGAATTTAGTTTGACAATTGTTTTAATGTTACATTTTAGTTTAAAGCATTGTATCTGAAGGTTTATGTTGCACATATGCAGTATGCTCCAACACCCCCTGTGAGTTGTGATGTTGTGTTGTTTAGCGAAGTGGATGACGCAGAGCGGAATTGTTTTGCTTCTTCCTCATGGATATGATGGAGCTGGGCCCGAACACTCTTCAGCAAGAATCGAAAGGTTCCTACAACTCACAAACAGCAGCGAGCATAGTGAGTTTGCAGATAAGACTGAGTAAGAAAATCTGCTGCTTTTAATTTAGCAGTAAGTTCGATTATTGAATTAGCCACTCAGGCAAAATAACAAGTCTGCTGGAATTGCGTGGAAGCTTCTGTTAATATTAAAAAAAAAAAAATGTTGTCCTGATTCGTAAATATTTTGTGTAGACACTGTTTAGACTTTAGATCAGGGGTCGGCAACCTTTTTCTAGTCGCGGGCCAAAACCAAACTCGGAAAGATCTCTGCGGGCCGCAAAGCATGATAACTAAGAATTGTGTTATTTTCATGTAAAAACAACTGTGAATCAGCCGGGCCTCGGATCGTAACAACACTTAAGAAGGCTGTAAAGTGTTGGCGCAAAGAGCGAAAAAAAAGCGTTTGTTTGGTTTAAAATTCGAGTTGACACGTCGCCATCCATACTACTAACGAAAAGTAATAAAACTACCTTGAGGGAACGCGCTAACATTTAAAGTTAATCTAGTTAAGTGTTGGCGATTTTTTGGTATACCGGCATTTCTTTTAAATTTCTTGCAAGTTTTTATTACATTGCCAAAAATAAAAAAAATGTTAAAAAATATACTTCCAACATTTTGAATACGTTTTCCGTGACGCACTTGGCTGCCTTCCACGGCGCAACGGTAAAGAAGCGCTGATCTTGGTGAAAAGACAACAAAACGTAAACAAACCGGACGTAGAATGATGTCAAAAAAAATTTTCGCACTTCCGTAGTTAAAATAGTCAAAAAGTATGTGGAACGGACTCGTGTCTAAATTGCCAAGTAGGCGGCGGGCCGGATGAATTACATCGGATCCGCCCGCGGGCCGTAGGTTGCCGACCCCTGCTTTAGATTAATTGTTTGAGGAAAGGCGTTTTTTGTCTTGTATTCAAACTGTGAAAACACCAGGATTAATTCATCTTTTTAAACCTCCTTATTCGAAGTTGTTGACGGGGACGGAGTGAACATGAGCTTGTGCAATCCAACAACTCCAGCTCAATACTTCCATCTCCTAAGGAGACAAATGATCCGGAACTTCAGGAAACCTCTGGTCGTCATCTCCCCGAAGACACTGCTCAGACATCCGGTCAGTTTTCACTTAATACAACATTTTGTGCCTTATAAACAATCAAGTTTTGACGGCGTGTTTTAGTATTTTTACCCTATACATTTTTTCTATTGTTTTAAATGGTGCAAATAATTTTATCACATCAGCAGATTGAAACTAATTTCAGAAAATATTTTGTGTTAAGGTTTCTTATGTTAATCATTTACAACATTTCTCTAGATATGAGTTAACATCTGTGCACTATTTACTAATTTTTTTTATAGTTTGTAAAAAACTTTAATTTTAACCTTTTGTGAACAACTATTGCAAACACTTTAAGGCCTTTATTATCAGCAATTTGAAAATGGCCCCAGTAATTATTTATGTTACAGCTTCTTGTGTTTACGAACCAGAAACCCCACCTTGTTCTACACTTTAATATCGCAGTACATAAGTTAATAATTTACAGAAGGTTAAAACCTTGTAGAGCATATTTTTAAACAAGAAATCAGGATTGATTACCAAGCCTTTGCTTAATAAATAAGACATTTCTATAAAATTGAAGAAATGTAAGAATATATGTAAGTTTTAACCCTGCCAACCTTGTTTATGACGTGACTTTGTGTTCAGTCAGCCGTGTCTTCGATGTGTGATTTTGAGCCGGGAACATATTTCCAAACTGTGATCGGGGATCACATGAAGAAGTAAGATGTTTATGTTACAATATAATGTTCTACATTATGTTCCAACAGCTGAAACGTCAGTAAATTGTTGCGTTTTTTGTAAAAGGACAGGGTTGCGTGCCACTTGGAGGCGAAATTTCCACTTTGTTAAGTTTCAACAATTAGAAGAGTTTTTGTGTTGATGAATGTTATTTAGTTGGGTGAACTATGTGCGGATCTGTGATGTGGCCTAATACTTATGTCAAAGCCAATTAGGTCGAGTAAATCGACACCTTACTGCATAAGACATTTCAATACGAACTTGTATCATAAGGAACGTCTTAATCAAGATGATGTCGATTTACCCGAACTTTTTGGCTTTGACCATCTTTATGTAGTTTGTCTCAACCCAGCTATGAACTCATCCCCCACTTGAAGTTGTGGCTTGTCAAAGTATAAAAGAACCAATCCCATGTGAACTTATTTTGAATTTGAAGATTAACAATTTCCCAGACCCAGACATTCTTGGATCAACCTGAACTTAACAAATAGTCAGGAAAATTATGGAAATATTATGCTGAACTCAAAACATCCCATTATAATGTTTTTCCCAGTAATTTCACAAACATATGAAATGTTTAAATGCAAACTTATTTCCCCCAAGAGTTGATCACGTGGTGTTCTGCTCGGGAAAGCACTACTACGCACTCGAGCGTGACCGAGTCGAGCGTGGCAAGCTCTCTACCGCCATCGTGCGACTCGAGGAGCTCTGTCCCTTCCCCACTAGCGCCCTCCAGCGGGAGGTGGCCAGGTACCAAGAAGTGACGTCATTCACGTGGAGCCAGGAGGAACCAAGGAACCAGGGCGCGTGGACCTTCGTCGCCCCAAGGTTCCAAAACCTGCTGGGGGTCAAGGTCAGTGTGACGTCATACTCATGTTAACAAAGGCTTTCCATTGATAAATTTTGTCATTATTTTGTGCCAAAGTCTGTGAAATTAAAAATTTAGTAATTAACATTCAATTAAAAAAATGGGAAAAAAATTGTGGCTAAAAAAATTGGAAAATAAAATGGAAAGTCAGCTGCACTAACCTTTGTTGAATTTTATTTTTTTCCGTGAAAGTGTTGCTAAATACCGGTCCGTTACACCTTTCATCCCAGTTTAGCTATAAAATCAATACGGTACTTAACAAACTGTGGTTGGTTAAAAAATTAGTTTAGAAATTGTCTCTTCCTAATAAATGGTAGTTAAGGTTTGTAGAGCTCTTCTGGCAAATGTAATTTTTATTCCGACGTTTCGACGTCCTATACAGGTCGTCTTCATCAGGGTAAATAACACGGAATGCGACTAGTACAGTGCACGATAAACAAAGGAAAAAAGGAAAAAAGAATGGAACGCAAGCACGTTACAACGCAACAAAAACAAAACGCGATAACGAATGATTGGGCCTCTAATCTTTAAGCAGGTGCCTGTAGCACGCTGAAAGCATCACGTCCGTTTTGATGTTCATTGTGTTGCCCCGTTGGTGAATAATCCATGACTCAAGAAATAGTTTCCTTTTTTCCTTTGTTTATCGTGCACTGTACTAGTCGCATTCCGTGTTATTTACCCTGATGAAGACGACCTGTATAGGACGTCGAAACGTCGGAATAAAAATTACATTTGCCAGAAGAGCTCTACAAACCTGATATTATGCCTGGTAGCAATAGCTTATATAAATGGTAGTTAAGTTTGATTTTAAAGACGCAACTTTGCTATATCGCGCATCGATCTATTTTCTATTTATACTTTGTTTATTTTAATTTTAACGCAAACGGAAAAATAAACATTACTTACTTATCTTACTACGTCGTCAGCAAATACACAAATCCCCAGGTAATAAACATACATTTGTTGTTCAGTTGCGATACGCGGGTCGTCCAACACTTGCTTGTCCTGCTGTGGGTGTTGGTGAGATCCACAACTCGCAAGCCAAACAAATCATGGAAGATACTTTCCTCTAAACACAACCTTTGAACACAAGCCGCTGTTTCTCACAAATAAAAACCGACCCTCCAATTTACCTTCCGCGTCAATAGACTGATGTTCGATTATACTTGAGGTGGCAAAAATTACATTGATTTATTTTTATGCTTTGGAAAAAATGTCTCCTTGTTTCTTGGCGTATTGTTAAAATATTATTTATAGATTTCGTAGATTTACCTAATTAAAAAAATCATGTTTATTTTCTTCAACGTGTTTGGATATTGGGTGATAGTGTTATGCTGAAGTTAAACTTACATTTCTAAATACGGTTTCTATTGAAATAAAGTTTGAAAACAGGCAAATTTCTATGCAAGAGACATTGGCTTTCGACTTTTAAAAACTGCGAGTGTTAATTAATTAAAAAAAATGTTTCTTGCATGTCAAACCTTTCCATTCAAATCCCGATTGCTTTTCTGAGCCACTTCAAGTGATTTATATTTTCGCTTTTAATTGCCGACGTAACACGTTTTTAGCAAATGTCGCTCAATGATCTATTGATGTTGCGAATTGTGAATTGCTTATTTTCTTTTTTATTACGCGCTACTGTGTTCACTCAACCGTGACAAGTACAAGAAACAGATATTAAAGAATGTTTTATAGTATGCTTTTTATAGATGGTATTTAAGTGAACCGAGTAGTAAACTGTGCAAAAATATCGACCAAGCTCTTCTAGACGGTCCCGGTATGGCCGAGGTCGTGAGGTCGAACCTCGCCACATCATATTATTATCACACCAGGCTAGTTTTACGAACAGGATGCAGCAGACAACAGTGCTATGGTTGTTTCTCGACTTGCTTCTCTGAGCCTGTGTAGCTCAGCTGGTAGATAGACGGTCCCGGTATGACCGAGGTCGTGAGTTCGAACCTCAACACAGACTAGTGGGTGTCAGCAGAAAAAAAAGTTTCATGTGGGGAATAATTTCGGTATTTTCTCCATGCTATCAGGGTGGAATATTTGCAATATCACAAGTTAATGTCACTTGTTTTGTCGTATTTTTGTTCAAGCATCGTTAAATTTTTTTCGGTGAAATGTGGCTGAAAGTTTTTTTCTGATTTTGTTGTTCATCACTCAACTATGTGGGACTCCTAAAAAACATGCAGCGATATTTCTCAAGATGTCTATTGGAAAGACGGACAGTGCTATCACAATGGTTCATTGGACCAAAACGCATTGTTGTCGAGGATGGCCACATTTATGTCGGATTCTGTAATTCTACTCAACATTACGACAAAGGAAGTGAAAAATGTAAAATCTGCCCCGAGGGATTAACTAACTGTTGCAAGAACACTTTGATTCGTTGTCACTTTAAAAAAGAGCCATCTGACCCAACTTCGAACACTCAACTTCAACGACCACAGATCCTATTTCTACCACACACTAACATATAACACTGTCCCTGGGAGGACTAAGAATGGGAATGGAGGAACTTTAACCAATACAGCTGATCATGCGATCATTGTACTTTGATTTGTGATAAGCACATTTCTGGAAGATGTTTACAACCCTGAAATTAACATGTTCTGTGCTATTAATTTTTTTAATATTTTATATTCTTATTCTTTTGAAATTTGTTTTATGCTCATTTTTCATGTTTGGCTACTTTATTGAATTTCCAATCAATTTTTTTACATATAATAAAAATTTTACAGTAATAAAAATTTAAACAAAAAAGCAATACATTTTTTAAATCAGAAAACTAAAAAGTACAAAATTGCAATTTTAAAAATTCCATATTGTACGCATGACTGGTCATGAGGCCACGTGCGAGAAAAAGTGAAAATTTACTCACGATTTTGTTAAAAATGGGGCGAGATTTTGGTTCTTCAAATAGAACCGGTATGTGTTTTTGTCGGTGATTAACAAATAAAGGTCTTGTAATTTAAGCCAATTGTTGATTCAGAACCGTTTGGCTGTATTAAGCTTGCTGCTTCGAACGTAACTTTGTCGCAGTCAGCGTCAGCGATGCAGTCTAGTAAGCTAAATATCTCTCTTACTATTCTAACAGCAAAATAACCTGGTTTGCGTAGTATTTTTTGTGCTAGTCTCGAATCCTACCTCAACAGTTAACGTTTTTAAGCTACATTCGTTTCAAGAAATATTAGGTTTGTTTTTTCTCATAAAATCAATTTGTTGCCTATTTTAATGTTTTGTGTGTTTTAAGTTTGTATTTATATTTAATAGCTGACAAATAAACTTAAATTATGGTTGAATTGTCGGAAAGTCCAATTTCATCGAAGCAAGAAGTCATCGCCGACCAAAGCATGGCAATTGAAGTTTCAACGCCGGAAAAAGTCAAGAAAATTAAAAAAGCCAAGAAAAGTATTTCTGACGCAACACCAGATAAAAAGAAAAAGGTTGTAAAACCATTATATTGTCGTTTTTTAATTCATTTTTTAGATTAATTAAAATCATTTTTTAGATTTTGGGAATTTACTCTTGTTTCCCAAGTTACGATGTAGTCACAGTAAGCTTTAAAACATACAAAATGCTTGTGATATAACTTAAATTGTGTATTTCAGAAAGATAAGAAGTTGAATAAAAGTGTTGATGAAAGTCCCCCAAAAAAGAAAAAGCGAATTCAAATTGATTTGGAAGAAATTAAACAAGAAAAAATTGTAAGTTTAAATATTAAAACTATTGTATGTTGAGGTTGTTTTTTATGAGAAGTTCTGATGGTGTATAATCTTGTATTTTTTTAATTTCAGGATAACACACTTTCTGTGGAGAATGAAAATAATGTTGAAGAAATAGTTTCAAAACCCGATGAAAATTCAGATGAAAGTCGCGGAAGTTTCTCCAACTTTAGAATTTCTCAATACACGAAAGAACTTCTCGTCAAACAAGGAATTAAATATCTCTTTCCGATACAAATCAAAACTTTTGATTACGTTTATGATGGAGAGGATGTGATCGCTCAAGCACGTAAGACTTTTTAAATTTTTTCTTAAACGAAATTTTGTTGTGCAAGAAATAATATTTGAACTAAGAAATTTGTTTTAATAAAATGTTGTAAAAGTAAATAATCTCAGTTTTTGTCTTGTAGGAACTGGAACTGGAAAAACTGTAAGTTAGTGCTTCCTTGTATCTTACAAACTTCTTTGGACTTCATGTTGTTTTTAATTTATTTACGATTGTCTTGTTTTAGATTTCGTTTGCGCTGCCCCTGGTCGAAAAACTTTTGTCATCTGATGTGAAACGAGCAAGAGGTCGCGCCCCACAGGTTTGTGACGCCTCGATTTGGTGAACAACCTAATAGAATAATAATATTAGTTCTTGAATTATTAATTATTTGTTGCTTGTATTTAACGGCTTAATCATTAGTAAAAATTCGTTATTACAGGATTTGTTTTTTTCAATGGCCTGAATAATGTAAATAACATTCCAATTCAATATTTTGTTTCTTTACTTTAAGAATATAGCTAATTAGCTGGCATTCAAGCAGATCATTTAGCAGTAATATACAACATGAAATTCAATAAGTGCAACAAATTTGCTGCAGTTGCTAAATTGGAATGTTGCTTAACGAACAAACTAATTACACCTCTACGTAATAATCAAGTGAACCATGTTATTTGAGTTATAATATTCGGACTTGTTTGACCTTTGACCCAGGTTTTGGTGATGGCTCCGACGAGAGAACTTGCAATCCAGGTCCACAGGGACTTTGAGCTGATCAGTCAGTCCCTCTCATCCGTTTGTATTTACGGAGGTGCCCCATACTACCCACAAGGTGAACAGAAACTTAAAACCAAAACCAATATATAAAGCAGTTAGCACCAATGAAATGAAATTCAAACCCAATTAACTAAAAGTCTTGGGTTATAATTTTCCAGCTATTAGGGAGTTCTTGTACAATGTTTCATATTTCCTATTAGTTTACAGTAAGTGTTGTTGTAGTAAAAAGTTTCTAACAACTCACCTTTGTTTACACAATACTTATAGTACTTTTTGTGTAAGGTTTCATATATTTTGACTAAAGTATATTAACACAATGCGCTCTATTCATTTTGATACAGAGTAAAATATACAAGTCCTTTGTATATTTTGCCATGGATTGATTAAGGCTGACGTTGTTATCTGTAATATGTTGTCAATTACATCTTTATCCTTTTGTTTTCAATCATAGAAAGTGCGATGCGAAATGGAGTTGATATCGTTGTTGGGACTCCAGGAAGAATCCTGGACCACCTTAAGTAAGCAACACTTTTCACTTGGGTTTTTATGTTGGCCTATTTGTAAGTTTATTAGCTTAGCTGTAATTTTTGCTGTATAAATAATGCAACATCGGTACACTATGCACGGAGTGTACAGTAGCTTGATGACACATTACAAAGCCAAAAAGGTTGAGTAAATCTACATCAAAGACGTTTTGGTGTGTCATCTTCGTCACATTAACTCAGCGTTTCTCAACTTTTTTTTTAATACTAAGAAAAACATTTTGGTCCAGTAACCAGATGTCTCTTTACAAAAAGAACAAAAGTCAATAGTTTTTAACATTATTTTTTCCAGGAAAGGTAACTTACGCTTGGGTGAACTGAAGCACGTCGTGTTGGATGAAGTGGATAATATGCTCGACATGGGGTTTGCCCCGATTGTCGAGGAAATATTGCAGTACGGATACACTCAAGGTAATGCCTGGGAATAAATACTATCTCGTTTAAATATTTTAGAAAAAATCTAATTTCATGCAGCTAAAATTTGAGATTGAACACAGAGTGTAGTTTTAACTTTAATATTTTACTTTCCAGTCTGAAATAAGGACAATGTTGCTGTCTAATAAAATTGTGTATTAGCATCATAATATAATGCCAAGCATCAGACACCCCTAGTCCAAATAGTGGTTTCACCTGTATATGTTTGCCCAGAACGCGAGTCTCCTCCCCAAACTCTGTTGTTTTCCGCGACTTGCCCATCGTGGGTTTACAAGACGGCGTCAAAATACATGCGCAAGGAACGAACGATGCATGTCGATACAATCGGGGAATCGATGAACCGTACCGCTACGACCGTGGAACATCTGGCCATTAGGTGTCTGTATCAGGACCGAGCAGGGATCATTGGTGAGATTTAAATTAGGTTTTTGAGCTTCTGCAGTCCGTTAAACACACTTTTATTGCAAACATTGTTAAATATATTCAAAAACAATGTATTCACTTAAAGTTTACTAATGCGAAACTTTAATATTTGATACCTTCAGTGAGACAGCTGGACAACACATAGTTTTATTGTTGGTTAAAAAGAAAACTTTCTATAACATGGAAAAACTATCCCGAAAGCACCCAAAAATTGAAAAAGAACTACTAGTATTTCATTTAAAAACACATGAAATTTGTGTCACGGTGTGCTATTTTTTTCCTAGCCCTTAAGAAAATACTATTATATTTAAAAAATGTTTAAACAATAGAACTTTTTTGTAATTGCATCCAAAGTGTTGAGTACAAATTGGAATGCCTCGTTTCCATTTTGATAATTATTCTTTGGAAAAACAACTTGTTTTTTGTTTATTTAAAACTGATGCGAATAGCAACAGTTTTCACAGGAAGCAAAACAGTAAAGCTATCAATACTGGTTGTTGGAACTGTAAATAATGTATTTGTGTGGTCCCTACAAACGTTTTAAGTTGGCAGGCAACGTGGTGTTAATTTAGGTATTTAAGATAATTACTAAATATTCAAAGCTTTATGTTTCAAAACCATTTATTATTTTAGCTTGATTATAAATTGCAAAGCCAAAAAGGTCGAGTAGATCGACATCGTCACATCAACTGAAGATACAAGCTCGTATAGAAACGTCTTAATCAAGATGTTGTTGATCTACTCGACCTTTTTGGCTATGCAGTGCATTATTAAGCTACATTACAGATGCGTGCATAGTGTACCCAAGCATATTGGTATTTAGTATTTAATGTATGTTTTTAGAATATATATTGTTGCAATTATTTCAAGAAATAACTTTAAATCTCTCTACATACTGCCATGTTTACTAATATCATGAATGTTTGGTGTTCACCTATTCCAGACTCCAGTATTCTTTCAAAAATCACCTTTGGGTGCTTGAATACATGTTTAGGTAAATTATTTGGGTATTTTTTACTTTTTTTTTACTAGATGTCTTCTTTAAATTTCTCCAGTGGTGTTTCAAGCTAACCAATTTGTGTTTAGGCGGGGTTGTGCAGATGCACAGTGGAATGCACGGCAGAGCAATGATATTCACCGACACCAAGAAAGAAGCAAACGAGTTGGTTGTTTGTGAAGCTCTGCAGCAACTAAAGGCACAAGTATTGCACGGGGACATCGAACAAAGACAACGTGAAATCACACTAAAGGTAACAACAAAATTGTGTTTTATCTGGGCTGAAATATTACCTTTAGTTTGGACAGAGATCTAGGGCATGTTTTTCCAACCCTTGTGAAGTCTCTTGTGAAGAGCACATATTTATTTTTGTAACTTTCATGACAATTTAAAGATCTTGTACGATTATTTTGCCTTTTGTCTATAACATAGGCAGGAGTTTCTACTAAGTGTTGAGAGCATAAAAGGTTGAGAACCAGTTGCCAAAGGGTTTATTAATATTACTGATTTTTAATTTACTTCTCTACAAGAATTCATTTACAGTTTTATTCAGCAGATTTGAACTTTAAGCCTAACACTCCAGAATGAAAAATCACTTAATATTAACAGACAACAAGACAATCGCATACAGTTGCAGTCATGTGCTATAATAAGTGTTCTGTTTGTATTTTTACGAAGTTCCTAACATTGCGACCACCACTTGCAGGCTTACCGCAGTGGGACGGTGAAGTGTCTCGTTGCAACGAACGTCGCGGCTCGCGGACTCGACATCCCAGAGATCGACCTCGTCATTCAAACAAGCCCCCCCAATGTAAGCCAACATTTGTAAACTCTGTTATTGTGCTATGCATATGACGTTATTGTGGTGAAAATTAGCCGATTTTAACTCGTTGTTCACAAACCACCAGGGCCACTAGTTTGTCAGAAGTTTTTAATTTAATTTGCATCAAAAACGTTTAAAATATTTTATAGTTTTAGGTTTGCAGTAAACAATGTAAATATGATTTAAATGTTGCCCAGCATTCACACACACATAGAGGTCCCCTTAAAGTTATAAATTCACCTTCCTCTGACAACTGTTTGACCAACTTAGTAAATATTGCTCCAATATATAAACATTTAATTAACTACAACGCAAACCTGTTTCAGCATTGCTACATTTAATTTTTTATATTTTTTGTTTTAACAAGTGTTTTTTTTTTTGCAGGACATTGAGTCGTACATCCACCGATCTGGTCGAACAGGTCGCGCCGGTCGAACCGGGGTCTGTGTGTGTTTCTACAAACCCCGGGAAGACGTGGCGATTCGGCGCGTCGAACAAACCGCTGGAATAAAGTTCAAGTTCGTGGGGCCGCCCCAACCTAAGGTGGGGAAACCCCTTGTGTTAAGGCCATTGAATAGTTCAAATTTGTTCAAAATTTTGTAAAATTTAATTTTGTTTTTGGCAGTGAAATTAGCTATTAGAACCATTCTTGTGAAAATATTGGCTTTATTACCAACTTATTTGTAGTATTGTTTTAAATAAATAGATTTATTTAATAATTTAAAAAACACATTGTCAGATTGTTTAACTTGTTCTATTTTATATAAATGTTTTCATAATAATGTTTAATTTTTTTAATTGACCCCTTTTTTCAGGACATTGTTAAATCTTCGATCGATGATGCAATAAAGTCACTAGAGTCTGTTGACAAAAAAGTTTCGGAAGCGTTCATGGATCAAGCGAAGCTGGTCGCCGACAAACTAAATGGTGAGTGGTTTCATGCGATAAAGAACTTGTGGACACAAACCAATGTTTAATGTTTGGTTTGTTACAAACTGACAAGTTTTAAATCATTGGTTTTAAACAAATGCTTGGTATAAAATGTAGTAAATTATTTGGTGGTTAACCAATAACAGTTAGGTGTACCTGGAAAAACAACGACAAATCAATGTTTTAATAAATTATAATCACTGCTTGTGTAAATTATTAGTTTGTGCTAAACTTAAATGGAAAACACAAGGAGTAAAAGAAAATTGAAACTTTCCTACAGGGATTGCTTAAGTGAAATAATTTTTGACCAATCTTAATCTCACACCTATTCAGGTCCCCTGGAAGCGCTCTCTGCTGCCCTTGCGTGGATATCAGGAGCTGCGAAAGTTCAATCGAGGTCATTGCTCAGTTCGCAAGCTGTGAGTTGATTAACTAACTGATTATTTTGCAACATTAGGCCTCTCTACATGAGCGAAATAAGTGAGCTAGCGCGCTTGTCTGGCACTTCAAATGACGCACGGCAACGTCGCCTTTTATTGAAAATAGCATATTAGAGTATCCTTGAAGATGTAATTACAAAAATAGACATATCGCTACAAATTAATGATGAATATCAACAAAATCCGATAATTGGTGCCTAGGAGTTCAAGATTAACATGGATTAAACTTCGCTGGGTTTCCGCCATTTTGAAGTTGACGCGCATAATGTGCTTCATGTAGATCAATTCCCTTTCCCGCGCTTTTGTAGACATTCGCGCGCTTTCTGACACGGGTCAGCTAACACGCTCATGTAGAGAGGCTTATTATAAACTTTTAGCATTTGCAGGACTTTCAGCACTAAGGCAGAAATTTGAATAAAACCAGGTTCGGAATAAGAGTAAACACTAAACAGAAACATTGATAGTGAGAATAATGATCAAGCTCTTACATACCAACTTTATCACTACCTCTACTAATAATTTCAAACCCCACCCATTACCCACCCCTTAACTAACGGTGCCAAAACAGCGACGCCCAATTGTCCCATAACCTTTCCCTACACTTATGCGTTAATTAAATCTTATTTAGACGATTTGAATATTTTTCCGTCGTGTTTATTACTGTGTTAAGCTTTATCATTTCGTTGTTTTTATTGCTATGGTAATATATTCTGTTTTGTTGCTTAATGCTTATGTGTTGTTGCAGAACTACACAACGTGGCAGATGCGAGCCGACTTCGAAGTAAAGTTTGTTGGATTCGTGTTTTCGTCGCTCGAGAAATATTTGTGCAAAGAGATTCGGGATGCGGCTCGTGGAATGAGACTCACTGCTGACAAGAAGGTAACTTCCCATACAACCTTACTCCTTCGTGCACCAAAAATCATTCGTTAGATTTGTAGTTGTATTTACCCAATGCATTTTAACCACAAACTTGTATTAAAGTAAGCTGGTTAAAATATGTGTTAAAACTTTTTACATGCTGTAATAATAACAGACGTACTTTATAAACTTACCTGTTGCTCCAATGTTTTAGGGGTGTTGAGAATACCAAGGCAGGGGGAAAGAAAATTATTATTTTAATACAGTTTTTAAATTGTTTTATTTTTTAAATATTTGTTTTATATTTTATTTCTTTGTATATTTTTATTTTATTTGTTTTAAATATTTTAATAACATCCCCCACTTATTCCAGGGCGCGGTTTTTGATCTTCCGAACGAATTCAGCGACGAAGTTGAATCGACTTGGCACGATTCCGAATCGCTGCAGCTAACAAAGGCAGAACAATTACCCCCATTGTTAGAAGACAATAGGAGCTCGTTCCGCTCCAACGACCGCAGGAACAACTCGTTCCGCTCGAATGGATTCCGTTCGAACACCAGAGGTCGCACCAACAATGCCAGGGGTGGTTCGAGGGGTTTTAGGGGGGGCAGAGGAAGGGGGTTTAAACGGAGCTGGGGAGACAGATAATCGCTTGTTTATGACGTAATAGGAACAGATTGTTGAAATACGGTGATATTAATAAACTTACACTACTACTTTGATGTGCTATGTTTGGAGATATTTTAATGTTTACGTGAAATGTTCGTTATTTTGTTGTAACTTAGTTTAAGACGGAAGTGGATGTTCCTTTAATTCTAATACTCTAATTAATTTATGCAGAGCTGACATGACATAATGCCCACCTTATTCGAAGTTTTAATACATTTTTCCACACCGGAGGTAACGATAAGCTACTCTGCTCGTTTTGGTTTTAGTTTAGTTTTTCGAAATATTACTCAAAACAGGAATTAGTGATTCCCTTGGTAAGCCGCTATTGTCAGTCCGAACTGTTGTTCCGTGACACAAAACACGCGATTTCTATCCCTACCCTAATCTACAAGCTTTCACTTGGAACTTAAATGTTTTTATTAAATTATTAAATGTTGTTAATGTTAGTTTCCAGGAGCCCTAAAAGTTACATTATGTTTCACAAGTGTCCGCACTCCATAGCTGCATCGAAACGTTTGGTTTGCAGAAAGATCGCCTTGTTTCTTGGTCTTTTTATCTGGAGGCCTGAACATACGTTTAATCACGCAAAGCGAAAATATTGCGTTTTGTTAATTCACGCGACACAGCATCCCTAACTGTAATATAGCTGATTAGATTTCCACGAGCAGAAGCAAACAAGAATATAGTACTAGTGGCTCACCTCTGGTTACAGGTTTATGACGTCGACAATGGACGCCCGTCATTCCCAGCTTTAGCTTCGTGACGTCATTTTCACAACGATGACGTATTCGTGTGACCTTGGCGTGTCCTTGCCCCCATTGTTTACTTTTTGCACCAAACTGCCACACTTTTTGAGGCGCCAAAGTTTGCGCTCTCACAGTTGCGTCACAACGCCTGCTGTGACGTCACATCGTACTGTTACGTGTGAATCGAACAAAGGCGATCAGTTCGTGTAGAGTCGATCACAGGAAGGTTGAGTTTTACCGAGAATAGTTTGGGCGAAAAACGTTTGTGAATTGTTTAAACTTCTAGAGACAACAGTTCAAGAATTAACTCTACCGCGAGGTTTCAAGCATTTAATAAAGTTGTTCCATGAAGCCGGAAAGCAATCCTTAGCTTTTCGGTGTTAAGTTCTTTTGATAGATTCCGCGTTTTACGAAGACACTTTATTGATAAAAAACTTATATTGATTTTAACAGGAGTTTTCATCTTAATCTCAAAAATGCTTTGATAATAAATGTTTTCAGTGACGTTTCAAAGGCCACGTCACTAACATCTGACGTAGTGGTGCTTTAGTTTGATTCGCGATAGAAGGTTGTTTGGCGCCGATCTAATAATTTCACTTTAACCCTGTAAACCGCAATCAAATGTATTTTCCTTCTCAGGAAAATACGGAAAATACATTTGTCAGGAAGTGAAGTTAAATTTCAAAAGTTACCCCGGTGGGCCAAAAGTAAGCGAAGTGGGTAAACGAGGCGAACTAGATCTTACTTGATCCGGTGGATACAGTTCTGTGATAGCTTGCTATTTTCAAGTTGTGTTTTTATGGATTAACGTAAACCACAGTTCAGACGAATTCGGGCGCAGGTTGCTTTTCACAAACTTGTGTTGAGCAGCAAATAACCAGCATCTTGTTGCAGTGATACTTAATGATGCGGATCTGCTTGATTCTGGTCTTCTCTTTATTCTCATCTTCACTTCAACAAAATGCCCAGAGAAATGTCACACTGCCCGGACCCGGATCAATCCTGTTCAGCCACAAGTACAGGTGGGCGTGGCATGGGCGTTATGGGGGCGGGTTGGGTGGGTGGCGGCTTGGGGGTACGGGGACAGAAAAGTTCTCCAATTCCACGAAATGTGTCGCTTGTTATTTATCCTTTGTTCGATCTCTACGTTTGATTCCTGGTTCCTAAATTTATAATTTTCACATAATTGTTCTGGTCTTGTCAGAAAATAACATTGTTTTAAATTTGGTTTAACGCAGAATTAATAGACTATTGTAACGTCACAAGACGCACAGTAAATGTTTCAAACCGAATTAATCATCAACTGAAACCAGCTTAAAATAATCTTAAATCAACAATTCTCACTTTTATAGAATGTTGAATTAATTCATCTCTATTTATGCTATTATTGCGTGGAATGTTTTCACCTGCTTATGAACGACATGACCGCAAGTAACCCCCATTAACCGCTAGTTACCCTGTTGACCGCAAGTAACCACCATTGCCAGTAACCCTATTGATTGTGACAGCATAAACGTTCCTGGAGACACGCTTTCTTGTAATTGTCCGATCCTCGTCGAAAACGGGATGAGAGGAACGGTGGAGGCACTGGGAGCGGATGAGAGGAACGAAACTAACCGGAGCTTTGAAAGACAAGGAAATGAGTTTGAAGGTGTGTTAGGAGTTATGGTTGGGTTAAAGGCCCCCTCGATTATTCCATACTAAATGGTATCACTTTGTCTTTGGGCTTGTTAGTGAGTCGCACAACTTGGACTGTTTGTGTTCCCAATTTCACAATGCTGATTGCATCCAGCAGAAATACCTATCACCAGATTAATCTTTTACAAACTGGGCGAAGGCAAATTTCGTAAATGTAAAATAAATTGAATCTAATTTATACATCTAGTATTTTTCTCTTTTATCGAAGTCTATCACCAGATTAATCTTTTACAAACTGGGCGAAGGCAAATTTCGTAAATGTAAAATAAATTGAATCTAATTTATACATCTAGTATTTTTCTCTTTTATCGAAGTCTTTTCAGTCTAAAAGGGTCGGTGATAACACAGAACTATCAACTTTTAAATATGAACATAACGTCGATAGTTTAATGGACTTACTCAAATTGCACCTTTAAGTATTTCATTTCCACCTTCCAAGCCTGCTTAAACCATTTCTACCGATCCACAAACGAGAATGTGCTCACCCCCTACAACCCCCTGAAACCCAACCTTCTTCACGCTATTTTTTTTCAGGAAGCGCCCAACTCGATCAAGTGACGTCATCAAGACACGACTTCGACGAGCAGGGATTCCCCCTCACTGGATCGATTCGATTCAATCACAAAATTAACATTCCAGAACAAAAGTAAATATTTAGATAAAGTTACATGTTACAAACATGATTCGGTTTATTAATGGCTAATTTGCTGATATTTTTAATTTTACTAATATAGCCAAATTTATCATAATTATTTTTAAACACTTTTAGTCTTTGAAATAACTAAAATAATTATTAAAACGCAACATTTTGTTTCAGATGTGAATGTGAGCGAAAGGATTTACAAAATTTTAAACAACTCAACAAAAATCTTCAAAGCAAACTTCAAGTTTTGGAGAAAAAACTTTTAAAACGTTTAAAGAAAATTGAGCAAAGAATGCAGGTAATTTGGTGGAAATTTAAGCACTTTTTTAGAAAATTGTGCGTTTTATGTTGCATTTCAAAATAGCAAAGACCCCCCAAAAAAAGGAAATTTATTTATTTTTTACAGATCCAAGAAAAACAAAAATGTTCTTGTTCTTCTGATCCTATTGTTGACGTAATAAAAGGCAAAAAAGAAAAGAAATTGAAAGGTGCAAAACCAGAATGCCCAAAAAATTGTTCCAGTAAGTTGGTTTTGTTTGGTAAAATAAGGAAATATATTTGTGTATTTTAGTTAACATACGATTTGCATTAGGGTATCTTCCCATTTATATATTTACTTCGTTTTATTATTTTTAATATCGCATAAACAACAGATTTGTGTCTTTAATTGTTTCTATTTTGATATTTATTTATAAATAAAATAAATATTCAGTAAAAATGTTGGATACAATAATTTCCACATGACTTTGTTGTTGCCAGGCAACGGTGAATGTGAGGGGGGATTATGCAAATGCAGGAGGGGGTTTTCTTCCGATGATTGTTCGTCACAATTGTGCCCTGGAGGTTGCTCCAACCATGGAACTTGTGGGAAGAACGGAGATTGTAGATGCTGGGTGAGTTCCTACTTCATATCATAACTTTGTAGCACCTATAGATCAATGGTTCACTATCTGACTAATCGAAGTCCCGTAATATACGCAGTTTTTAATGATTCGCTTATCATTTTGAAACCGCCTTTATTCAAGTTACAATTATAAGTTAATCATGAAGAATATAATATAGATGCATTCTTGCAAGACAAATCAATTTTTACAGCTGTTTTTGGTTTTATTTTAGAGTAGCTATATCATCTAAATATAAATAGCAACGGTAGCATATGGCATATTACGTATTAACATTAAAATGATAAACGTCACTACATATACGCTAATGTAATAATAACATAATAGAAGTAACTGAAATATGGCGAAGTTTATTGAGATCAATAGAAACCATTTGTTAATCATTTGTTTATAGCTTTTTATGTAATTCTCTTTTACCCAGGGCAAATGGAAAGGTGATGATTGCTCGCAGAAAGCTTGCTTGAGCAATTGTAGCGGGAATGGGAACTGTACGTTGGGAAAGTGCCAATGTAGAACAGGATTCTCAGGTCAGTTTCCATAATCCATTGGAAATATGTCACTTATTAGGCATTTTTTTAATCGAATATAAATTCTATAAAACTGAAAATACATACAACGTTAACTTTTTCTGGCTATTAAAACACAATACAAAATAAACGCATTAAAAATAATAATTTAGTTAAATTAATAATTTGTTTTGTGTAATTTTTAAATTGATATCAACAAAGAAAAAGTTACAGAAACACTTTTTCAACTCAAGCAAACTGTATTTTTTATGTTTTATTTAAAAAAAACAAGTTGAGATTTAATATGTAACATGGCTTGTTGTTTTCCAGGCAAGGATTGTTCGGTTGTTGAATGTTCTGATGGTTGTTTGAACGGGAGATGCATCGAGGGGAGATGTAATTGTCACGTGAACTGGAAAGGAATTGATTGCTCTGTGAAGAAATGTCCCAAGAATTGTTCCAACCAGGGAATTTGTGTGAATGGAAGTTGTGAATGCGATCAATCTTGGATGGGTGAGTTTGTCGTTATGAGCAACAAAATATATCACGATTAATTTTATCCTAATGGGAAAATATATGTTTTTGAAAAGATGCGACCTAATTTTAAGAATAAGCATAATAGCTCTTCGTGTAATTATTCAGGGATCTGGTAGGCTGCCGTCGTTTGTTGTCGCAAACTGTTTTTTCATTAGTTCGTTGTCTTTTCTATTCAATTTTTTGTTTGTTTTTGTCATGATTTGTATAACGAGCGACGCCATTAACCGTAAAGAAGGCGCCTGTGTCGGTGGTCGAAACCATGAAGAACAAACATAATTACCAGGCCGTTATTTGATTGAACCCGTAATACTCGGAAATTTATAGTTGGTAGCTGTGTTTTTAAAGTTTACATTTGAATCTATATTTTCATCGCTAAAGGCAAATCTTGCAACATTCGTCGATGCTTGAATGATTGTTCATCTCACGGCCGGTGCAGGAATGGAACTTGTCGTTGCTTCAAACAATTCACTGGGGATGATTGTGGATCGCAAAAGTGCCCCAATGATTGCTCTGGTAACTTGTAACAGTTGTAGAATTGCCTAAAACATCCAAAGTGGATAATATGCTTATGCCAATGTTAGTTCGATTAATTGGTGAAGCATTTAATCCAACAAAACTTCGACCTTTAAATTAAAAAAAATTAAAACTTTAATAAAAAATATAATTTTTTTGCACATTTTACAAACGTTGAACTTAAGATTAACAGTTACTTGCTTAACTATCTCCTTATGGTTGGAATCTTTAGTTGTATAAGAACCCAGGAATTAACTCGATGTTTGTCCAGGTTTGGGAGATTGCCTCAACGGAACTTGTTTGTGCCAGGAAGGTTGGGCGGGGGCCGATTGCGCAATACTACACTGCCCCAACATGTGCTCGGTTCACGGGAGGTGAGAAATACAACTATACTTCGTGTAAAATGTTACTACAAGGCATGATATTAATCAAGAAATAGCTCTTTGCAGTTATCACGCGTCACTATGCGTCAGCCCAAATTTCACACCAAACGCTGAAAAGTATTTTTGGATACAATCTAAAGTGCCATTTAATGCCACCACTTGAATCCCCACTAACCCCCTGTTTCCCCAGTTGTGTGGACCACGTGTGCGAGTGCAGCGATGGTTGGGTGGGCGAAGATTGCTCACAACTTAAAAGTCCATCCGACCTCAAGATCAGCAAAGTAGAAAGCACAACGATTGAAGTGAGCTGGAAACAAAGCTCGCCACAAATTACAGGGAACCAGGTGAAAATAACACTGATATGTGTGTCTATGAAAGCATTGTGTTCATGCTCGTCTCAATCATTCGTTTCTTTTTAATTTCCAAAGTTATTTCATTCTTAACCCGTTACATTTCTGCTTAAGCAAAACGTTACTATTCATATGCGCAGAAACATTTCATCAGAAACCAATCTTACTTAGTAATGTTTGGAATTAAACTTCTAGCTCGAACTTATGGATAAAACGAAAAATAAAAATAAAATAACATCTCCATTATTTAATATTTTAGCCAAATTATTTTATACTGGTCGTCAAGTTGCGAAATGTTTTCGTTTTATTATGGTATTGGATTGATAGCGATGCAACCTTAGTGTCGGACGATTGCCGATAGCACAACATGGCATCGGTTCCCAGCAGATAATATCAAACCTACTTGTACTGTGGTTATATTTCATAATATATTTTCGCTACTTTTACACTTGAAAGCCCCTTATTGTACCAATCCCGCAAACCCCATCGGCAGGGTTTTAAGGTTAGGGGCCCACTAGAAACTTTAAGAGACCGCTTCAATTTCAAGTATGTAAATAAAAGAGAGACTGTTCGGCACAACTCCTTAACACAATTAACCCTCAATATCGCCCAAAACATTAACGTTTAACCTTATCCACCACATTTCCAACCCCTCACCTACCAATACCCCAAAATAACCAACTTTCACCCCTCAGGTGAACTGCATTCCGATGAGCGGAACGGCGAACGCGGTTTACCAGTCGGTCGGCCCCAACGTCACCAAGGTCACAATCCGTGACCTTGAGAGCGGCACGCAGTATTCCGTGTTTGTCCACTCGATGTTGGGAGAAACGCTCAGCGCTCCTGTGATCGCGTCTGTTAAGACTGGTGAGTTGCTGCTTACACCTACAACGAGCAATGTTCAACCACGTATAGTGCGATCAGTGGTGGGAGTAAGCTGGGACGCTCCGCAATGGTATTCCAGTGAAAAAAAAAATGCCGTCCCGCAATCTCTTTATGTATTTATACTAATATTTTAGTTAAATATTTGTCCATTATATTAAACGATAAACTTAGGTTTCCTAAGGTTACTTATTTTGGACGTCCAGTTATGACGTAATTTTGTGACGTCATTTTCATGGTGTTACTTTGTGACGTCAAAATTTCCATGCGTTCCGGTGAGAAAAATATCGCACTTTCAACCAAATGCTGGAACTTCAAACCTGACCATATTACATTTATTGCATAATACACGTATTTACATTTGGTATGTCTTCCTGCTAAGTAACATTTGCTTTCGAAAGAGATTTTCCATATTTTATGATAATTTTACGACTACCTGTTAAAGAGTCTGACTCTGGCCAAATAATCGACTCCGTCGAGTAACTGGCCTAACAAACTCCATAAGCGATGTTCTAACCGTGTACTTACCCCAACCCCATTCCCCCCAACAGCTGTGGACGCCCCCTCGACCCTGAGTTGGCTCAGCATCGGTCCAAGCTTCGCAGAAATCAGTTGGAAACCTCCCAAGTCGAAGGTTGATGGTTACAACGTTGTGTGCAGCTGTAAGCAGGGAGGGGCTGAGTTCAGTGGTGAGTCAACATGCTTGGTGGAATAAAAGTCTAGTCTCAAATATTTGCCACAGCTTACTTCTACATTCGGTCATTTAATTGTGATGTACTGGGGGTTTGAACCTGACTTCTAAGTCGTAGGAAAATTATACGAAATCTTAGCTTTACCTAGTTTAATGACTAAGACTTAATGGCTTGTTTATTCCTCGTTGCATTACAATCTTTAAAATATTATTGTTTTAGTAATTGCCTAGATGTAGGCTTTATCGCTGAAACTCCACACAATTGCTCTTTATTCACGAGCACGTGTTAAGTGTTTATCAACTTGTGTTCCGCTCCAGTGCCCCCGAACAAAACTTCGGTTCTCATCAACGAGCTGCTCCCTGGCGACACCTATACAGTGACCTTGTACGCCCTTCAGGACGGTGACGTCAGTCCTCCGGTCAACATCAGTTTCACCACGTGTAAGTAGGGGATTTCCCATTAGGTAGAAATCACCTCATGCTTTACAATTTCTCTAAATTCCAAACACAAGCATTTAGCAAAATTATTTTCGAATGGATTAAACGAACAAAACGAAAATCGTTATAAGTTACTGACAATTGTTATTTTACCACAATTCACTTTGCAAGTGTTTATCGGGTAGTTCCAAGTTTCCCAAACCCCGGGGTTTCACGGGATTATTTCTTGCGGTATTTGGATTAAGTTTTTACTCACAACCGTTTGTTAACTCACCAAACATAACGACCATGAAACAGTGAAGTGCAGATTAGTGATTTTGCTGTGTAAAGAAACTTGACTTATTTGCATCCTTTACAATACAAAATCCTACTTTATTTGAAGTCATCTTAATGGGTTCGTGTTTGTTTATAAATTGGAGATCGGGTGGAGTTTAAACACCGGTTGTTTAGTTTGCTTAATTCAAGCGATTCCTATATGGCGTGTGTTAAGCTAATGACGTGTGTTGTTACGTCATCAGCTCTCGATGCCCCCGAAGAGATCGAGTTCCTCAATGTGACGTCATCATCTGCTGTCGTCCAATGGGAGCGCTCCAAAGCAAGGGTCGAAGGTTACGAGGTCACCTTCCACGAGGTCATGACCCCGACCCCGACCCCCGTGCAAAGAAGGGTGAGGCGATTATGACGTGTAAAAAATATACGTCATTATGACGACATAAAGTATTGTGTGTTATTTGGAACGTTCAGACAATGAAGCAACAACTTTGTGCTCCCAGGTTTCAAACGCCACCAAGTGGCTGTTGCTGAGCGGCTTAAAGTCGGATACCAGCTATGAGGTCCGGATGTTCGCTTTTCGCGGGAAAATGAGGAGCCTTCCCGTGAGCGCCGCCCTAGTGGCAGGTTTGTGGGGGGTTGCGGTCTAATGTTTCATTGCTCTTTTTAGAACACATCTAAGCACGTGTTTACTTTCATTTGTTTGTTTGGCTTTGTTGTTGCTTCAAGACTAAATAAAGGCAAATTGTATTAAAAACTTAACTTTCGCACAACTGTGTTAGTGTAATACAGTTCGTCGGTAAAGTGTTTCACCAGACTTTCAGATTTATTAATATTTGGTGAAGACAGAATTAACTCAAGAATATTTGAATAATGTTCTCCACACAAAAACTTTGCTCGAGTATCTTTTTGAAAACACTGTTTCTTTAAATGTTAACCCTGGGTCGACTTTCACCCAGGAATCGAGCCCCCGATACGAATCCACGTCACTCAACTATCCACCCATGACGTCACACTGCAGTGGGATTCCCCCAACACGAGAATCAAGCAGTTCAGAATCAAGTTGTTTCAAGAACACTTCAACAAAGGTTGGTTTGATTCAAATGGTATTGGTAGAATAAAAATGATTTCATGTTTATTTTATATTTTCATAACCTTTATTTACACGAGTGTCTATGTTTTTTAGTTTGTCCTCTCTTAATAATAAACCGGTCAAGAAAGTTGTTTCCTAATCCCAAATCATGACTTTGCAAAGTTGTTTTTTAAATAATTTATTTCAATGTCTTTTAACTTCTATTATAAATGAAGCGTTCCAAGTGAATCTATCATGGTCGGAATTTACTGTTTAAAATCGTCTTAAGAACTCTCGGTTAAAATATAGCAGGAATCTTCAAAAAGCTCCTAACTGAAGCCAACTATTTATTGATTGACAGAAGGTCATGGCAAGGTCGACATCGTGCTGCCTGAAGGTGTGCACGAGAAGAGGTTCGAACAGCTAACCCCTGGAACTCGTTACGTTGTCGAGGTTTATTCTGTGGATGGAGTTCGTCAAAGCGGGGCAACTTCCAGGAGATTCACAACTAGTGAGTGATCGTTAAAATTCAAGTAACGTGCTAAATGTTAAACAATGTATAGTTTATTGGTCTGTAGATATGAATGTATTCCATCGTCTGACACATCCAAGTAAAACATCTTCATATATATTTTATTAACGAGTTTCGAAACCTTAATGTTTTACGATTTATAATCTTACCATGAATCCTTAACCCTTATATTTGTTATTTACAACTAGTTTTGGTGAAGTTATAATTGTCACCTATATTACTTCAATATATGATCTTCAACAAGTTTTTACTTGTTTTTTCTCTAATTTAATTTTAGGTTTAAAGAAGCAATCCGATTTTTTTAACAAATTGTTTTTATCTTCACAGAGATTGATGCACCGAGCAACCTCCGACCAACACGCGTTACACCAACCAGTGTGACTGTAGGGTGGACAGCGCCCCTAGCAGCGGTGGATAGTTTGACCCTTCAATGTCATGACCTTAGAAGCGGGGTCACGCACGAGATGAGGGTTCCCGCCAAAGGTGACCTTTTCATAACCTTTATTTGTAAATTAAAAAAAAATTCCATGTTTAAAATTATTTTACGAAACAACGACAAAAAAGTTTTAATGCTGATTAAAGTTTTCCCCAAAATTTATCATCTGATCTGAAGCCCCTTTTTATTAATTAGTGGATTACAAAAACGAAAACTTTGCGCTTTTTGATTCCGTGATTAAAGTTATATGCGGGTGTTGTTAATTGCAAGTTACTATATTTAATTTCATAAATTTTGTAGGCCACCAGTAACTTATAAATATATTCTACACAAGTGCTATTCTATCTATGTAGATAGCCAACCTACAACTCGTTTAAACTCAAGTAAAGTGAAATTTCTCGAGAAATAATTTCCCCAGCTTCAAGTTTGACCTTTGACCCCAGCATCAAGTTTGACCTTTGACCCAGATCTCCCCTCGGCGACCTTCCGATCTCTCCTCCCCACAACCAACTACAACATCAGTATCAGATCACACCTCAACCAAACCGCCAGTGACGTCACTTCTATACAACAAGTGACGTCACTACCCGCACCACGCGGCATGCACGTTGCAATGCCAACCTACGATGACGTCATCGTGCAGTGGAATCCTGTGGCGGGATTGGCTGAGGCAGGATTCATGGGCTTTTATAACGTCACAATAGCGAGCGCGAACCTTGACGCGATCGAGTTTCTTGTGAGTTGAAATTTATTTTTTTATTCTGGTTTTAAACAACAACTTCCAAATGTCGATGCTAGTTGAGCCACAATGGAGCACTGTTGGAACCGAAGTTTGTTAAGATTTACTTAAGTAATGTTATAAATTAAGCAAGTGAAGAAATGCTTGCTGGAAATAGCTCTCTTTTAATGTAAACATGAAATTCATAATAATACTGAAGTAATAACAAAAAACAACACAAACAAAAATTCAATGAGTCGTATGTCTTTTGCACAGTTGTGTTTTACTTATATTTACCCCCATAACCCTACATTTTCACCCCCAGGTCCCGGGTTCGAGCACCGAGCTTCTGGTTCCCAACTTGACCCCAGGCCTGACCTACAACTTCACCCTCACTGCGCAGTCCAACACCCCCTGGGTCCCCCCCAGCCCCCCTACAACCCACACCTTTATCTCCCCCATAGACCCACCTTATGACGTCACTATACCAGCTGTGACGTGGAACAATGCATCCATTGTGTGGGACAATGCAAGGGCGCCCGTCACTTCCTATAAGGTAAGCGTGTGCACTCAAGCGAATCGGGAAAGTTTTATAGAATGTGCAAATTAGGTGTTTCCCCATTTTTCAGGTCGAATATGTCGATATTGACGAATCAATCGACCCCATTGTGGCGCAACTGCCACACAATCAAACCTTTATGACATTGAACGACCTTTCTGACGAAACAACTTATATTGTCGACGTCACATCGGTCATGGGTGATCGATTAAGCATGAAGCGGTCCGCCATTTTCACAACTGAAGCGAAAAGTTAGTCACGTGACCGGGTTGAATAGAAATCTGTTCAAAAATAAAAATGAAAATACTTATTTCACTTATTTTATTCTTGTTCCGTCCATTTTACAGTTTTTATTGTTTTTACAAATCTACTCTTCTTGATTTTAACATGAAGTATCTCATTGCAATGTGATAATTAATGCTGTTTCAACCAAATAAAACCAACTCATTTCCATATTTTTAAAACTAACGTTATAACCAGTAGTTAATATAACAGTTTGTAAATGGTTTTGTCCTGGTAATTGTTTTGTTCTAGTATATAAAACGTTTTAACATCTCGAAAATGCGTCACAACTATTCAAAGCGCACTAAACTCCATCTAAGTTCCATCTTTTGAACCACAACAAATTATAACAACCAACTTTATTTATTCGTTAACAATGACCGATTGTTGTGCAGCTATCGAAGCGCCCGAGTTGTTGGAAGTTGTCGAGTTGAGTTGGGACCGAGTCAAGTTGGAGTGGAGCGAGTCAGTGAGTGCTGAGGTGGACGGGTATTTACTCATCTACTCGCCCCAACTCGCCAACTCACTGCAGAGGAACATCACCACTGAAGAAGGTGGGGCAAAGTATTGAGGATTTTTAATCAATTATGCGGCAACAACTGGCAATTCGGTGTCGCGAAGCCCCCATGTTACATGTCGCTCGTCACACAGTTGCTCATCAATTAAGTCTTTAAGCAGTTGTTATTTTCATCAAGAGCAGACCATGGAACCCTTAAGTGTCGCCAACTGAATTTAAATTACACATTTTTAGAAATGATAAATACATACAATTGCAATTATGAATACAACTTATTATTTTCAGTTGCCATCAATGATATTATTGTCAAATTACTACTTTAGAGGTCATTATCCACGAGAACAACTGAACCAGACACTTATACTTGTGTTGAAATAAACTATTCTCCATTAATTGAATTTTTGCAGATGTGACGTCATGTGTGTTGACGTCACTGCTCCCGAACACCAATTACGTCATCAGCGTTTACGCGTTGCACAAACACCGCTTCAGTGACGCAACAATGGTTCGATTCCGCACCAGGGTGGATCCCCCAACGCAACTCATGTTTGCAACTCTGTCGCAACGAGCCTTCACTCTACACTGGGTGGCGCCACACGCACAAATAGAGCATTATGTCGTCACTTATTTCCGGTCTGACGTAATAGAGGAAAGGTATGTTGACGTCACTATTGCATGTACTTGATATTAAAGTTCGTTTGTGATATATTGCAGTCGCATTGACTAATCATTATATAAGTGCGAAATAGGAAAAAAAACGAGCGGATCGGGGAATCGATAAAGATGAAGGCACCACGTTTACAAGATATTTCCTCTTCCAAAACAAACCTCCATACTAATTAGTTTGCCCTTTTTAAAAACTTGTACTTTATAAGAATCTTGTCCCAAGAAACATCATTCCACCCAACTGTTTGGTAGCCCCCTAAACATAATTTGCCCCCCCCCCCCCCCCCCAGATCTGACGTAATGCTCCCCGCAAGCAGCAGCACATACAGTGCTCATGAGCTTCAACCCGCTACAGAATACACAATCCGGGTCACTGCAGTCGCAACTATCCGGGTCCACGGGGTCGCCAACTCGTCTCACAGCATCCCGGCCGTCGCCATGGTTACCACGCGTAAGTTGTTGTTTTTGTTGGTGTTTTGGTACGTCACCGCTATTTGTGACGTCATCCATTGTTAGTTCCGTCGCCCGTGAATCGGCTGCGATCACTCAAGCGTGGAGTCAACACAATCGCGATCACGTGGTCTCCTCCTGAAAGCGGGGAAATAACCGGCTATGACATCACTTACCATCCGATCAAGGACAAAGAAATGACCTTGACATTCAAGCTCGACAAGGACAAGGTGGGTCACGTGAATAATTAAACTTTTCGATTGTTGTAACAATGAGCTTTATGACGTCAGACGCGATTCGTGGCTCGTGACCTTTCACCTGCAACCGAATATCGGATGAGCGTAAAGTCAACAAGAAACTCTGACGTCAGTGAATCGAGGTCTATTGTTGATGCAACAAGTAAGCATTGTGACGTAACAACTCTTTTTCACGTGTAACCATCTACTGTTTCGCTTCAGTGATTCCTGCGGTGAAATCACTGCTCGTTCGTCCGCTAGATGACGCTCGCATTCTGGTCAGTTGGTCGCCACCAGGTGTCGCTGTTGACGGCTACCATGTTTCGCACAGGTACGGGGCATGTTTTTTGCTCATTTAGCTGGAGAGCATTGTCCACATTTATGGAGGTGATACCAAAGTATTGTTCTTTTATAAAGACCTGTATGAACCTGGTTTACCCACTGTGATGTAACATTGCAGTGTGATTGAGAGAAATCCACAACAATGTTTGGTTGCTGCAATGGTTTTGTTCATCATAATATTAAACATTATTCGCACTCAGGTCATTGGACGGTCTTGGCGATTACGTCACAAAGCAAGTTTCCGGTCTGGCGGTTTCGTCACGGATCGATGATCTCACAGCCGATACAAAATATTCCGTCATAATCCGTGGCTTCAGGGCAGGAATGGAGGGGAAGACCCTAGAAGAAGAAACCACCACAGGCGAGAATTTACTTTGAGTTCAATCTTATGAGTTGATGTTAAACTAGAAGCGTTTAAATTAACTCAGGAAGCCAAAAATAAATCGATAAGTCTGGAAAACTGGTTTATTGATCCGTGACACCCGGTCAACCATGACCAAAACAACAAATTAAACTCTTGGAATCTAATTCATTGACAAGATAATAGAGAATCATTTGACAAATTATCATTTTCGTATAAAGTTGAATTGGAAAATATTCGCAAAGCTAAAAATCGCACTATTAGGATTATTCCTACGAGCGAAACATTTGTCGCCTTTAACAGCTACGTGGTGTTACTAGCTGGCCAAGTAATTCATAATTTACAACATTTTTGTATAGAGTTTTCATTGGAACTCGAAATATTACTATTTATTCTTTCTTCTGTCACACTCTTAAAATTATTTGCACGAGCTACACATTTGTCGCATGTAGTAATGACGCGTCAGCGACACGCAACATATTTCCGGATAGAAATCTTACACAGATTACCCGTTATTTTCACTCAGGTTCGATCCTTGAATCTCCCACTTTTTTGGTGGTGAGTAACATCCGGGACACTTGCTCCAAGGTCACGTGGGAGCCAATCAGTGACAAAACAATCACCGGATATCTCGTCACATACAAGTAAGTGTGACGTCATAGGCATTGTTTTAAGGGAATCCGCAACTTGGAAATGAACAAAGTGTCTCTTTTTAGGTTGTTAAGTTTAGCTTTCTTTTTTTTTTGTCAAGCTTAACTAGATCATTGATGAAAATAAATAAACGAGACAATTTTTATAAATTTATACTTTTGATCATTTGCTTGTTTATTTCTCGTAAAAATCACATTTAGATTTATGACCGTATTTTTTCTACGACATCTTTTCACGATGTTTTATTTTTGTTATAGGCCGATAGGTGGCAGCACAGAGGACGAGGTTGAGGAGAGCGTCATCGGTAGAAAACGTACGTCATTAACTCTGACGTCATTGCTTCCGTCAACGGCGTATTACGTCACACTGTCAACGTTGCGTGACGAAAGAGTTAGTTTTCCTCCGAAGCACGAGCGCTTCGTGACAGCTGATGTGCTGACGTCACCAACAGACGCCAAGGTAAGTTACTGATGACGTCACTTGTCGACTTGGAATCCAATGATCTTATATTCTCGAATGCTTGTTAGGTGTATGACGTCACAGAGACGACAATCGGTTTGGAATGGAAGACAATCGAGTCGGTGGAAGAGTATCACGTGACCTACTCGTCGGAGCGTGACGGGAAGACAAGTGAAATAGTGACGTCAGGTGATGACGTCACCAGGATATTGATCGACGGTAAGTTGTTCGTCTGAAGCCCAAAGTGCTCGTTCTAATTAAGATTGCTTCAGGTTTACAAAGTGGACGTGATTACGTCATCAGCATCCGGTCCTTCAGGTGGGGGGAGGACAGCCCAGGTGTCTATGACTTCACAGTCACAACGCTGCACCCTCTACTGCCCCCTGCGGCGCTTGTAGTGGAAAGCAAGAACCAAACTGGGGCGTTAGTGACGTGGCAATCGTCGACGCCTGACGCAACTGGTTATGACGTAACAATCACGTCATCTGATTCAAACGTCACAATACTGGAATCTCAGATGTAAGTTGTATAATAGTTCGAGTATCTGACCTTTCGCAACTTTATCTGTGTTCATCCGCCATAATAACTTGATATTTTTCCGCAGACTTTCGTCGAACTTTTCCACAAATATTTTGTCGCCGGGAAAAACCTTCCTCGTATCCGTTTTAACCCGTAGATCGGATGAGCGCAGCGTTCCATCCACGACTTTCGTACAAACAGGTTTGTCGTATTCACTTCTCCCAGTTCTGAGGACCGCGACTAGTTTTTGTGAATTAACGCGGTATTTCGCAGATGACCCCCTTGACCCCCCTTATGACGTCACATACCACCTGGTGGGGGAGACCGGAGCCCTGCTCGAGTGGCAATTACCCCAACAAAAGTATGACGTCATTATGCTGACGTTAAACTCCGACGATGGCATAGATTCAAACATGACCTCACTTGCGGCTGGTGTGACGTCATACGTGATCGATGGACTTCGCGCGGGAAAACTTTACCACGTCAAGGTCAAATGTGGGTCACGGGGACGGGAAAGCCCCGCTAGTGAAATCAGTTTCACCACAGGTATGACGTAACAATGACGTTCCATGTTGATATATTAATGACGTCACGTTCCTTTAGATTACATCATTGCTGCTCCGTCATTACTGCGATTTAGTGATGTAACAGAGTCAGGTGTCACGGTTGGGTGGTCACGCACTTCAGAGAGAGGAAGGCATTTCAGGATCGTTTGTGTTTCTGAGGAAGGAACAACTCGTGAGTTCACCTTTGTACGTAACAATCGCTCATGACGTAGTTTAACCTCTGTTCTCCCCAAGGTCGAATTATTTTGTCGGGTCGCCAAACGATGCTGCCGCTAAAGGCGCTGCAGAGCGGGACAACTTACAACGTGAGCGTCACAGCACTAGATGGCGGTAAAGAGAGCGCACCCCTAAGTGGTGACGTCACAACACGTAAGCATTGTTACGCAACAGTAGTGCTTGTTTGTTGTGGATTGCTTTACAATTGTTTTGTTCTAGAACTCGAACAAGTTGGAGCTCCTGACGTCACAATGACAACAAGCGAAAGCATCGCGCTCACCTGGCGCCCCCTGGTGTCAAAAGTTGACCGGTATGACGTCATCTACAGCAGGGGGAACTCACCGAGGGAAACAATTGAAGTTTCGAACGAAACAAGTGTAAACGTCACAGGTTGGTCACGTCATAATGTTGCTGTGACGTCGTAATGTAACTCCTATCGCTCGACCTAATTTTTGAGAAAATTTTTGATTAAATTAATGAAAGCAAATCATTAGAATCATATTGAAACGTTATACGCGATATTTAAAAAGAGATAAAATAGTTTTTGAAAGGTGCTGGAATGAAACGTATTGAGAAAATATTTAGCTACAAGTTATGTCAAATCTTTGTTCATGAGCTTTGCTAAAGTGATATTTCATGACGTAGTTTTGCAATCGTTATTCGCCCTTTTTATTTAATGAGAAATTGGAGAATTGTAAACGCTCATTAGTTTTATAAAGTACGAATTAAACGTGATGAATTAAAAGCAGCCAACTCTATGTTATGTTGTTCCAGGTTTGCTTCCAGGTGCAACTTATAGCTTTAAAGTTATGGCTCGCAAAGGAAACGTTCAAAGCAGATCAACACAAGTATCCGCTAGTACAGGTCAGTGACCCCACGTAACATCTTGTAACCTGGGTTATCTGTTGTGACCTCGTTTAACCCCTTTGACACAAATTAACCCTTAATCAAACCTGAGGGCAGTGTTAACTTTTAACCTTTGACCCCGTAGAGCTTGACCCCCCGTCTGACCTCAGAACGATCCTGATTGGTCGAAGATCGGTCAACGTCACTTGGCAACCTGCCAGAGCTAAAAACGTCGCCGGTTATGACGTCACACTTCGAATTTTGCATCGTAAGTGACGTTATATTGAATTTTTTTTTTTTTTATAAAATAATATTTTTTGGGGTTCATTCCAGAATCGATTGTTCGTGATTATAACGTCACAACCAGCCATGTTTGGTTACGTCACTTGTTACCCAACGCTACTTACGTCATCAGCGTGGTGACGCAACGACATGATGACGTCAGCAAAGTGTCAAATGTAACTTTTAAAACGGGTGAGTGAGTAAGAACATCAAAGTGTTGTGTTTATTGAACCAACGACAACTTCAGCTATTTCACTTTATCAGGTCAAAGTTAAAATGACAGCAACTCAAATACTTGAAGTAAGACTATAAAACGATTAATTGCTTTGATCTAACCTTTACCTGATCAATATAATTGTACCAAAGCTTTTCACGCCATAGAAAGAATAGTATACGTTTTTTGCTCCCACAATAACCCACCCCCAATGTTCTTGTGATAACCTAAAGTAACTTATGACCTACAGTAACCCCACTTATGACCTACAGTAACCCCACTTATGACATAAAGGAACCCGTCTTATAACCTACAGTAACCCCACTTGTGACCTAAATTAACCCCACCTATGACCTCAAGCAACCACACTTATGTCCTAAAATAACCCCACTTGTTACCTAAAGTAACCCCACCTATGATCTAAAGTAACCCCACTTGTGACCTAAAGTAACCCCACTTATAACCTACAGTAACCCCACTTGTGACCTAAAGTAACCCCAATTCTGACCTAAAGTAACCCCACTTGTGACCTAAAGGAACCCGTCTTATAACCTACAGTAACCCCACTTGTGACCTAAAGTAACCCCACTTGTGACCTAAAGGAACCCATCTTATAACCTACAGTAACCCCACTTGTGACCTAAAGTAACCCCACCCATGACCTAAAGTAACCCCACTTTTGGACCCAAAGTAACCCCACTTGGGATCTAAAGCATCCCCACCTATGACTTAAAGTAACCCCACTTGTGACCTAAATTAACCCCACATATGACCTAAAGTAACCCTACTTGTGACCTAAAGTAACCCCACCTATGACCTAAAGTAACCTCACTTGTGACCTAAAAAGCCCGTCTTATAACCCACAGTAACCCCACTTGTGACCTAAAGGAACCCATCTTATAATCTACTATAACCCCACTTGTGACCTAAAGTAACCCCACTTGTGACCTAAAGTAACCCCACCTATGACCTAAAGTAACCCCACTTGGGATCTAAAGTATCCCCACCTATGACCTAAAGTAACCCCATCGATGATCTAAAGTAACCCCACCTATGACCTAAAGTAACCCCACTTGTGACCTCAAGGAACCCCACCTATGACCTAAAATAACCCCACTTGTGACCTAAAGTAACCCCACCTTTGACCTAAAGTAACCCCAGATTAAAGTAACTAATCACGTGACTTCCCGCAGCTTCGGTTCCCTTCCCCAGACCACGTGACTGCGCACAAGTTCTCATGAACGGGGAAAACACCGACGGAGTTTACCAGATATACGTCACCAATACTGACGTCATCAAGGTAGGTGGTGATGTGGTGACGTGTATGACGCAGGTGTGACATCACGATGTTGTTGTTCAGTTGTGGTGCGACCTTAGTACGGATGGTGGAGGTTGGATCGTTGTGCAAAGGAGATCCGATGGTTCGGTGGATTTCAACCGGGGCTGGAATGATTACGTCACTGGGTTCGGAGGGGTAGAGGGCGAACTTTGGATTGGTGAGTACAATAAAAATGATTATTTCTGCTTATTCTATCTATATATTTTCCAAAGTTAGATTCGAACTGATGACCCTAAAACATTTAGGCCACAAAGACGACCCACGCCTGACATTTATAATACAAACAACAAAGCCTAGTTTTTTATGTGATTTATTGTTTCCATGCTTCCACCAAATGTGATGCGGACCGCGAGAAAAGAGGTCATCTTGTGGTGATCCTTTTATTTTTATATGTTGCACTTGTTTGTATTTATGTGGTAATTGCAAGTATATTAGTGCGATTGTAAATATAACAAACAAGTAAAAAAAGGTTTTAAAAAACTATAATAAACTACAGGATGTTTGTTTATGAGATAACTTTAACCTTTCTTCTAAAATATATACGTGTACCCTATACTACTGGACACTTGTACGAGTTTTAAATATTACACTTATTTTACATTGTTCGTGTTTCAAAGCTCACGTATATTTGTAGGTTTAGAAATGCTTCACTTTCTCACGCAACAAACACAGGAGCTACGCATCGACCTACGTCACAATGACGTCAGTGTTTACGCCAAATACCTTAACTTTCGGGTCGGTGACGTAACTACCGGTTACGTCATACAAGGAAGGAATTATTCCGGAAATGCAGGTTTGTAATAAAGTGGTTTTCCTGCAGAATTTCACGTTTTTTCCAAAGTTTTCCTGATTTTAGGTTTCTTTGCTCAAGACCAGGTTTGTTACAAATTGAGAACCAGGGACTTTTCACTTTCACTTGTCATGAAATGGTTGATATTTTTTTAAAAACAAGCTCAGGCATTAAGTTGTCCGATATTTCGTATCGCGATAAAATAGAATCTGACATCAACCAACTGTAATACAACATGACAGATTGCGCTTTAACAGAACAAGAATGGATTCGTTACTTATTTTTATTTTTCCGTCACAGGAGACTCATTGTCTTACCACTTCGGAATGAAGTTCACGACGCGTGACGTCGACAATGACGAAGCAGTGAACCGCAACTGCGCGGATGAATACCAGGGTGCGTGGTGGTTCAAGAATTGTCATCGATCGAGCTTGAACGGACAATACGACAATCAAAGACACAGCCAGGTTTGTGACGTCATAACTAAATACTGCTATGAAGTTAAATTTCAATTGCTTACAAATAAACTAGGCTTACTTGCTTTTACGTTCATAATATTGTCTACAAACCAATATTTGACGAGGAATACAATTTGGAAACGACAGTAAAGTTTTGTGTTTCTTTGTTTTCACAAATAATATATTATTTCGCAGGGAATCAACTGGTTCACGTGGGGTGGATTTACAAGGTCGGTAGAGTGGGTGGAAATGAAGATTCGACCTCAATCTCTTCGACAGCTCAAACGAAGGTCGGCTAGATTCGCAATGAAACAAAGAAGACACGCCATGAAGATTCATTAACTTTATACTTTCATAATTATAATATTTCGTTTATTTTAATTGTTGCTGCTTTTTGCAGAAACGTGTTGTGGTTGCAAGATGTTAGGTCCTTGAACTTTTTTTTATCGATGTTCGCCTTTTGTAATAAAATTTGTTTATGATACATTACTACGCTCTGGTCTTTACACAAAAGAATTAATTTGATCAAGTTATAAGTTGACAGTCATATTTATTTGCAAAAGGTAAAAATATAACTTCGTTAAAGTGCAAACAAGAAAGACAAAATGTCGATTTTTTATAAGAAAGATAGAAATGTCGAATATACAGTCTTTACCGAGAAAGGAGATATGTGCTTAATTCGATAAATAAAATAAGATATCAATTAGATTTAAATACATCAGTGTTTAATTCGTGACCGAGTTTTACCATAATCCGTAAAAACACCCTATCAAACGGTTTCATAGAGATCAGAGGTAAAACAGTGATTTCTATACAAACGTTTTTCCGCGTGGTGGCGGTGGTGTTGATTTTTTTTTCTGAAGGGTGTTGATTTTAAAAGGAACTTCAAATTAAGCCATTTTTGAGCTTTTTTATAGGTTTGCGGAAATATCGCTACTTTATGTAAGACCACGTAATCACAAGCTGAACTAAATTCACTGGTTGTAAGAATTTCCTAATTCGTCATTGTGTTGTTTGTTTCTTTTTAAAAAACAGAAACTTCTAGATTTAGTTTTTAAATGACGGCCGAACGTTTCGCTTCGTTTATTAAAATATGGAAAGTATGAAATACCAGTTTCAGTTCTTTATTCTACCCGTCATTTTGCGGTGACGTTTAACTATGACATACTTTTGTGGTTACAATAATGACAATCCCGTGAAATTTACATGGAAGATTTAAATTTGCATGGAAGAGATCTACGTTTTAATTTTCCACTGATTGTTGTTGTACCAACTCGAACGAAAGTTTCTGTAGTTCAACTATAAGGTTGGAAGTTAATTGTTAAGACCTTCTCCAAAACAAAACGGGTTATATTTTTATTTTAGGCAAAATTAGGCCTTTTTTGTATTTTGAAAATAGGTAGCTTGTAATTTTTTTAAAATGTTGAAAATAACTGTAAAGACAATGGATTCACAATCCAGGAGTTTTGATGTCCCAGATCAGGTATTTTGTGTTCGTGACTAAATTGATAAATAAATTACTGTTTAAGTTCTAATAAAAACATTAGCGCTGGTCTAGAATCGTATCGCATTTATTTTAACACTAACAAAACGAGTTGTCATTCTTGATATTGCAAGGAACGCATAAATATGTAAGAATAAATATAATAATAATACTTGACCCACCCAAACTCTCACCTTAACCCAAATATTGTTCCCCCCGGAGCGCCCAAACATTGTATTGTGTTAAGCAGTGTTAGAAATCCACAACCAGTAAAGCGATAATAAACCAACAACTACATAATAATCACTTTTTAGACGACAGTTAAAGATTTTAAAGCGCGAATATCAAGTGAAGTCGCTGTCCAGCCAGATCGACAAAGATTAATCTTTCAAGGAAGGGTTTTATCGGATGATTTTAAATTGTCAAAAGGTGAGTTAAACATTTGTTTTTTAAGTCTAAAATTGAGCAAAAATATTGCAAGATCTTAATATAAATACTAGTGATACATTGTATAACATTACTAGAAGTAAGTAATTCAAGACGTTGTTGCATTATTTAGCATGTTTGTTTGCGGTCTGTATTCTTTATCGGGTGCAAATCCAAGATTGTTTAAAAGCAATTTGTGTGCACATTAGAATAAATAAATTGCACACTTGAATTTCAGAAAAAGGTTGAGTTGTACTAGATTCACGAACTTCATGTGTGCATAAAACCTCCATTGCATATCTGCACAACATTTTTAACAGAGTTATGCAAAATATCTCCGTTCCTTAGAAGTAGCTCCTGACAAACAGAAACATTAAATTGTTCAACATTAAGGTGTTATTGTTGCCATATTTTCCGTATTTAAACAACTACAACACATAAATTTGTCTAAATTTGATGCAAATATTTTGACTGCCCTAAACTATTATATATAAAGTTTTATGCATTTTTTTGTAAAGATAATATCACCAAACGTTTGGTTTTAACATTTGTTTTATAATATAGTTGTGTTACAACCATAGTAAAGTTTAAAAATGTCAATGTTTTTAGAAGGGTACCAGAAAATGCAGTTTAGATTTTAATGATTTAAGGTTATATATAACTTCCAGTAAGCATACAAAACTCGGGGTGGTTCTAGTGTGTTGACGATATGCTCTGTAAACATCTGTGTTTACTTTAGTCCAGATCTACTTAGTCAGCTAGTGTGAACAAATGTCAAAACATGGAAGATACAGAATGAATGAGTTGAACCGTGTTTTGTCGACTCAGGATAACAACTGCAAAGTCATACACTTGTTAAAAGTCTATAAGAGCAACAAAAAAAGTTTCAATGAATCCTCCGTTTCTAAAACCCAGTTGTTTTGTAAGAGAGTGTGCTGTGAAGAGTGAATTTAGTTTGATTCCTGGCCATGACAAATTCAGCTTTGGTTTATTGAAGATCATTAAAACTGCACAAATAACTTTAACATGTTTTTTACCCAGACCACGACGGCAAGGTTATACACTTGGTCCAGCGCCTCCCGGTGTCGAGTTCATCGGTAGCAGCTTCGTCTCAATCGACCGCGACGACCTCAACCCCCCAAGCTCCGACCGGGGGAGCGGGGAGCAATGCAACCTTCACAACAAACCACCTGGTGAGAATCACATTGTTGTCAACTAACCTTCCAACATTAACCACTGTTTGTTCATTTATAGTCTATTCATTTTCTATTTTTTAAATTTGCCTGGTTCAGCAGAATCCCACTTTTTTGCGGCGGAATCTGTTTTTTGGCGTTAAAACTTTACATAATAATAACTATTACTTCAGGGACAAACACAAGATTAAACAGCTTACCTTCTGCCATGCGAAATTTAAACCAGGGCCCCACCTTCATGGCTGCACCTGGTTCCTAGTGGACTCAAGGTTGCTGTGGGAGGGTTAGGGTTAAAACACTGAATTGATCACCTATATTTGGCCTTCTGTCGGCCAATGTAAAGATACCATAGCCACAAGCGTTTTACCATTTTCCCTCAGATTACTTTTATTTTTTAGGAGTAAAAACAACAAAGTCTGGATGCTGATTTGGTTTTACTTTCGATTGCAATTATTTGATCTTGTGGTTTCTCACATTTTGTGTTTTTAGTCGCAGATCTTCCAGCAAGCTTTGGGAGGTCTCGGTAACGTGATGAGAACCGGTGGAAACGTTCCTGTAATAAGTGGCACTGTGGTAAGTTTCCTGGAATCAAGTAACACACCAAAGTGCTTTGTCATTCACCAAACATATTTGTTCGCAGCTTTCAAGCAATGGCTCCGGCAACGCAGAACAAACAATGAACTTTCACATAGAAATGGGGCCTAACAATACCCCTGTGATGTCACAATCATCCGCCCCCCCAGTGAATGCCCCGAGCCACACAACCCAAAGCATAGGAAACCAACAAAGTCACGAACAAAGTATTGTTTATCAACTTATTTTTATAAAATGTATAATCCTTGTTATCAATAGTTTTGCGAAACCCTTATATGGGTGTTAAAGGTAGTTAACACTTTACCCAACATTATAAATTGACCTGATGAAGCATGGGTTTGCTAAACCTTACCAAAATTTTAACACAACTTGTTGGCTATCAACATAGATTATTGTTTTCATAAATGGTTATCAGGTAGCTACTTCAATGTAACATAGAAAGTCCACAGCTTGGTGCATTGCTTGTGGTTTCACCTTAACAACAGGTTTAATGCTTGAGAGTATCTTAATCTTTAAAGAAAGCGTTGAACGCAGGATTGAGTTAAACCCTTCTTTTCAAAACCTGATTTAAAGCTTTTATTTTTCTCACCATTTGTTTCTTGTTTAGTTCACAGCGCCCCTCGTAGACAACTCAACAAAACTAAACATCTGCTTCATCATTTGAACCAAGTATTGGCTGAATTAGAGGTAAACTGACAACTTTCAAGCATATTCTGTAGATTTACTCAACTTAAGTGAACACTTAAAATATTGTAACTTCATTAAAATTTTAAATAACAAAAAACTTTAAAATATAATATTACCAAAATCCTTCGCTGTGTCAAAGGTAATTTTTTTACTAAATTGTTGCTAGCTCTGGTCCAATTTTTTTACCACAGAAAGATTCTCCGTCAGATATCACTTCAGCCCCATCTGGTGGTGAAAATGGGCCAGAGGTTGTGGTCGCCAGCGCAGGAAACACAGAACAAGGTTTCACATAATATTAATATTTTTCTGTCAGCAATCCCTGACTTTAATCTTTTAAGATGCCTATGCACTGCACATTGTCCTGAATTTGCCCATATTGTTAATGCCTATGTTTTGAAAATTTTGTTTGAAGAAAGAAAACTGTGACTTATTTCATTGTTTTTTTAAAGTTTAAACGAAGCAACAATTGTAAATATAAACCCATTTAAATTATCGTGGATTGTTTCGGTATATTTCGGTGGTAGCTGTGGTTAAACCAATAAGTTAGACCTGTGTTCAGCTTGTAACAAGTTCGTCCCGTTCAAGTTACGTTGATTGTTTTTGGTTTTACAGAAGCAGGTGAGCCATCTAGTGGTGAAAATGAGGGAAATATGGACACCTCCCCGAGTCCGTCGACAAGTTCTACCACTGGAGGAAGCAGAGGAAATAGGTTAGCATTCTATGTTTTTACAAGCAGCACTTTATTTAATAATATATACTTATTGAAAAACGAGAAGTTGGGTTAGGTTTAGGAAATTATGAATAAATATTTGAACAGCAAGCATTTATTTCATCATTGTGTTGCTTTTAAGGTTGTGAAAACCTTGTGTTTAAACATTACATGAGAGTTGAGCAGGACTCACGGATAAATAACTAAAGCCGGAGCAAATCCGTGACTTGAGAAGAGTGTATAATACTGGGAGCCCTTTGAATAATGTAAACATAAAGTATCCCCAAATTAAAAGAGTTTGTGACATATGAGCTAGATGTTATGCTGGTGTGATCAACAATTACACACCTGTATTCCGCACACACACCCACAAAAGCTGATATGAACGGCAATATACCAAACTAACATGAACCACTTGCAGCCATCCAACATTGCCGGAGCTGGGAGAAGTTTACAGCGAGCTCGCACAAACGCAACGACGACTCGAACCTTTCCTCGACTTCATGTCGACTTTCCTCAACACCGACCCTCCTTTCAACAGTACAGAGGTAACATCAACGTTAGTCGTTCAGTTGTCAGGAATAAGCTGTTTAACATATGCCTAGTGTGGAAATCTTAACAAAAGTGCATATACAGAGTAAAAACTCTGCACATTACCAACTAGTTTAATACTACGATGGCTGTTAAGATACAGCATAGGTTCAACTATGCTATGAGGTCAAATATTGCGTGTTCCACAAGTTTTGATAATATTGTCAAAATTAAAACCTTATTGAAGTGTGATTAAGTGTTGGGCTGCACCTAATCATTGGGTTGCAGGGTTGTACATTTCTGGTTTATACCATAACCAAACAATTCAAACACTTTTGCTGTTTATTGAATACTTTATCCCTTGTTAGACCCTCTAATGCTCTGCGATTAAAACAAGGTCTTGAAATCATTAAATGAAACAATGTTTCACAGGCCACAAACAATAATGCCATGCTTTGGATTTATTTGTTTTTTTTTGTTGGGACATAGTAGCATTTATGGTGAAACCTGAACTAGACTAGAATTGGAATTAGAGCACACAAGCAATTCATAAATTAGATTACAATTATATGCATTTTGCTTTTTTTTTATTGAATTATAAAACTAAAATTATTTAGTTGTCCAATCATGTGTTGGCCGGACCACTCTGTATAGTTGAAATGTTGTTCCTTGCAGAGTGCTGAGTTTCGTTCGACTTCGCGTCGTTTGTCGCACGTGTTGAAAGCTCAGCAGCTCACATCCCAGATCCACCACCAACTATCGCAAGTTGCCATCCCCCTCGCTAGAACTCCCCCTCGGGTCATGCTTGTACGAGCTCCACCAGGGGTCGCTATGCACCATGGTAAACTATCTTCTAACACAATAATGTATTTGTATAAAAATAAAGTCTTGCAAAAAAAGTTTATTTAGAATATTATTTGTTAACAACTTTCTAAACCTTTTATTCTGAATTTTTTTACCTACTTTATTACCTGTTTATTTTCACAGGTGTTCGTGCCCAAATGCCCCGGCCGCCCCCCCAGGCCCAGCGGCGTCCTCACCCGAACACCCGCCCCCTCCTGTACCCTCCCCCTATGACACAACAAGCACAGGTAACCACCAAACCTGTCATGTTTAAAACATATTAGAACTTCTGCAAGAGAAGCTTTGTGTTAGGTTGTGGAGAATTAATATAGCTTTTAATTTAAACTTAAATTAATATATATTTTTTCTTGAATTCCTGGCAGCAACAGTATATTCAATCAACTTTAGTGTGTGTTTTGTTTTTCAGGGCCCTCCACCAAATGGCGCCCAGTTCCGAGTGTAAGTCAACATTTATCAAACTTCCTTTCATCCTTTATATTTAAATGTAAACTTTCCCTGCTAATGTTCTTGTGTCTGACCACATTTGATTTGTTCCAGAACCCGGATTACAACTCCCTTTGTTCCACTCCCAACCCAGATGACCCCGGGAATTCCCCCACAGATGGTTCCCCCTCAGGTGGTGCCCCAACCTGCCCCCATCCGACCTGTTGGGGCTCGTGGGGCAAACCCTGGGGTGAACAGCCACGTCACCGTCAGCCCACCAACCTATACAGTGCAGGTGAATAAGAGTTGGAAACAGCAATAAAAGCAGATAAATGAGAACTTTTGTCTTCGCTTTTTTGACATATGATTTGTTATGTTGTAAAACCATTTAAATAACAATTAAATGAAAAAACTTGAAATCACAATAGTTATATTACAATCAATGCATTTTTATCTATTCCTTAATTCCGTTGTTATGAAATTGTTTAGTCAATTTATTGTTACGTTATTATTTCTTTATTTTCAGACTTACCGCATACCTTTTGTTAGATGTAGTTTGTTAGATAAAAAAAAAAAAAAATAAAAATAAAATAAAGTCATTTGAATAAAAAATTATTAAAAAAAAGCAATAAAGTTGAATAAAAATTAAAAAAAATCCATAAACATTTAAGTGCTCAGCGATCAATATAGCATCATTCTCCACCTAATTGTTTTGTTGTCAGGTGAACGCGACGATCCAACCAAACATCCACATCGCGGTCAACCAAGGCCAGAGCACTGCCACAACGAGCCAAAGGTTACCACAAACTAACATCGGAACACCACAAACCGCTGCAAGCAACCAAAGTGTGCCACAAACTGCTGCAACCAACCGAAGTGTGCCACAAACTGCTGCAACCAACCAAAGTGTGCCACAAACTGCTGCAAGTAACCGAAGTGTGCCACAAACTGCTGCAACCAACCAAAGTGTGCCACAAACTGCTGCAACCAACCAAAGTGTGCCACAAACTGCTGCAAGTAACCCCAGGATGCCACGAATGTCCACGATGCCACAATCCCAAACCTTTGGGCCACCATTGGGAATTCAAATGCCAGCTTTTCCAAACATCCCAGGTTCGAATCAACTTATAAGAAGTTATTTATAGAATAATAGTATATTTTTTTCCTCAGTTACCTGTTGATATATACTCAAGATATTTTAAGTTGGTCTTTTAGAATTGTCTTCAATTGGTTTGGAAACAAATGTATTTTAAGAGTTTAATAAAAAAAAGAAACCATTAAAAAATTAGTTGCAAAATGTGAACTTTCAATAGATAGTTAAACATACAATTTGTGTTGAACAACATTGATTTTTAGGAGTTCCACCCGAAGTTTTGACAACTTTGATGAACAACATCCATCAGCAAGTGCAGGGGAACTCCCCTAACCCCATCCACCCGGTTAGTGCTGGGGTTGTTATTATGGAGGGACCCCAACAACACGAGGTAACACAACTGGCTCATACAAGATTATAACAAACAATATATTAATTAGCTGTTTTGTCCAAACGTTCAGTTTTTGCATCGATTTTATTTCTTATCCACAATTTGTTTTTGTTTCGCATCTGTGCTTTTATAAATTAGTTTGTAAAAAATGAAATATAAACATTTATAAACATTGAGTTCTTTGTAAGCACATCATCATAATATTACAATGTTACACATAATTTTAAAGTGTAAACTTACTGCCAATTGATTTCCCACAATGTTGTTTAGAACCAAGTTGCCAGCGACATCTCGAACATGATGGGGGAAGCAGTTTACGGAGCAGTGTTCGACCAACTGTCAGGTAAATAACATAAACACCCTCATGACTCAGCACTTGCATGTTTGTGTGGTTTGTAAAGTTTGATGCTGTTGCACAACATGGTGTTATTGACACTCAGCTCGTTTTGACAAGTTTGACACGACTCCAAATATCTTTGGACTTATTGTTGTGCAGGTGCTGCCCCTAGTGGACAATCTGTGGTGCCTCCCGGTGGTCAAAGTGCCCCACCCAGTGGCGAGACAGCAGTTAAGGAAGAAAATAAAGAAGGGGAGAAGACTCCAGCAAGCAAGGAGCAGCCTCAGTCTTCAAAAGCAGGTTTCAACGGCTTTACGTTGATTTATATTTAAACATAATTTTTGTTGATGCTAAATCTCTTGATCTCAAACTGAGGCACAAGGAAAGGTTAAAGAAGCTTCATGCAAAAGATCTTTTAAACTCATTTACTGATAAATTTTATTGCCCAGATAACATTTTACTTTAAAATAAATAATTTGAGGGCTTTAATTAGGGATGTTCAAAGTAGAATCCCAAGGTATTCTAGAATAATAGGTTTCGAATCTAGAATAACGAATCCAGAATAACGAATCCTAGTATATTTTTATTAAATTATTTATCCTCGATTTTGTTTGGGGAAGGGATTAATCTTATCTACTCTACAGGGCCTAAAATCACAACAATAAATCACCCAAACAATTTTCTAACATGTGTACATATAATAAAAAAAATCTCCCATGTGTTTAACATTCTTAACAACTGTCATTTGAAGCAGTTGTGTAAACTGTAATATGTCAACTGTCCAGGTTGTTGCCAAAACTTGTATTTTTGCCAATAGTGAGTACAATGCAACACTGCACACGGAAGTCTTAAGCAATGATCTGTAACTAACGTGATCTGTAATGCAGTCAAATAATGTACTGCAAATAATACAAAGTTACTATTGACTTAACGAATTGTTGACATTTACGCTGCGCATAACTGCATAACCTCGCTGAATATTGGCCTAAGGTTGACCTTAAGTAACCCTATAGCGCATTTTGTGGACGGCCAGAACGTTTTACAACGTAATATTACTTTTGCAACTTATCGGCTTTAGGGAAATTGCGCACTCCACACCAGACATTACACGTTGATCGCTCGCCCAATAACGCTTGATTGACACTTAATTATTAGACGAACGTTATCGCGAGACGCGGTAATTGGTCGCCCGAAAAAACGCTGACACTGCACTACCAGGTTACATTTAAAGCAAGCTCTGTAAATTGGTCGCCGCAGCGACAGGGCAACTTACCACACGCGTTTTTACAATTAGGCGCAACAATCCGCGGTAAAACATTAAATTATATCGGTTCCAATTACCCGAAATAAACGTCAGAATTGGATCCGAATCCCATCTGGATTCGAATCCAAGGATTCGATATTCTACTTTGAGCATCCCTAGCTTTAATACCATAAGTTAATATGTGATGTGTTATGCAATGTGTAGTTCTATATAGTACCTATATAATATTCATATGATGTGTTGTGTCATTGCATATAGCACTTGTGTATTTGAAGCACTGTATATAAGTACAATTAGTACATACGTTATGTGCGATGTTAATGAGGTATTGTGTACTTACATTGCTCTCATATGTTTTGTGCAGGAAACAACGAACGACCTCCTGATGTACTTTCTGGGATGCTAACCGGTGGATTCGGCAGCCGAGGTAAGTTTACAAACTTTTTCCACTTCTATGTTCGTTATGCGTTGTATCCACAAGTGGATTGAAAGATTGTGGTTTAATGCTTTGTTTTATCGCAGGGGAAAGCTCAAAGACCCAAGTTCCAGGTTTGTTAAATTTTTTTTTCATGTTTGTTGTTACTAAATAACCTTAGGTTGATTTAAAGTTCATTTGTTTCCCGCTAAATATTCTCTTTTTTATTGTCCTAGGTCCAAGTTCAACCCAGAAAGCAAAATCTCCAGGTAAGTTGGTGTTTCTTAAAAAAGTTGGCATAATTGATATTTTCTTCATCATTTTGATGGTAGTTTTTCCCCCGCCGCACATTTTAATGTTGGTATTGTTACATCACAGAGGTTGAAGGTGATTCAGTGAAGCGTGAAGCTCTTGACGTCATGAAAAATGAAGCGAAATCAAGGAATTCATCTGAAGGTGAACTTTCCTTCTACAAATTAAACAACAAACATACGGGATAATGCGTTGTAACTCGATGCTTTGTTAAGTGATGCTTAACTTGAGTGTTACTCAATGTTAGCTAAAAGTTGTGACATAACTAATGTTATCATCATCTGAGCACAATAACCATCTGTCCGGTGTTGTTTGGACCGAACATTTTAAAACATCTTTCATTCATCTATTTTTAAACATTACCACAATTCGCGACTTGTATAAGTTATTTTTCTAGATGCGACTTCTGAGCCAATGGCGCCAGACTTCGGGGCGCTGGGGAGTGTGTCTTGGTCCCCTGAGTCAGGGGTGACCTTTGACCGACTGACCTTGGCACAAATCGTGACCTCTGCTGGCCACAACATCCCCTCCACTGGGGGCGGTAAGTGCTTGGTAACCATGACAACAAATGTCAGCTTTATTTAATGGTGGAAAAAAGAAATCCTAAAAACAATCGATTGGCGGCTTACTGGTTTTGTTCGGATTTCAAATGATTCTAAAACACAGTCACAGTGCACGGTTCTTCTCAGCATTTCAATAATAATATCGAGCTATAACATCCAAATAAATTAAAATATATTTTTAAACGTTTCAACAAAAGCTCTTAACATCATCAATGTAAAATGAAGTAAAGAAAAAAAAAAACTTTAAGAATACAAAAAATAAAAAGACAATATAACTAACAGGGAAGAAGGCGATGTTATAGTTTGTTTTTACAAAAACAACTTTGGGTTGTTGGTTAAAGCAGTGGTTCTCAACCTTTTTAGCTTACGGACCGGTAAAATTTCAAAACAAATTTTGCGGACCGGTGGACCTACAAAAATCAAACCAAAATGGATTACGACAAAAGTATTCAACTAAAGACTTTTTAGCTTTTACGTACAACCGGTCTTACATTTTAGGACTTTAACGAGCTGTAACCCACTTTTAAACAGTTGGGCACAACACTGGCAGCATTGTGACGTTTGTGCAAAGTTCTAAATTTGATAGAGAAGCCTTCAACATCTTGCATTTTGCAATTGAGATATAAATTTGTAATATATTTGGCGGACCGGCAGGAACGTTGACGCGGACTGGCGGTTGAGAACCACTGAGTTAAAGCACTCCGCTGTGGAGTTGCAAATGTACGAAGCCTGTGTTTATCGATGATTCATTTGTGAAGGTCTGTTGGACCGGTTACTTCGAGCTTGTGGGGAGCTTTTGGAAGCCGAGGATTGCAAGGAGTTGTTCCACATGAGTAACCACGCCCCGCTCAACAAAATAAAAGACGCGCTGAAAACTTTCATCAGCAAGGAATACTTCAAGGGGAAAACCCCTAACAATGATGACATACAGGTAATAAGGAGATTTTATGAACAAGTTTTATTGGTAATTGATGATATTTATAAATGCCAAACTGTCCAATTTAATTGTAATGTGAATAACTAGAACATACAACCCGTCCGACCTAAATCTGCCATTCGTCGAGTCCCTGGTCGGACTATGCAGCCCTACAATTTAAATAATAAAAGTACAGTGTGTACACTGTACAGTGATACATACAGTAATTCACTCATAGGGGTGTCATATAATATTTCATCCACCCGCAATGTATGGAAAAATAAAATCTACCGTGGCTATTACGTCTTATGTGTAGTTTGCGCCTTGTCAGGAAATTTGATACTGTGCATACCGGACCCTGGTGGTCTTGCGTTCTTACCCGGCCTGCAGCCCCGGCTCACACTTAACGTTGTCGATTGTTCAGATGGCGGTTGAAATCTTGTCGGAGTCGTTCCGCAACGATGTTGAGCGATTCTTCCGAGGAGCGAAGGTTATCCAGGATGTCGACATCGTCGAGTCCAACCTCTCCCTCCACCGATGCTTTGTGAGGAAAACAATGCAGGCATTGTTCCAAGAAGGTCGGCAAATAATAATTGTTACCCGTAAAAAAAGGGTTCGCGAATAACTCTTTTTAAAATCATATACCCCACCCAAAATGGGTAAATCGAATGCAGCAAAGCAAGTGAACCCATCCAGATAACTTCGCTAAATCTACTTCCTTTTTTTTCATTTGGCAGTATTCTTTATTGAGCGTTTTGCTTTTATGTTAATTTCATTGCAAGGGATTGTAAATCAGTAAAAAAGTAAGGGTGTTGCAAAGTAAAATATTTAAAAGTTTGTTGCCACGTGCCACAGGCAATTTTCTTAACGCCCGTCTGCAATAAGTTAAACACATTCAATTTAATTTATTCATCATGTATCAACATCTGTAGTTGTGTTGTGCCATCCAAGACAATGCTTGATATCTTGTTTGTGGCAAATATTAATGAAGTGATTTTTCCAGAATCTTCATCATTTGCTTCACGCTTGGGTGGTCACGTGCGGCTCATGCTAGCAACATTTATACGCTTGAATGAGCACCTGCTTAAAGGTGGAAGAAAATCTCTGAGGAAACATTTCGAGGATTGTGAGGTGAGTAATGTTTTTAAGTCCAATATATCCACTACAGCTTTATAAACTGTTGATTTCGAAATAAATAGAGTCCGAACGTGTTTCTTAATAACCTTAGTAGACAAAACTTCCTTAATATACATTTTGAGTTAAGGTAATGCAACTGCTGAAGTAGGCGATGAATATAGTTTTAAAATACGAATTGTTTTTCATTTTAATTGAACGCAAATAGTTTTATGCATGTCATGCTAAAATTGATTCTGGTCTCCTAATGTTTAACATTCAAGCATTCTTTTTTTTTCGGTTGTCCCTTAACCCTGTGGTTTGTTTTAGGACATCCTGACCGGTGAGTCTGACCCGATCCCCCGGATGTTCGAGATCCTTCTCTACCCAACGCTGGTTGCCCCTGGTAACGACAGAATCCTGCCCATGTTCGACCGATTGGTGGGGCTAGCGAGCGTCAACCAAGACCAGATCGACCAGTTCGTCATTTCCCACCCAACACCCAAAGTTAAACTGGTTAGTGGTTAAAGTTGGGGCTATCTGTAAAGTTGCCCTAACGTAAAGTTTTTGTATTGAAAGAGGAAAGTTAAGTTGTGTTTTGTTCTAGATCAGACCTGGACAAACTTCTGCCTCTGAGCAGTCCTGCGGGTCTTTTTACGTAAAACAATTAAAACAAAAATAAGCTTTTTTACGATTTTCTTTTTCTAGATATTTGAAATTTTTAGTGAATAAGTTAACACTTGTAAGGCATCCTCACCTATTTCCTAGCTTGTCAAAACGTTTCCTATATGACCCTCTGTCAAAATAATTCACCATCCCTATCTTAACATGTTGTTTATTTTTTCTAGGCGCATTCATCAAATGAAAATGACGACAACAAAGAAGAAGAAACTCCAAAAAGTTTGTTTTAAATTTATATTAGTTGAAAAAATCAACAAAATTTAATAGAAACTGAGCTTTAACATTTCAAGTATAAACATTAATATCAGAATTCAGGCCAAAAGAGTTTTTTATTGTCGAAGTTTAACAAGTAAGTTTTTGCAGAATCGTGGAAGAATGAGCTTCCATCGGAGTGGGTTGAAACGATTGTGAGCGACATCGAAAAGCAACACTCGATGGCACCACAACCTCCCTTCAGTGAAGCGTATCTGTCCGGGATGCCAGCAAGCAAGCGACGAAAGGTGAAACAGCAAGTTTTAGATTTAATGATCCAAACTTATTGTTCATGTTGTTAATAAACTTTGTTAAATTTTAATTATTAAACATTATTATTTTTGATAAAACGTTTGTTGTTTTAATCGCTTGTTGTATCTATCAAAGCTAACATCAGGAAAAATGATAAGTTTACTTTCAATCTGCTTCATTTCTCAGCTGAATGTCGCGCAAACTTCTTTACAAATTTTTAAAATAACTATTTTTTTTTCACAAATCAAGGTGAAAAGTAAAGCTAACTATAAAACGTGCTAAATCACCATAAACATTGCATTGAGCATTCATGTTATAATTTGATCCAATATATTGTGTACTTAGCTTGCGGTGTTAAGGTACCGACATCATGCAAAGTATTCCAAACTAAACTAATATTCTGTGTTTAGGTTGTTTCCTGAGATTTTTGACGTCGGCAAAAGTTTGCAAGATTTTTTTGATATTGGTGATGGTTTTATTTGTGTCACAAATTGTTTAATGCAACTTGTTTTGTGGTTATGTTGGAATACTCTCTTTGTAAAGCAAATCTAACATCTTAATTTATGATGCCTGGCTTAAAAACTAATTTGATTAATTCTAATTCTTCTTAGCTTGTATATTATCATTCAGTTTTTGAGTGTTTTATTCGTTAAATGCCTTTTATCCAGCTATGCTTCATACAGGATCCGTTTGAACGTGATTAAAATTTGTGGCAAATTAAATCAATCGTTGGTTTTCTCAGAGAAATACTTTATTTGTCAGGTCGCAAATTTATAGCATTTAGTGCAAAGATTTGCATTCTCTTGATTATAATTGGAACAATTTAGTAACAATACAAAAAAGTGCATAGAAACAATAAAGCAATGAATAGATTGTTAAAATGACTGAATACAAAATCACACAATAGACTAAATGATAGCTACAGTGGAGTTAAGACAGCTACAACGTTTCACCATGATTGTTTGGGGGCTTTTTGTGCTGGAAATATTGCCAGTGACCCTTTGCTGTGGTCATGGATGGTCGCCCACAGATAGATGCAGGTTTCTTTATTGAGGATTTTGATCAAATTGTCATATTCCGGCTCATTCTCAAACATCCAAGAGTGAATAGACCGATCTTCGTTGTAGAACAACAAGTTGCGGTGTTTGGCCACGAATTCAACAGCAACAACGAAAAACTTGCCGACGTTTATGTGCATCTGGATCTTGTTGCGATTCCAAACGTCGTCCTGCATCTCCTTGTTAAGCCCAGCGATGTAAAACTGATCACTATTCTTCACATTTAGAAACACCCCTTCTTCTATTCTTTTCTCCAAAGTGTCGCCAACAACCACAGGCTTCACGCAGATTTTCGAGTGCGCGTATTTCCAGTCGAAGTTCTGACAATCTTTGTTGCAGTAGAAGGTGGCGTAGCACCGCGAGCATTTCCTCAACGCACAGTCGTGCTTCCCGCACCAACCACACAACGCACCTAACCTGTCCACAGCCCGGTTGAACTTGCGCGAAAGTTTGGCGAGGAACATCCTGGAATCCTCGTCGAGCGCGTAAACCATGGGGACAGTCCCGTCTTCCATTGGCTCCGACGGGTTCCCTCCATACTTCACCAAGGTTTTGAGCAAGTCGCGTCTGTTTAATATCGTTAACAAGTGAAAAAGTGTCCATTGCTTGCCGTCGTCCAGCTTGGCCTTGATGTTAGGGTCCGAGCCATTATCGAGAAGCAACGTTCCCATCTTGCCGTCCTGGTTTGCGCCGAGAGCCATGAACAGCGCTGTGTAGCCGAAGTTGTTTGTGGCGTCGATGTCGGCGTCGGCTGTAATGAGCAAAGTACAAATGTCGAAGCAGTGGAATAAGGCTGCTGTATGGAGCGGCGCCATCCCAGTCTCGTCCTTCTTGTTCACAAACTCAAACAAACTTTCAGACTTTGATAGCTTGGACATTTGTTGCGCGAAATCCTGCATTTTCGCTTTGTTGTCGCTCAAGCGAACGATTCTTCCCTGCGCAGAATTCCTTTCCCTGTATTTCTTGGGGAGTTTCTTTGGGACGATCTGGGAGTAATAAAACCGTCGGTAATATTTTCCGTTTGCTGATTTTAACTCTTCATAACGCTTTTGTAGATAATCAAGGAACTGCAACGACATTGCTGTAATTTGAGTGTATTTGCAGCTTTCAAATTTGGTTTGAATTACACAGTTTTTTTTAGCAGCCCACGATATAACCACTTACGAAATTATTAATAAAACTTCCGCATTTTTAATTTTGCTTATGAACATTAAAAACAGTTTTGTCAAAATGCGTAAAAGTTTTGAATTTGGTTGTAGTTGTTTGTCATAAATGTTGTTTCCAATTTAATTTAATAAAAAAAGTATATTTAAAAATGTAAAAACGTAAAATTAAAATCATTTAACTGTCTATATAAGTAATTAAGATATGTTTATTGCCTGTTATTGTCAGTATTTGGTTTTCTTTGACCTTTTTAAAAAACTTTTGAAACCATTTTTGTTGTAAACTTAATAATAAAAAATTCTGAATTTTATGTAATGGTTGAATGAACATTTATTTTTAAAAGCAGTCATCCATATAAAGTTAAATAATTGTGGGGTGTTTGGGAAAAGTTAATTTATTAATACTTGTTAATATTTATTGAGTTATAAACTTCTAATGGAAAAATTTCCAGTGTGATATTGCTACCATCTGAAGTAAAAATCAAAGAGGATTGTCGTTATAGAATCAAAAAAGAAATTTTGTTTAATTAAAACTGTCACTTTTTTCTTTTGTACAACGAAGAAAGAAAATGAATTACCTCTTGTGACAAATATTGACAGGAACTTAGAGCAGACAAATTACAGCGTAGATTGTCTGGACGTTCATGTGTTTATAAGAAGTCTAGTTTAAATTAGTTGTTATTGTGGCATTATTCGAATCGAGCTGACACTAAAATGCTTTAGTAATAATACTAAATAATAATAATCGGCGCTCTTTCACTATTGTACCTATAGGTTGTAAAAAAATTTTGTAAGGCAAATAATATTGATTCAGACTGCCAAGCTAAATCGTTGTTGCTTGCATAACACAAAGAAAGAAGTTTTTGTTAAAAAGGCCTATTTTGAATAGTTTAGTTAAATTGACAAAATAATTATGTCGTTTTCTTATCTGATAGGTTGTCTGGTTTGTTGGCCAAGTTATGAAAAGTGAAATAATGAAACTAGCGACTGAACAAAAAGCTATAAAGTCGGAAATAAATGAGGTGAACGTTGTATTTTTTAACTAATTATTAAATTAATTCACAATTGTCTTTAAGTTTGTTTTGATGTGCATATTAAATCAATCCTGGAGCTGGTGTAGAATATTACCCTGACGTACAATATTGGGGTTAGGCTGGGTCAAGTAGTATTATTAAATGTAAATATAATATTGCATGACCCAACCATACACAAACGCCTACTCGCACTCTAACCCAAATAATGTGCGTTGATTTAATAATGGTGGTAGGATTTTAGACCAGCGCCCTAACCTGTTATCCATAAACACAATGTTTGAAGTGTTAGAGCAGTAGTTTTACTCCGTCTTTAATTTTTCAGCAACTTGCGAATGTTGTGAAGAATTTGCAGCAGGAAATGTCGTTGAGCACGGACGGACACAATCGAATAACTTCTGACAGCCAGAATGCCCAGCAATTCATTTCTGTGCTTGAAGCAGGATTTATTCATGGATTGAAGGTTGTTATTTGTCCACCTTACTTTAATTTTTTTCTATTAATTGAAAAAAGTAACTGTCTGACTAAACATTAGACAGCTCCAACATTGTTTTTTACTTTTTTAGAAAATTTTAGTTGTACTGTGCATCTTTAATATATTTGTACTTGTTTTAACATTTGCATGATCTTACTTTGGCGAATCGGGGTGTTTAGTTAGGGGTAAGAAGGCTGCTGACCCTATAGACGAGGGCCGACGGCTGCCTAAGTCTCTTACAAGTTCTTAATCCGACTCCAAAGGAGCAGGCCGCTAGAATACCTGTCCTTAACTTCTTGTACTCTAGACAAAGACACTTCACTCAGTAGATGTTGCCCGTCGAGTATATTAACAAATCTCAGCAGTACATACGATAAACGGAGCGGTGATTCAAGCCGCTATTAGTAAGACGTATAAAATAGAATGAATGCGAAACGTTGAAAACGCACAATTCGGCGTTAGGTCACGCGTCAGTGAACAACGGTCATGTGTATGTGACGTCTAAGTAGGCTAACTGCTACAGAATCCCCCTTCCAATGAACAAGTCAGACGTAGGAAGGGTTGTTCATTAAAGAAAAAAGAGATCTGAAAGATTGATGTTAGCATATGGTTTGGGTGCGTGTCAAAAACTTTGAGACACAAAGAGATATAGCATGCAAAAGGTAGTGAGCGAAACACATGTGTGGCGTAATAAGACAACAATATATTTACAACTCAACAGAGCAACGTTTTATGGGTGTTTTTATAATTTTTCGGTGGCGAGTTTTTAAAAGATTGTACACAAACGATATAAAAATACAATACAGGAAGCAATAAAGTGTTGGCTGTGCCGTGTATGGTCACAACAACTGAAATGGGCAGCTAATGGCTGTCTGTTTTGTAAACAATAAATGGTTTTGTTTGAACGAACCCTTTTAACGCGAATACATTTATGACGTACATTGATAAAATGCGATACATCGAATAATAGATACATGGCGATCAATTTCATGCACAATTCAGTAAGCTTAGCATTTGGCTTCGGGTATTTAGCAAACATATAATTTGGGCCTCTGTATCGCTATGTTAGCGCTGTCAGACACCAACTCTGTCAGCTGTAACGCTGCAGTTGTTAGTTTGTTAGTAAGGAGGGTCTGGTAGGGGTTAGGGGTACGTTAGAGGGAATAGGGTTGTTTGTGTTTGTGAAGGCATAGGAGTGAGTCGTCTAGCAATTATATGTAGTCGACTTCTTGCTGGAAGAATTTCCAGAATTGTTTGAAGTTTGCGTCCCACGCGGTATAATGATTTTTCAGTAAACGACGTGAATTTGTCATAGAATTCACTGGATACTGCTGTAGGTTGAACTTCGTTGCAGATAATGTGTGAAGCGTATTCACACCAGCTTATGCTTTGAAGCTCAATGGTATGTTTACGAAGTGCATTGTGAACGGCGTCGTTGGAGTAATCCGGAATTCCAACTGGTATAGGTCTTGTGTATAGGAAACGCCGTGAAAATAGGTAGACTTAGCTTGGGATATTCTTCTCAAGGACGTCCATCAGATCGTCATCTGATGGGTGTGTCTCGAATATCTTATCGCCAGCGATAAGTTATTCCACTCGATATGTCATCCAAAGTCTAGGGTTCAGCGAAAGTGGTTTCTTTCGAATTAGGAAGAATTTCGCTGCAGGTTTGACGCGTAAAAAACGCTTGCGTTTTCAAAGTTGCACTTGTGTGTTCGTTGACGGCTCAGCTGTATTGCAGTGAGCTAAATTTGGACTTTGGCCTGTAGGTTATTGAGATCTCGTCCTACAAGGGAAGTCGATCCAGCGTGGGTTTTTAATTCTCCAGGGGAGATTGATGTTTGGGTGAAGCTAAAGTTAGTCCACCAGGTCGCAAACAAATGTCGTTGCTTTAAGACATTGTAGAAAACACCTGTTGATCGGTCCTGCTTCATAGTAGAAGGGCTCCGGGGTATTGATGATGTTGGTTTGCGAAAAGTATGCCTTGTCATTAAAATGCAGATTTGTTAGTTGTGCAGAAGTAGCTAACAGGTAAAATATTGAAAACAATTAAAGCACAAACAAAAATAGTCCGTGAAATCGTAGTCTGATGTCCTGTGACATTAACTAATCACGATATCTGGCTTGGAGGCGAATGTTACGTCCTCTAGATGTAGTCTGCTCCATCTGAGGTGGTGGGCAACTGTCTTCATCTTCGGTGACATCTGTTGAAATGTCGTTGCTATCTGACGGCTGTCGTTGAACAGTTAACATAGCGTAGGCGGTTTTCAAGCGGTCAATGGAAACGTTGTCGGGTTTTCCATTTTTGTCAAGCTTGAAGTACTTGTCGCTTCTGTCAAGAACTTTATATGGCCCGTCATAGAGGGGGGCCAGACTTGGTTTTGAAGCGTCGTTCCTCACGTAGACGTGTTTGCAGGTCATCAATGCCTTGTCGACGTAGTTGGGCCTTTTGTTTCGCGGCCGTGTCGGCTTGTATCGCTGTTTGTCCATGTAGGCGCGAATTTTGCAAAGAATGCTTCCTGCTGTTGCCTCGCTTTCTGGCGGCGTAGTGGCAAAAACGTCATTTGGCAATTTTAGTGTTTGCCCGTAGAGGAGTTCTGCTGGCGAGCACTGTAGATCCTCTTTCCACGTTGATCGCAACTGCAGCATAATGAGCGGCAGGTTGTAGTACCAGTCCTCTGCTGAAGTCTGTGCTCTTAGACACGATTTTAGCTGTCTATGAAATCTTTCGATTTGGCCGTTGCTTTGTGGATGAAATGAGGTGGTTGTATTGTGTTTTATTCCCAAGTATTCCATTAGTTCCTTCCACTGGCGTGATGTGAACTGAGATCCACGATCTGTGGTCAAAGTGTTGCATATTCCATATCTTGAAATCCAGGTGTGTAGAAAAGCTTCTAACACGGTTTCTGTTGTTATGTCTTTAAGAGGTGCAAATTCCGTCCATCTAGAAAAACGATTTGTCATGGTTAGAATGTACCTGTAACTGTTGCTGTTATTTAACGGTCCCACTATGTCTGCGTGCACACATTCAAATCTTCTCTCAACTGGTTGGAATCGTCCAATTGGAGTGAAATTGTGTCGTGTTACTTTGCAAGTCGCGCATTCGTGGCATTGTCTGGTCCAGATGCGAACATGCTTCTTCATATGTGGCCATACGTAGCGTTTTGCAATCAGTTCGATGGTGGGTTTGATTCCTGGGTGGGTCACGGAGTGTAGAATCCGGAAGACGTGATGTCTGAACCCTTGCGGAATGTATATTCTTGGCACAGAGCTGGAAGTGTCACACCACAATTCCGTCTTCATGGTTGGTGGAGTGAGTTTTTGTAGCGACATGCCAGTGCCGTTGTCCAATAGGGCTTTCAATTCTGGGTCTTCTTCTTGCGCTTGTGCGATGGCTTTCCAGTCGATCGCTTCCGTGTTGAGTTGAATGTGATTGAGCGCGTTTCTTGACAAGTGATCGGCTACGACGTTATCTTTTCCTGCTACATGCTCCATGGATGTGGCGAATTCGGCGATGAAGGCCAAGTGTCTCGCTTCTCGCGGAATTATGCGATCCGCATTCGATGTGAAAGCGTGAACGAGAGGCAAATGGTCGGTGAAAATCGTTGTTTCTCTCTCTCCAATGTAATATATGAAGTGTTTCACCGCAAGGTAAATGCCAAGTAATTCGCGTCCAAACGCGGAATACTTTTGTTGGGTTTTGTTGAAAGCTTTTGAGAAAAAAGCTAAAGGTTCCCATTTTTGGTCTACACGTTGTTGTAGAACCGCGCCGCATCCAAGGTTTGAAGCGTCACTCGTTATTGACAGTGGTGCATCTAATAACGGATGACAAAGTGAAACGGCGTCTGATAATTTGTCCTTTGAAGCTTGAAAGGCCTGTTTCTGTTCTTCGGTCCAGGTCAAGGCTTGTCTTGTTCCTTTGCGTTTTAGCATTGCATACAAGGGTGCTAGGGTTTCCGCGCACTTCGGTAAAAACCGATTAAAGTAGTTTAAGCTCCCTAAATGTTGTCGCAGTTGCCTTTGGGTCTTTGGGAGTTGAACTTTTTGCAGTGCCTGGATTCTGCGTTCTGGCGGTCGAATTCCTCTGCCTGAAATAACATGTCCGAGAAATTGCAATTCCCGTCTTGCGAGCTCACATTTCTTCGTGTTGACATAGAGATTGTATTCTGCGAGTCTGCCAAGCACACAACGTAAGTCAGTTTCGTGCTGTTCATCGTTTGTTGAAAATACTAGGATGTCGTCTAGATATACCAGGCAGTTTGGTATTTCTTTTAGCACATCATTCATGAATGTTTGAAAGCATCCTGCAGCGTTTTTGAGGCCTTGTGGAAGTCTCGTCCAAGCAAATGGTTTTCTGCCTGGCGCAATTGTGGCCGTCTTATGCTGGTCTTCGCGCCTTACGCCGACGGAGTAATATGCGTCCTTTAAGTCTAGTTTCGAAAATATCGTCGATCCTCTGAGGAAATCTGTGCAATCTTGTATCATTGGGATTGCTTTGTTGGTGCTCGAATTTGTTGTGGCTAAGTTCAGTTTGCGAAAATCCACTGTGACGCGATATTTGCCGTTCGGTTTGGCAACTAAATTCACAGGGCTGCCCCATTCTGACTCGATCGGTCTTATTAGGCCTTGTTTTTCCCAAGTGTCGAGTTGTTCGTTTAGCGCTTTGAACTTTTCTGGGTGTAGGCGTCTGGGTTTCCCTTGAAAAGGTTTTCCCGTCGTTTCCAGCTTGATCTGGTACTTGTGTATCGGGGGCTTGTGGTAATCTGGCTGTGGATTTATCAGTTCTGGAAAAGAACTGAGAATTCTGGCAAATCGTCGTTCGACCACGCTTTGTGGTTCCATTTGATCCGTTTGCATGTCAATAAGTTCATTCGTTGATGTGTTGCGTAGTTTTTGGTCGGCAATGCTCACATCAAGTGTGTTTTTGCCTAAAAAGTCACATCCAATAATTGGGTAGGCGACGTCGGCTACTATAAATGTATGTGTCATTTCCGTAGAAAATCCCAAATCTAAAGTTAGAGTTTTCTGTCCATACGTGTTAATTGGGGTTCCCGTCGTAGTGGAGAAATCACGCCTGTTGTCTGGCTTTGCGTGAGGTTGTGGACGAATGAAGGAAAATGGACTTCCACTGTTGACTAAATATCGTTGGCCTGTTTTTGTGTCCTTTACAAACGGCAAAGTAGCTGTTTCGTTTCTTGAAACGTGGTTGACCGACTGTTCCTTTGTAGGGTGATCCTGTGTCCAACAACAGGGAGCTTCGCAGGTTCTTGCCCGCGCGCCAAATTTTAAGTGTTTCCAACAATAACAGGAGTTATTTTGGAATGCGCGTCTTGAAGTCTGGGGTTGAGTCCAAATGCTTTTTCTTCTTGCTTGATGTTGAGAAGTTCTGTTTCTTCTTGGGTTCCAATTGGTGCTCGTGGAGAATTGCCTAGTCTTGGGCTTGACAGATTCTTGAACTTGAGTTGTAGTCTTCTCTTCTCTCATTCGTGTGATATCTAACAATATCTGGGAGAGTTGTTTTTGTATTGTTTTTTCTCCTTTGGTCTTTACCTTTGGTTCATTACTGCTGTCGTCACTGGTGTCATCAGATTCGCTGCTTTGTTCGCTGGTCTGATTATTCCATTCGCGGGATTCCTTGCAAAGCTGGTCCGATTTTTGTGCTCTTGCGGCCAAGTCGTTCGGATCCAAGGCAGTTATGGTCGCGCGTTGCCATCTTGGGATTTCGTCGATGAATTGTCTGTTGACTGAAGCCCTGATTTTGTCGATCTTTAATTCGTCCTCTCCTCCTATCACGCTGATGAGCCTTTCAGCGTAATGTGATGGTAGTTCTTTCTGTCTTCGCTTTGTTTTGGTCAGTCTGTCCAACCAACCTGATTCATTCTGGAGGCTATAAGCTTCTAACGTTGCCTTTTTTAGTGTTCCGTACTTGTCAGTTGTTTGCCTTCCCGCTTTCTTAATTTGAGTGTCCAAAACATGGAAACGAGGCATAGCTTCTGACAGTTGTTTGTATCGCGTTACGTCGGTTACTTTGTGTCGGTCAAAGATGTCGTCCACGAGGTCAAACCATTGTCTTACTTTCCCTTTGATCATATCGGGCACTGTGTAGTCAGGTTTTCGTTCCCTCTTGCGCTTGAACGGCTTCTTGCTGGTCTTGGACTTCTTTGACTTTCTTCTTTCTTCAGATGATGTTGAGGTGTCGTCACTCTCGTCAGATGAGGCGTCTGTTGTGTGGCGCCTTTCTTGGGAGGTCTGTTTTTCAGGTATCAACTGCTCTATTCGACTGGCTTCGTCTTTTTCAAGGCTTAGTTCCGCAATATTCTGCAGTCTAGATGTGCTTGATTGGTCCTTAAGGACTCCAGGTGTGGAGAAGCGGTTTAGAAATGTTTGTGCCCGCTTTACTGCCAGCATACTGTTCTTCATTATTTCTCCCAATCGCCGTAACAGAGCACCAGATTCTTCTCGAAGTTGGTCTACTTCGATGTCGTTGTGATGTCCTTCTGTTTGCAGTGCTTTTTCCGCTTGCTCTTTGTGATCTTGCACCCGCATTTTTGATTGCTTTGCATCTTGGGGATGCTTGTCCAGTGACTGGATTTTTGTCAGCAAAGTCGGCTCCATTCCGTCAATATCAGTTGACGACTGAGCGCTTGTCTTTGACATAGTGCGTGTGGTGGGGTTAGTAGGTAGGGTTAATTGCAAAAATGATTAGTTTAGGTTAGGTCAGAGTTCGATTTCTGACAGAAAACAGAGGGCTTTTTTGTTAGCTACAGCGGTTAGAAAACCGGTCTCAGTTCGCGCGATCTATGCCGTGAGAAACCGGATGCTATTTCTGTGTTAGCCAAAACTCTGCTAAGCTTAACGCGACAGCTATGCGCTTAATATACAGCAGTGTACTTAAAATATACAGTGCCAATCCAACATTCATTCATGCACAACGCACAACATACATTGGTCTTGAACTAATTATTCAATTAATTAACACAATACTTTTGCAGAAAAATTTGACAATTTATATTTTTGAAAATTCGACTTGCGAACTATAAGTAATCTTCGAACGAAAATCCCTTGTCTGTCTTACTAATTTAATAGTTGTGATGTGAAGAAAATCGCACGTCCTTCTGAAGTTCCCTGGGGCCGAGATCGTGTACGATGCCTGCTCCGCTCCTCCAAAATAATCCTTTGACGCTAGGTCGTCTTTAAGGTCGCACGCTGCCGGTGCGGGGAACGTGAAGAAATCCTGGGCTGTTCGTACGAGAGGATCTTCCCGGGGGCCGTTGAAAAGGCGATGTATCTTCTTCGCGGAGAGACGATTGACTGTCGTCTTACTGGTTGTCGAAATTTAAGTCCGTGTGCTTTTCTGAGACTTGCCTGCTGAAAAGTGCAGTGTTCGGTTCTTCGATACCTTCTGAAGAACAAGGGGGTCACCAGTTTGGCGAATCGGGGTGTTTAGTTAGGGGTAAGAAGGCTGCTGACCCTATAGACGAGGGCCGACGGCTGCCTAAGTCTCTTACAAGTTCTTAATCCGACTCCAAAGGAGCAGGCCGCTAGAATACCTGTCCTTAACTTCTTGTACTCTAGACAAAGACACTTCACTCAGTAGATGTTGCCCGTCGAGTATATTAACAAATCTCAGCAGTACATACGATAAACGGAGCGGTGATTCAAGCCGCTATTAGTAAGACGTATAAAATAGAATGAATGCGAAACGTTGAAAACGCACAATTCGGCGTTAGGTCACGCGTCAGTGAACAACGGTCACGTGTATGTGACGTCTAAGTAGGCTAACTGCTACATTACCTTCTACCAATTGCTTTGTAGGTTTCTTATTATGAAAAGAAACAAAGCAAAGGGTTGCCAAGACCCCAATTCTGGAATTTGGTTGCAAAAATAAGCCATAAAGATACTTTGAAACAGGTCAGTGTCTAAAGATTTATTAGATTACTCTTTTGCAAACAAGGTTTTATTCTGTCCAAAACTAATTTTAATAAAATGATCTTGGTGCGGTATTAGGAAGACTTGGGGTTAACTATAAATGAAATTATTCTTTTTAAAATTATTAAACATCTCTAATCTATTTGTTCAGGCGAAAAGTTTGAAGATGATAAAATCGACGATAGGTTTGTGTCGAGCTTGGCTGCGACTTGCGCTCAATGAAGAAGCGCTCACGTCATATTTATCGTCACTTCTCACAAGTTCAGAACACAAAACAATCCTCAACCGATACTACGACTCATTTGCCCTGTTCCGTGACGCTGAACAGGTTTCTACTTTTGTAATATTTCAAACTTTATTCTTTAGACACAATTTTTACGATAATTTTATTTTATGCTCAGGCCGATATTTTCCTGCGATATTTGCAAGGTGCAGAGAACCTTGAGTTTGGGCTTGCCAGCAATTCATCGGTCCTCAACGTTTGGGTTCGAACCCCGCTTGAAATGGCAGGAATTATCGCACCAACAATGACCAAGTAAGTTGTGAACGGAAGTGGCTGCAAACAAACTGTTATATTCAGTGATCAGTCTTGTGTATAAGATTTTTCTTTATTTTATCAACATCTTTAGTGACCTTACTTCATAGAATTTTTTTATGTAATTTTTTTTATTTTGAAAGCATGAAAAGTAAGGCAAACCCTTTTTGTCTTTTTTAAAAGATTGAAAAATCCTGTTTATCTGGTCATTTTTTGTAGGTTATAAAGTCATGGTAGCTCTTGTTATAAAAAAAAAACTAGTTGTTTTCACCCTAAAATCATGTGTTTAAAAATGATCAGTTGTTATTAAAAGATGTATGTATAAAATAAATAGAACAATACAGTTAAAAGCTAAAAAAGTGTTCCCTATTTTTTGACCTTTTAATATGTTTTACATTAACTTTTACTCTTTACCTGTTCATCCTAACAAACTTGACCCGACCTCTTGACCTCTATATGTTGACCTTTGACCCTTGGTGCGAGCCTTTGTCTTGTTGCTGTAGACCGCTCATCAACAACAATAATTATGGTGCGGCAAATGTGCCTAGACCGTCGCTGTGGCAACTCGGACGTCCTTCGTTTGACCACCGGGGGAGCTCATCATCAGGGAGCAGTCGTCACGGAAGTTTGCAAACACCGATCTCAGTTTCACCGACCGCCAGGTAAAATAATCGAGAGCATAAGATTTCTATCCAATAAATGAAAAGACATCCTGAGATTGAAAAATACAATTTCAAAGTAACAAATTTTGCCAATGTTTTTGTGGCATTCGTAATAGTGGCTTACACTTATATTTCTAACAGTTCAATTTATTATAAAATAAGCGTTTTTGGAAAATGCTTATGGGTGCCTAAGTTTTACGATCTTATTTTTGTTCTTTTGGCAAGGTCTTTTGATTGATAATTTGAGTGCAACAAATCAAATGTATTTTCCCTATTGTTTTTAGGATTTTATTGTAGTATTTCAGTTTTGTTTATGGTGAAATTACGACATTCCACTTAACTACAACTCCCCATGCAACAATTGTTTATTGTTTCTGGTGCAGCTTTTTTTTAGACTATGCAATAGTATGGCAACAAATACCAACTTTATGTGTTTCAGTGAATCATCAGAGACGAATCATACTTCTTTATTGCCATTAAATAATGCCCTGTCGTTGCCGCCAAATATTGCCGCATCATTGCCAGTTCAAGCCAGCAGATTGTCAGGTTTGAAAAACTTTATTTTAACTGGTAACTTTAATCCTTAGATCTCTTCTATGTAAGTTGAAGCACTAATCCAAATAATTTTTTTGCAGGAGATAAATATAACTTTTTGGTTTATTGTTTACACATTTTAACAACTGAAATGAACTTTTACCCATACACAAATGCTCTGCAACATTTTGTCATTATTATATGGGCCGAAAATTTATTTTCGGGACATATCTTGTTTTTGCCGCTATTCTTTTTTGGTTTTTATGGTTTTTTATGGTTTGCTTGATATGTTTCAGACAGATTTTTGTCCAAAGCATTATAGAAAAAGTATACATCGTAGAACTTCGTAGAGCGGTATGAAGGTGCGATGTAGAGGTTTATGAGGCTGCACCCCTAGGCGCCTTCAACTGGGGGACAAAAAACAAAAGTGTGACGTAATCGTTTTAGTTCATAACAGCTATCTACTCCTATCTAGCGGCAGAAAAACTTCCATACAGAATGCTTTCGTATCATTTGCTTTATTCAGCTCGCGTCGCGACGAAACGGTTGCTGGCATCCCTGCAGCGCCTTATTGTCCCGTGCGTGCAGCGCTTTTGTTCGAAGTGGCTTGCCTACTAAAACTAGACGCATGCGACTTGCCTTTTATACAGGCCCCCTTAAATGAAAAAACTTATTGCTCTTACAACACATCATTACCACGCAAATTTAAATGCGAATCCTTGAGGCAGTGGACACATCTCTGTTGCACCATTCAAACATATCAACACCAGGCCTAAACAAATATAATTATACAAGGGCCGCAACAAAGCTTAAGTTTAACGCATTCTAAGCGACGACGTTACAAAGCCAGGTCATAACATGGCGTCATAAATAAATATTAAGAACACTGCGTTTATAGCAAACCATAGGCGTTAAACCATTTCAAGTCTTTAAGAGAATGACAATATTTGCTTTTTTTAAATGTTAGATGGCCGAAATGTAATAACATGGCCGTAAGCATTATCTACGTAAATTATATTTATCAAATATTTGTTTTGATCATTCCCCAAATACTACCACGCCATATTTGAACCCTTTCGCATCAAAGCCAAAGTTAAGTGGAGAAGTTTTCGGCCCATTTCTGTTTTTGCTTGCAGAAACAAATTAGGGAAAAAAAATATAATATTAAATATACAATACAAAATATAAAATATCAAATAATAAAAAATAAAAAAAAAATAAAAAATAAAATTTTAAATTTAAAATTAAAAAAAACACCAAGCCCTGAAAATATATTCCCTGACAAAATATACAACAACCGCACCCCCGTCTAGTTCTGTATTGAAAGGATAACATTATATTTTTAAATGGATCCCTGATGCTGTGTTGTTTTTGTTGGAATATCTTGTCGCTTGCTGCCCATTTGACCTGCTGCCCAGACCAGTGACAACCAACTCTAACGCCGCACTATTTTGATTGATTGAAAAATCTGGCAAAGTTTTTGTTAACGTAGTCATTTTGAAATACAGCATTAGCAGAAACAATACAACCACATTTCATATGATGATGTAGATCTTATTAAATGATGGCTTTGATTTTGCCACAAAAGTCTGCATAATATTTGCTTCAATTTGATTTTATTGTCATTTTGTGCTTGACTTGCAATTTTTCGAAACCTGGGAAATGTGGTTGAATTTTTTTGCCAAGTTTTTGTTGGTTGTTAAAACTTTGATAAATTATCTCCTGTATTTATCGCAAGCACATTTAATGAATTTTCAATTCAAACCCAAAACCCATTTTTTTACTTCAGTTGCTGGTTCTTTGGTTGAAGTTCCTCCCCAAGCAGGGACAGCCCCTTCGTGTTCGCCCCCCCAAGTTGAGGGGGAGAGGGAACGGGGGAGCGTCTTGCACAGCCGGCACCTAATGAAGCGACGCAGAAGGCCAAGAAGAAATCAGGTGAAATATTTGCAAAGTTCAGTGTTCTACATTAAATACAAATAGTTTGGAATTAATATTGGAATGATTTAGTTTTTTTAACCACAATTTAATTGTTATGGTGATTCTATAAATTTAAATATTCAGTTTTCATATACTAGATGTTTTGTGCAAAAAGTATGACCTTCTTATTTGAAACTAAATGACATCAATGCTAAGCTTAATAAAGTTCAAACATTGAAAAGTTTTTTTTTTAATATGTTTGATTACAAGCAATTTTTCTTTAGTTTATGAATATTCTGCTGTAAACATCCTTGTAGTGCTTTGGAATGTGATTTCACCTTTTAAGTTCCTTAATGAGAAGCTTATCTTTAAACAAGCTCAACTTAATCTCTTGAACAAACTCATTTGACCCCGTGGATAATTGTCTGCTTGTGATGTCAACAATGTGATTGTGCTCTCACTGTGACATCACTGTCCTGCAAACAGTCGTTCCTGTTTAAATAGCAGAGCTTTTGGCAACAATTTGCTAATCAGCACATCAACAACTGTTTTGTTGAATACAAATTGACAACCTGTCTTTACACTACTGCCAACTTTGCCACCAAATTATGCGTGATGTGAAGTTCGTAATCAGAAAATAATGGATTGCACTTTGTTTTCTTTATATAAGGCCGGCCAGGTATGCCTGATGATTTTTCTCCAATCTGATACTTGGTAGAAAGTTTTGCAATTATACCAAATGATGTCATTACTAGTTACTTTAGTCAAAATTTAAACAGGTATAAGTCATGTTTTCCAGGTCATTTAGCCAAAACTTGCTTTTAGCATTTCCTTTAATTAATAGTTTTTATTTTCTGAGAATTTTAACTTTTGCAACAGTGTTAATGCTTTCACCTCACGGCGAATCTATAAACCTCTAAACCCTGGCAGCGCACCTAGTAACCGAAACAAGCTTTATTTATGTGGTTTGACCAATTTGTCTCTAGAAATGCTTGCAAATTTCTGTTTCTGGATCCTTAATTAGCTGTAGATTAAATAAGCTAAAACTAAAAAAAATGGTAAAACAATTATATGTTTTATAATACAGATTACAGATTATTTTTTTTCAGTTTTCCCTGCCGAACCTGGTAATGTTAAAAGTGCTGGTTTAAAAGCATAATTTGCTCGGTTTGCAAATAATCACTGAAATGCACAGATCAAATGAGTATTTGATCAACACTGCTAATATTGGACTTTCCCTATATATGGCTACCCTGAAACTCTTAATGTGTGACCCCCCCACAATTGTACCGCCCTCAATTGTAACCCCGACAATTGCACCCCCCACAATTGTGTACCCCTGACATTTCTAAACCCTTTAATGTGCGTTCAGTCGTTGGACTTTGGCAGCTCAGGAACTTATGGTTCATCGAACAGCCTTAGCTCGAACTATTCAACGCAAAGCTCACCTCAGAAGAAAACAGATGAGGTGAAGGCGAGTCGGAGCAGTAGCGAGAGTTCGAATAACCCGACAAACTCATCAAGTGACGCGCAGGTTTGTAAATATGTGGCTTTGAATAAAAAACTTGTGTTCTTCAAAAAATTGAAAACAAAATTTTTTTTTCCAAAATTACTTTATTAAGCCACAACCACCATTTGTTTTTCCATAAAACTATTTTCTCGTCAAGATCTCTAAATTCATTTGTTTATTTTTCAGGAACCTTCGGAAAGTTTTCGCCACGACAAGGTTCCAGCCTGGAGGAGGCATTCAACCCCTGTCCTTGGGGATAAATTACGGAACCATCGGAACCACCGGCCGGCCGGGAACCCGCTGCCCGAGGCCAGTGGCGCTGAACCACAAGATGGCGCTGTCCAACCGCCACAGGAGGCAGCAGAGGGACGATTAAGCCCAGAACTTGCCGATAATTTGTGAGTACCTTACTTAATGCAAGCGTGTTGAGTATATTTGTTGTTAAACTTGCTGTTTGTTCGAATATTGTGCTTTAACTAACCTTAACGTTGTTTAAAGTGATATTTTAACCAAATGTTGCTTGAAGACAACGAATTAAAAATGTTGTTTTTATGAAAGACCTTCCCCGACTCAATTTGTACTCGACGTGGGGAACCCCCGCAGGGAAAGCCCCGACAACAGTACTGACTCGTCACGCATGGATGGCATCGACGGAATGATCGATATTTACGCTCAACGTTCCGCTTCACCGAGTTTCATCGAAGCAGAGGTCGTTCCAAGGTCATACTTCAACAACCCGTGCACTCCAGTATCACCAGGTACAATATATCCCCTGCACCACAGTATCACCAGATACAACATATTCCATGCACCACTGTATAACCAGGTACAACATATTCCATGCACCACTGTATAACCAGGTACAACATATCCCCTGCACCACGGTATAACCAGGTACAACATATCCCATGCACTCCAGTATCACCAGGTACAACATATCCCATGCACTCCAGTATCACCAGGTACAACATATCCCATGCACTCCAGTATCACCAGATACAACATATCCCATGCACTCCAGTATCACCAGGTACAACATATTCCATGCACCACTGTATAACCAGGTACAATATATCCCCTGCACCACGGTATAACCAGGTACAATATATCCCATGCACCACAGTATCACCAGATACAACATATTCCATGCACCACTGTATAATCAGGTACAATATATCCCCTGCACCGCGGTATAACCAGGTACAATATATCCCATGCACCACAGTATCACCAGGTACAATATATCCCATGCACCACAGTATCACCAGGTACAACATATTCCATGCACCACTGTATAACCAGGTACAATATATCCCATGCACCACAGTATCACCAGGTACAATATATCCCATGCACCACAGTATCACGAGGTACAATATATCCCATGCACCACAGTATCACCAGGTACAACATATCCCATGCACCATGGTATAACCAGGTACAACATATCCCCTGCACCACGGTATAACCAGATACAATATATCCCCTGCACCACGGTATCACCAGATACAACATATCCCATGCACTCCAGTATCACCAGGTACAACATATTCCATGCACCACTGTATAACCAGATACAATATATCCCCTGCACCACGGTATCACCAGATACAACATATCCCATGCACTCCAGTATCACCAGGTACAACATATTCCATGCACCACAGTATCACCAGGTACAACATATCCCATGCACTCCAGTATCACCAGGTACAACATATTCCATGCACCACTGTATAACCAGATACAATATATCCCCTGCACCACGGTATCACCAGATACAACATATCCCATGCACTCCAGTATCACCAGATACAACATATCCCATGCACTCCAGTATCACCAGGTACAACATATCCCATGCACTCCAGTATCACCAGGTACAACATATTCCATGCACCACAGTATCACCAGGTACAACATATCCCATGCACTCCAGTATCACCCGGTACAACAATTTCCATGCACTCCAGTATCACCAGATACAACATATCCCATGCACTCCAGTATCACCAGGTACAACATATTCCATGCACTCCAGTATCACCAGGTACAACATATCCCATGCACTCCAGTATCACCAGGTACAACATATTCCATGCACCACAGTATCACCAGGTACAACATATCCCATGCACTCCAGTATCACCCGGTACAACATATTCCATGCACTCCAGTATCACCAGATACAACATATCCCATGCACTCCAGTATCACCAGGTACAACATATTCCATGCACCACTGTATAACCAGATACAATATATCCCCTGCACCACGGTATCACCAGATACAACATATCCCATGCACTCCAGTATCACCAGATACAACATATCCCATGCACTCCAGTATCACCAGGTACAACATATTCCATGCACCACTGTATAACCAGATACAATATATCCCCTGCACCACGGTATCACCAGATACAACATATCCCATGCACTCCAGTATCACCAGATACAACATATCCCATGCACTCCAGTATCACCAGGTACAACATATTCCATGCACCACTGTATAACCAGATACAATATATCCCCTGCACCACGGTATCACCAGATACAACATATCCCATGCACTCCAGTATCTCCAGATACAACATATCCCATGCACTCCAGTATCACCAGGTACAACATATTCCATGCACCACAGTATCACCAGGTACAACATATCCCATGCACCACAGTATCACCAGGTACAACATATCCCATGCACTCCAGTATCACCAGATACAACATATTCCATGCACCACAGTATCACCAGGTACAACATATCCCATGCACTCCAGTATAACCAGATACAATATATCCCCTGCACCACGGTATCACCAGATACAACATATCCCATGCACTCCAGTATCACCAGATACAACATATCCCATGCACTCCAGTATCACCAGGTACAACATATTCCATGCACCACAGTATCACCAGGTACAACATATCCCATGCACTCCAGTATCACCAGGTACAACATATTCCATGCACCACAGTATCACCAGGTACAACATATCCCATGCACCACAGTATCACCAGGTACAACATATCCCATGCACTCCAGTATCACCAGGTACAACATATTCCATGCACCACTGTATAACCAGGTACAATATATCCCCTGCACCACGGTATAACCAGGTACAATATATCCCATGCACCACAGTATCACCAGATACAACATATTCCATGCACCACTGTATAATCAGGTACAATATATCCCCTGCACCGCGGTATAACCAGGTACAATATATCCCATGCATCACAGTATCACCAGGTACAATATATCCAATGCACCACAGTATCACCAGGTACAACATATTCCATGCACCACTGTATAACCAGGTACAATATATCCCATGCACCACAGTATCACCAGGTACAATATATCCCATGCACCACAGTATCACCAGGTACAATATATCCCATGCACCACAGTATCACCAGGTACAACATATCCCATGCACCATGGTATAACCAGGTACAACATATCCCCTGCACCACGGTATAACCAGGTACACCACGGTATCACCAGATACAATATATCCCCTGCACCACGGTATCACCAGATACAACATATCCCATGCACTCCAGTATCACCAGGTACAACATATTCCATGCACCACTGTATAACCAGATACAATATATCCCCTGCACCACGGTATCACCAGATACAACATATCCCATGCACTCCAGTATCACCAGATACAACATATCCCATGCACTCCAGTATCACCAGGTACAACATATTCCATGCACCACAGTATCACCAGGTACAACATATCCCATGCACTCCAGTATCACCAGGTACAACATATTCCATGCACCACAGTATCACCAGGTACAACATATCCCATGCACTCCAGTATCACCCGGTACAACATATTCCATGCACTCCAGTATCACCAGGTACAACATATCCCATGCACTCCAGTATCACCAGGTACAACATATTCCATGCACTCCAGTATCACCAGGTACAACATATTCCATGCACCACTGTATAACCAGATACAACATATCCCATGCACTCCAGTATCACCACCAGGTACAACATATCCCATGCACCACAGTATCACCAGGTACAACATATCCCATGCACTCCAGTATCACCCGGTACAACATATTCCATGCACTCCAGTATCACCCGGTACAACATATTCCATGCACTCCAGTATCACCAGGTACAACATATTCCATGCACTCCAGTATCACCAGGTACAACATATTCCATGCACCACTGTATAACCAGATACAATATATCCCCTGCACCACGGTATCACCAGATACAACATATCCCATGCACTCCAGTATCACCAGATACAACATATCCCATGCACTCCAGTATCACCAGGTACAACATATTCCATGCACCACAGTATCACCAGGTACAACATATCCCATGCACTCCAGTATCACCAGGTACAACATATTCCATGCACCACAGTATCACCAGGTACAACATATCCCATGCACTCCAGTATCACCAGGTACAACATATCCCATGCACTCCAGTATCACCAGGTACAACATATTCCATGCACCACAGTATCACCAGGTACAACATATCCCATGCACTCCAGTATCACCCGGTACAACATATTCCATGCACTCCAGTATCACCAGGTACAACATATCCCATGCACTCCAGTATCACAAGGTACAACATATTCCATGCACTCCAGTATCACCAGGTACAACATATCCCATGCACTCCAGTATCACCAGGTACAACATATCCCCTGCACTCCAGTATAACCAGGTACAACATATCCCATGCACCACAGTATCATCAGGTACAACATATCCCATGCACTCCAGTATCACCAGGTACAACATATTCCATGCACCACAGTATCACCAGGTACAACATATCCCATGCACTCCAGTATAACCAGGTACAACATATCCCATGCACCACAGTATCACCAGGTACAACATATTCCATGCACCACTGTATAACCAGGTACAACATATCCCATGCACTCCAGTATAACCAGGTACAACATATCCCATGCACCACAGTATCACCAGGTACAACATATTCCATGCACCACAGTATCACCAGGTACAACATATCCCATGCACCACAGTATGTATATCAGACCTCGTCAAACTAGGCATCGGTCCCTAAGAGGGTTATAAGTGTGAAGGTAGTAGCCTACATAAATCACAAACAAAAGTCCTACATCTGTATCATTTCTACCTTCCTCACTTTCGAATTTTGATATCCAAAGTCCTAATAAGCACTTGGTGCATCATGGAAGATTGAGGTGCGCCGCGCGAAAATGGAAAACTATTTAAACTTAAAATATTTTTCATCAGTTTTTTGTTTTCTCTGTTTGTTTAGTTGTTAAGGGAAACACCGGTAGACCTCACGCCAGGGTTAAGGAAGGTTAAGAAACAAACTGTAAAAACGTTCTTGAAAATACAAAATAATGCCTTTACTCAGGAAATGCATAAAGAGGCGGAAGATGTTCTTATATTTCTGTCCAACTTGTTAAATGGCCGCGGGGAGTTCAAGTAAATTGAAACGATCTCGCGCAGTGATTTATTATCACTCATCACAATGTAAACTGTTATGGTTACAACGGGCACCGAACTTCATTTATTACTTACTGTGTATTTCAGGCAACAGCTTGTTGTGTGGGGTTGGTTGGTCGTCGGAACAACCTCACAATGAACACACCACTTATCCGAACAACACCGACATATCATCCGATCCAATAACACAACCTCCTTCGAAAGAAAAAACTAAAATTGCGATGTAAGTGAGGTGACAAAACTAGTGCTTACAGTAAAAGAGAGAACGGTTGTTTTAATTCAATTTTTTTTTCCCGTTTTCTTTGATAAAATGGCTCAGCTATTTAAATAGCTTTCTGATTTATTTCTTGGCGAGTTGTCAGACAAATAATAGTTACTTGGTGAAATGTTTCGCAGACACCGCGAAGGTTATTTGCAGAAGAAGGGCGAGACTTTGTCGTTTTGGAGATCGCGTTGGTTCGTCCTCGATGGAAGCTTCTTAACTTACTTCACAGGTTCGCCCATTTTATCGACACAAAGTTAAAAAAGTTAAATTTAGCTTCTCAACTCTATTGGCTCCCTTATTAATTCCATCACAAAAATGCGACCAAGTAGAAACTTGCAAAATCGAATTGTTATTCAATCGTGCTGCTCACCCTTTTGTTACGTCATACAGTTACAAACAATGGCGATTATTTGCAGACAAGAACATGCGCGAGCGGCTTGGCAGGATTCCTCTGCAGCAAGTCATCGAGGTTAAGGATGAGAACCTGAACAAGAACAAAAGCATCAGGTTTGAGAAAGTTGAGCGATTTGTTTTCAAAATGTTTCACAAGTTGCTTCCTTGGAATAAGGAAGGAATCCTTCCAAAAAGCACACGGTGCAATCATTTGTTTAATCGTTCTTCATACAAATTACACCAGCAAATGATTTATTTCATTGGGACTCGAACTTCCCGCCGACCCTAGTTGAAAGTCACTGGTTTAGTTAAAGGGTTAAACATTTGGTTTAATGTTGTACGATGCGAAAATGTGGGTTCTCCTTCTTTTAATCGAATTATTTCAACTTCCTTAAGCCTTAATACTTCATCCTTGCACTTCGTTGATCTATTGAAAACTACTTTGTGTTATTCGCTTTAAACTTCAATTAATTTCCCGCTTTCCATCGAACTTTCTCGTTTCAAGTCTCTTGATGTCCGACGGAATCCAACACCAGTTGGCAGCAGAGAGCCACAAGCTGATCGCTGATTGGCTGAGCGATATTCACAAGGTTCACGAGATGATCGTGAGGAGTGGTGACGTCATGACTCGTGAGAGCTTCGGGAGTGACTTTGAGGTTTTGGAGGGCTCCGATGTTCAAGGTGCGTTGCAAGTTGTGGGTGTTTGTGACGTCACTGTACACAACTTCTCAGCCCCAGATCACGCCCAACTGCAGTGGTCCACTTATAGTTAGATTTGTTTTATTAAGATTGGTTATGAGCAAGATTTCTTCAAAACAGAAAAAAAAGCGAAAGCATTTAAAGGCATCCTGTGTTGGCTCTTATGAATTAAATTGCAACTTATTTAAGCAAATGCGTCACGTTTTGTTCTCTTCCAAATAGATTAGTTTGAAAAATTGAATCGACAAAACTGTCGTTGATATAAAGCTAGGCTTGTTATTTGGACGCCGCGAAAAATGTTAAAAAACACCTCAATTTTAACTTTCACCTTTTGCAAAAACTGGAGCAAAAAATAAATATCGCGAACTCTTTGGTTAATGGAGGAAACAACATCTTCTTGTTTTAATTTTTCTTCATTGATTTTAGTTTAACACTTTAAAATAATTTCTCTTTATTAGCAACATCCCTTTTATGTCGTCAGATGTTCTTCTGGGTGATGACGTAAGCGGTAGTTACCATGGCAGCATGATGAGTCACATGACGCGGATAGCCAATGAGCAGGGACTCGATGCGCAGAACTACCAGTGCGCAGACTGCGCCTCCCCCATCGGTATTAAAACTGAAAAAAATGAAAAATTTTAAACCTTGACAGCTTCAAAACTATTCCCACTCTGAGGAAAATTAAAATTGTATTAAAATATGTCGCATTGACCTTGAATTAAATGCGACAATGACGTCAAAATGAAGAAAATATTCCTCAGGCATTAAAGAAACCGTGAAATCACCTGGAACATTATTTGTGTTGTGTCCAGGTATAATCTACGGCAGTCCCCGCGTGTGTTCCTTCACCGGCCAGTATTACTGCTTGGAATGCCACTTGAACGAGGAAAGCTTGGTTCCCGCGAGAATGTTGCACAACTGGGACTTTAGGAAGCATAAAGTGGCGAAAAGGTTAGGGTTCATGTAGCGGCTTGCCACCGACAAAATGAATTTATTTGGAATAAAATAATCTGCCTGAATGCAAATGGTGATTTTGGGTGCATATTAAGTATTTAAGATTAACCAAATACAAAACTTCGGCAAAACAATTGTTATTTCGTTTTGGTTTTAAGATGGATATACGAGACCTTCATCGTTATTTTATCTTCGGTTTATAAGTTTGTTTTAAGTTTGATCAAAATTTGCTTTTAAAAGTATTTTGTAGAAAGTAAATCATTGCGCTTTATTTTTTAGATCGAAGCGCTTTTTGTCGCAAATGTGGCGCGAACCCTGCATAGAAATCGACAAGTCCAACCCTGCTGCATACCGCCACCTAGCGCAAATGAAGCAGATCCTGCCGCTCCGGATCAAACTGGCCGCGCTCCAGCCTTACCTGGTCACGTGCCGCAAAATCACTCATGCGCAGCGAAACAGCAAGTACGAGTCTGGTTAGGTTTTGTAAGTCGTGCGATCAAGTCGCGTCTATGAACTGTTGGCTCACTTTGTCAGCTCGCTATATTAGCAGCCAACGGTAAACTTCACAACTTATTTGCCCAGATTTTGTTTTTTGGGGCAGATTGTGGCCCGATTTGCAACAACATAAAGTTTTAGCAACTTTATGGTTTATAGCAGGGATGTTCAACCGCTAACCTTATAATTAACCTTCAATTAATATTATTTCTGAGACCTTGATCGAGTCTTCTGCCGCATCTTAACATCCATCGTACATTGGTGCGCACGGAGAACGGGTTTTATAAGTTTAGGTTTTTATGAGGTCACCTCCCTTTAATTATGACGTCACCTCCCCCCCCTTTAAAGAATTTTTCAAAAACCCTAAAAACTTTTTATTTAACCGGGACTCAGTTTTAATAAATTTGTCGAAATTAGCTGAAAGTAAAATTTTTAAACGTAATCAATGGAATGAAAAAATGACATTTCATCGCTCTCATACCTTTTACGTTTGTTTATGACGTCATATTGACCTAATGACCTTGTCAGGTTGCAAGGTCTCAGCTACATGCTGGGAAATCCCCATCTCTATTCTGCCTATGACCTTCAAAGGTCGCAGTCGGGCGACCTGTATGACGTCGTAGAGAAGATAGTGACGTATGGATTGGATCACGTGACGTCATGCTCATTGTGTCAAGCGAAGGGATTTTTGTGCGAAGTTTGTCGAAGAGACGAGGTAAGTTCCCAGGGTCATGGGTTCGATCCCTTCTCTCGGTAATTATCATTTCTATGTTAAGGTGATCTTCGCGTTCAACTATGACGTCACAACCCAGTGCGAAGATTGCAAGAGCGTCTACCACAAGGTGGGGTTAGTTGCGAAACTTCAAAGTAAAACTAAAATCAGAAAAAAAAACTTTATATTCAACTATTTGCTTTAAACCTGACGTCACTGTGATTACGTCACGTTGCCAGGGAGTTACGTCACGTTGCCAAAAGCTCGTTCAACTTTTTTATTAGGACTGCCTCCCGGACGCCACTAAGTGTCCGAAGTGCTTGCGGAGAAACGAGAGATTAAAGCGACAAGAACATGACGTCACGATAGACGACAAGTGACAGTGTGACGTCACGATAGTATCCGGTGTTTGCTTATGACGTGCAATAGTTGCTGTGGTGAAACATCAGGTTGATGAGATTGCAAACTTGTTATATTACATTGATTTTGTGCCTTACCTCAATTTAATGACATTATGCGATTGAAATATCAAAAGATTAAATATTTCGACTATTTGGCATTAGTACTCATTGGTACTTTACACATTTGGGGCGAAATAAGTCAAGAAAAAGTGTTAATTTTTATCCAATGGATATCTAGATGATTGGAAATGTATTAATTATTATTATGTGCACTTTTTCTTGAGCCTTGTCTGCCAAACTTTAACTAAATAAAATGTTATTTGTTCCCTAATTAGGTACTTTGTTTAAACTGCATAGTAATAATAATAATAAGTACAACGAAAGCCATCGCAGACTCACCGAATCCGTTGATCTATAATGTAAGCAGAGCAGACTAGAAAAAACAACTAGCCTGCAGTGGGGTTCGAAATCACGACCTCAGGTCAAGCCGGGACCGTCGCTCTACCAACTGAGCTATGCAGGCTCCGAAGGAAACGAGTCGAGAAACAACCACGCGCCAATGCTTGCTCAATCTGTTGAGCAGTTATACCAACTGAAGATGATACAAGTTCGTATCGAAACGTCTTAATCAAGATGCTGTCGATCTCCTCGACCTTTTTGGCTTTAAAATTTATTATCAACCAATAATAATACTTATGCGTACAGATCAAACCAACTCAAATAAAAAAGCTCTTTAAACTTTCAAACAATTTTAATTCCCTGAGATTAAATATATGTAGCGCCCTATTTGCTAAATTAAATATATGAAACGCCCTGTTAACCAAATTAAATATATAAAACGCCCTATTGAATAAATTAAATATATAAAATTCCCTGTTGGCTAAATTAAATATATGAAACGCCCTGTTGACTAAATTTAATACATGAAACGCCCTATGAATAAATTAAATATATAAAATTCCCTATTGGCTTAATTGAATATATGAAACGCCCTGTTGACTAAATTTAATACATGAAACGCCCTATTGAATGAATTAAATATATAAAATTCCCTGTTGGCTAAATTAAATATATAAAATTCCCTGTTGGCTTAATTAAATATATGAAACGCCCTGTTGACTAAATTAAATATATGAAACGCCCTATGAATAAATTAAATATATAAAATTCCCTATTGGCTTAATTGAATATATGAAACGCCCTGTTGACTAAATTAAATATATGAAACGCCCTATTGAATGAATTAAGTATATAAAATTCCCTGTTGGCTAAATTAAATATATGAAACGCCCTGTTGACTAAATTAAATATATGAAACGCCCTAGTCCATCAATTAAATATATGAAACGCCCTATTGATTAAATTAAATATATGAAACGCCCTATTGAATAAATTAAATATATGAAACGCCCTATTGATTAAATTAAATATATGAAACGCCCTATTTGCTAAATTAAATATATAAAATTCCATATTGGCTAAATTAAATATATTAAACGCCCTGTTGACTAAATTAAATATATGAAACGCCCTATTGAATAAATTAAATATATGAAACGCCCTATTGACTAAATATATGAAACACCCTCGTACATAAATCAAATATATGAAACGCCATGTTGACTAAATTAAATATATGAAACGACTTGTTGACTAAATAAATATATGAAATGCCCTGCTGACTACATTAAATATATGAAACGCCTTGTTGACTAAATAAATATATGAAATGCCCTGCTGACTAAATAAATATATGAAATGCCCTGCTGACTACATTAAATATATGAAACGCCTTGTTGACTAAATAAATATATGAAACGCCCTGTTGACTAAATAAATATATGAAATGCCCTGCTGACTAAATAAATATATGAAATGCCCTGCTGACTACATTAAATATATGAAACGCCTTGTTGACTAAATTAAATATATGAAACGCCATGTTGACTAAATTAAATATATGAAATGCCCTGCTGACTACATTAAATATATGAAACGCCTTGTTGACTAAATAAATATATGAAACGCCTTGTTGACTAAATAAATATATGAAACGCCTTGTTGACTAAATAAATATATGTAATGCCCTGTGACTAAATATATATATGAAATGCCCTCCTGACTACATTAAATATATGAAACGCCTTGTTGACTAAATTAAATATATGAAACGCCATGTTGACTACATTAAATATATGAAACGCCTTGTTGACTAAATTAAATATATGAAACGCCTTGTTGACTAAATAAATATATGAAATGCCCTGCTGACTACATTAAATATATGAAACGCCATGTTGACTAAATTAAATATATGAAACGCCATTTTAACTAAATAAAATATATAAAACGCCCTAGTCCATAAATTAAATATATGAAACGCCCTGTTGACTAAATAAATATATGAAACGCCCTGTTGTCTAAATAAATATGTGAAACGCCTTGTTGACTAAATTAAATATATGAAACGCCTTGTTGACTAAATTAAATATATGAAACGCCATGTTAACTAAATAAATATACAAAACGCCTTTTTGACTAAATAAATATATGAAATGCCCTGCTGACTACATTAAATATATGAAACGCCCTATTGACTAAATAAATATATGAAACGCCTTGTTAACCAAATAAATATATGAAACGCCCTGTTGACCAAATTAAATATATAAAACGCCATGTTAACTAAATAAATATAGAACACGCCTTTTTGACTAAATAAATCTATGAAATGCCCTGCTGACTACATAAAATATATGAAACGCCATGTTGATTGAATTAAATATATGAAACGCCCTATTGATTAAATTAAATATATAAAATTCCCTGATGGCTAAATTAAATATATGAAACGCCCTATTTGCTAAATTAAATATATAAAATTCCATCTTGGCTAAATTAAATATATTAAACGCCCTGTTGACTAAATTAAATATATGAAACGCCCTATTGAATAAATTAAATATATGAAACGCCCTATTGACTAAATATATGAAACACCCTCGTACATAAATCAAATATATGAAACGCCATGTTGACTAAATTAAATATATGAAACGACTTGTTGACTAAGTCAAATATTTGAAACGCCATTTTAACTAAATAAAATCTATAAAACGCCCTAGTCCATAAATTAAATATATGAAAGGCCTTGTTGAATAAATAAATATATGAAATACCCTGCTGACTAAATAAATATATGAAATGCCCTGCTGACTACATTAAATATATGAAACGCCTTGTTGACTAAATTAAATATATGAAACGGCATGTTGACTACATTAAATATATGAAACGCCTTGTTGACTAAATGAATATATGAAACGCCTTGTTGACTAAATAAATATATGAAACGCCTTGTTGACTAAATTAAATATTTGAAACGCCATTTTAACTAAATAAAATATATAAAACGCCCTAGTCCATAAATTAAATATATGAAACGCCTTGTTGACTAAATAAATATATGAAACGCCCTGTTGACTAAATAAATATATGAAATGCCCTGCTGACTAAATAAATATATGAAATGCCCTGCTGACTACATTAAATATATGAAACGCCTTGTTGACTAAATTAAATATATGAAACGCCATGTTGACTAAATTATATATATGAAATGCCCTGCTGACTACATTAAATATATGAAACGCCTTGTTGACTACATTAAATATATGAAACGCTATGTTGACTTAATTAAATATATGAAATGCCCTGCTGACTAAATTAAATATATGAAACGCCTTGTTGACTAAATAAATATATGAAACGCCTTGTTGACTAAATAAATATATGAAATGCCCTGCTGACTAAATAAATATATGAAATGCCCTGCTGACTACATTAAATATATGAAACGCCTTGTTGACTAAATAAATATATGAAACGCCCTGTTGACTAAATAAATATATGAAATGCCCTGCTGACTAAATAAATATATGAAATGCCCTGCTGACTACATTAAATATATGAAACGCCTTGTTGACTAAATAAATATATGAAATGCCCTGCTGACTAAATAAATATATGAAATGCCCTGCTGACTACATTAAATATATGAAACGCCTTGTTGACTAAATAAATATATGAAATGCCCTGCTGACTAAATAAATATATGAAATGCCCTGCTGACTACATTAAATATATGAAACGCCTTGTTGACTAAATAAATATATGAAACGCCCTGTTGACTAAATAAATATATGAAATGCCCTGCTGACTAAATAAATATATGAAATGCCCTGCTGACTACATTAAATATATGAAACGCCTTGTTGACTAAATTAAATATATGAAACGCCATGTTGACTAAATTAAATATATGAAATGCCCTGCTGACTACATTAAATATATGAAACGCCTTGTTGACTAAATAAATATATGAAACGCCTTGTTGACTAAATAAATATATGAAACGCCTTGTTGACTAAATAAATATATGTAATGCCCTGCTGACTAAATAAATATATGAAATGCCCTGCTGACTACATTAAATATATGAAACGCCTTGTTGACTAAATTAAATATATGAAACGCCATGTTGACTACATTAAATATATGAAACGCCTTGTTGACTAAATTAAATATATGAAACGCCTTGTTGACTAAATAAATATATGAAATGCCCTGCTGACTACATTAAATATATGAAACGCCATGTTGACTAAATTAAATATATGAAACGCCATTTTAACTAAATAAAATATATAAAACGCCCTAGTCCATAAATTAAATATATGAAACGCCCTGTTGACTAAATAAATATATGAAACGCCCTGTTGTCTAAATAAATATGTGAAACGCCTTGTTGACTAAATTAAATATATGAAACGCCTTGTTGACTAAATTAAATATATGAAACGCCATGTTAACTAAATAAATATACAAAACGCCTTTTTGACTAAATAAATATATGAAATGCCCTGCTGACTACATTAAATATATGAAACGCCCTATTGACTAAATAAATATATGAAACGCCTTGTTAACCAAATAAATATATGAAACGCCCTGTTGACCAAATTAAATATATAAAACGCCATGTTAACTAAATAAATATACAAAACGCCTTTTTGTCTAAATAAATCTATGAAATGCCCTGCTGACTACATTAAATATATGAAACGCCATGTTGATTGAATTAAATATATGAAACGCCCTATTGATTAAATTAAATATATAAAATTCCCTGATGGCTAAATTAAATATATGAAACGCCTTGTTGACTAAATAAATATATGAAATGCCCTGCTGACTACATTAAATATATGTAGCGCCTTATTTGCTAAATTAAATATATGAAACGCCCCGTTGACTAAATTAAATATATGAAACGCCCTATTGATTGAATTAAATATATGAAACGCCCTATTGATTAAATTAAATATATAAAATTCCCTGCTGACTACATTAAATATATGAAACGCCATGTTGACTAAATTAAATATATGAAACGCCTTGTTGACTAAATTAAATATTTGAAACGCCATTTTAACTAAATTAAATATATAAAACGCCCTAGTCCATCAATTAAATATATGAAACGCCTTGTTGACTAAATAAATATATGAAACGCTCTTTTGACTAAATAAATATATGAAATGCCCTGCTGACTACATTAAATATATGAAACGCCTTGTTGCCTAAATTAAATATATGAAACGCCTTGTTGACTAAATTAAATATATGAAACGCCTTGTTGACTAAATTAAATATATGAAACGCCTTGTTGACTAAATAAATATATGAAACACCATGTTGACCAAATTAAATATATGAAACGCCCTATTGATTGAATTAAATATATGAAACGTCCTAATGAATAAATTAAATATATAAAATTCCCTGATGGCTAAATTAAATATATGAAACGCCTTGTTGACTAAATAAATATATGAAATGCCCTGCTGACTACATTAAATATATGAAACGCCATGTTGACTAAATTAAATGTATGAAACGCCTTGTTGACTAAATAACTATATGAAACGCCTTGTTGACTAAATTAAATATATTAAACGCCTTGTTGACTAAATAAATATATGAAATGCCCTGCTGACTACATTAAATATATGAAACGCCATGTTGACTAAATTAAATGTATGAAACGCCTTGTTGACTAAATTAAATATATGAAATGCCCTGCTGACTGCATTAAATATATAAAACGCACTAGTCCATAAATTAAATATATGAAACGCCTTGTTGACTAAATAAATATATGAAACGCCCTGCTGACTAAATAAATATATGAAATGCCCTGCTGACTACATTAAATATATGAAACGCCTTGTTGACTAAATTAAATATATGAAACGCCATGCTAACTAAATTAAATATATAAAACGCCCTAGTCCATGAATTAAATATATGAAACGCCTTGTTGACTAAATAAATATATGAAACGCCCTGTTGAATAAATAAATATATGAAACACCATGTTGACCAAATTAAATATATGAAACACCATGTTGACCAAATTGAATGTATGAAACGCCTTGTTGACCAAATAACTATATGAAACGCCCTGTTGACTACATTAAATATATGAAACGCCATGTTGACTAAATTAAATATATGAAACGCCATGCTAACTAAATTAAATATATAAAACGCCCTAGTCCATCAATTAAATATATGAAACGCCTTGTTGACTAAATAAATATATGAAACGCCCTGTTGAATAAATAAATATATGATACGCCATGCTAACTAAATTAAATATATGAAACGCCCTAGTCCATGAATTAAATATATGAAACGCCCTGTTGACTAAATAAATATATGAAACGCCTTGTTGACTAAATAAATATATAAAACGCCATGTTGACTAAATTAAATATATGAATCACCTTGTTGACTAAATTAAATATATGAAAAGCCATGCTAACTAAATTAAATATATAAAACGCCCTAGTCCATGAATTAAATATATGAAACGCCTTGTTGACTAAATAAATATATGAAACGCCCTGTTGAATAAATAAATATATGATACGCCTTGTTGACTAAATTAAATATATGAAACGCCCTACTGACCAAATAAATATATGAAACGCCTTGTTGACTAAATTAAATATATGAAACGCCCTAGTCCATAAATTAAATGTAAGAAACGCCTTGTTGACTAAATTAAATATATAAAAACGCCCTGTTGACAAAATAAATATATGAAACGCCCTGTTTGAGCAAATACATATATGAAACACCCTGTTGGGTTAAATATACGGAATACCCTAGTTCATAAATTAAATATATAAAACGCCCTTCTGACTAAATTAAATATATGAAACGCCTTGTTGACTAAATTAAATATATGAAACGCCTTGTTGATTAAATTAAATATATGAAACGCCTTGTTGACTAAATAAATATATGAAATGCCCTGCTGACTACATTAAATATATGAAACGCCATGTTGACTAAATAAATAGATGAAACGCCCATTGACCAAATAAATCTATGAAACGCCATGTTGACTAATAAATTATATAAAACGCCCTGTTGATTAAATTAAATATATGAAAGTAAATATATGAAATCCCTTGTTGGCTAAATTAAATATATGAAACGCCCTAAGGACCAAATAAATATATATAAAACGCCCTATTGAATAAATTAAATATACGAAACGCCCGGTTGTCTAAATTAAAATAGGAAACACCATGTTGATTAAATAAATATGTGAAGCACCCTGTTGACTTAATTAAATGTTTGAAACACCTTGTTGTCTCAATAAAACATGTGAAACGCCTTGTTGGCCAAGTTAAATATATGAAACGCCATGTTAACTAAATTAAATATATGTCACGCCTTAGTTTCTCTAAAATGTAATATATGTAATGTAATATATGTAATTTTCTTAGAATTAACGTTTAAAACTCTAAACCAAGTATTTGTGGCACATTATTTCGGTCAATAAAATATGTAAATACAATTAAATTCTTAGCCTGAAGTTAAAAAAATCAGAATAACCTTGCATAAGTATTCTATGTGATATTTTGAACCGTGTGCACTCAAGCGTGCAAGTTGTGTTGCTAAATTTATTTTTTTTTTAAGTAGAAATTTTTTGTTACTTCCCACAAAATGTATATACTAGGTTTCGCCAGACCTTAGGCTGTTCCTAAAGTTTTTAATGTACATTGTGTGAAAATAAATTTGCACCTATTTTAATTTGCTGTTTTATAAATGCTTATATCACCAAAGACAGATTGGCGCTCTTTCACTATTGTACGTGAAAAGTTATGCAAAAAAAAAAAAAATAATAATACCGCATACCACAACGCATATTGTTTGGGTTAGCTTTTGGGTGAGGGTGGGTCAAGTAATATTTTGTTTATTATTAGTAATAACTTGACCCACCCTTAACCAAACGCTAACCCGCACCCTAACCAGAACAATATGCGTTGTGGTAAGCGGCATTTAAAGAAACTTTTTTTTTATTAATTTTTACGTACAATAGTGAAAGAGCGCCGACAGTTTAACTCTTAAAGCAATATCCGGTATACATGAGCTGGGAGAATTAACCGCAAAAAGCTCATTCGATTTTTGTGGCTCACTTTTGACAAGGAAAAAAACATAGTTGGAACATGAAAATTTCACAACTGTTAAATACCCTCCCAAAGTTGTTTCTAATATAAAAAAAATTTGCCCAGGTTCCAAGGGGTGGTTTGTAGGGGGGCAAAACTGTCATTTTTTGTTAATTTTGGTTTTGAGCACTATTCAGAGATAAAAAAATCTGATATATTTATGGATGATGGATACATGACATATACAATGCTAAGTAACAAAATTTTAAACTTTACCCCTGAACTTTTCATCCGGGGGGTCAAAATGTAAAACACTTTAGGAAATTTCAATGATATATTTACACTAGAAGGAAATGACATAAACATCTGAAAATTTCACAAATGTTAGAGAACCATTTAAAGCTGATGTTAAAATAAACATTTTACCTCTTGAAAAAGGGGGAGTATTTTAGTGGGGTAAAATTAAAATTCGACCGTTTTTGTGTTTGGAGGTGTCTAAAAAACTAAAGAAAACATTGTAAAATAGTTTTCAATTACAAAGACAAATTATAGGTTGCTTCACTGCAAAATTTTGACCTTCAACTCAAAATAATTAACCCATGGGGGAAAATATTTAAACAAAAATATAGAAATTAAAGTGATTTTTTGATGGAAAAAAAATTGCAAGCAAAGTGGTGTACACTGCCTGGCAGATTTTTCCTTTAAACTTGCGTCAGTAAAATATGTTGTTTTGTAAAAGCAATAAGTTAATTTACTAAGAGAAGCCTCTTTCTAAAAGGCAAGTCGCACGAGCTTAGTTTCACTGAGATGAGACACATTGCACGCTCTGGACAAAATAAGCACAGCAGGGAGCCAGCCGCTTCGCGGCCAGAATAAAGCAAGCGATATGAACAAATTCTGTATTAAAGGTTTTCTGCCGGCTGCCGCTAGATTGGAGTAGATAGCTGTAAAGAACTAAATCGATTACGCCACACTATTGATTTTTGTCCCCAATTAGAGGCGTATAGGGGTGCAAGAAAAAATTGTCAAATATTTATTAATTATAAAGAGAAGTTATAGGTTTGCGTCGCAGCAAAATTTATATGAAGACCACTGGCAATCTATCTTGTAAAAGTACGCCATGTCCAACCTATAACACGCAACTTCGGGCCACATGCGCTTTTGCCTGCTAAAGCACCAAAACTGGAAGCACAACATTGGTAGAATATGGACACTGACAAATAAGACCCCCTGAAATTATATACAATAACTAAGAAATAACACCCTGGTAAAGTATAGTAGAACCGCGCTATACCCCCCTAGCAAAATATACAAAAACCGCACACCCTGTCTAGTTACATTAGTTGTTTTTTTTTCGGATAGTTGTTTATCTCTGATTTTTTTTATAAAACATGATAAGCATTCTCTAAAATCCTACCACTGTTTTACACCAACGAAAGGAGTAGTAGTCCAAATTAAAACTGCAAGGAAGAAATAAGTATGGGAGATATATTTAATAATAATACCTGCCCACACTGAACACAAACTCGCACCCTAATCAGAATAACGTTAGCAATATAAACTCCTGGACGAAATTGTGCCAAATTTTTTTTTTTGCTATTTGTTTTCAACCAACTTGTTATCTTGATAACTTGAAAACATCAAAATGAAGTGACTGACAATGCCAAGATACCAATGCAGGATTTCAATGCGTTGTTCAAATCAATGTTTTCCTAAACGTCACAATTTTGTCAAAAAACATCTTTTTAGGTAAACATTTCAATTTGATAGATAAAATTTTTTTATTTTCAAAGTCCAAAAAGTAATTGACCTACTTATCAGTGTTATTTCTTTTTTGGTCAAGGTAATAGGTGTTTGTAGGGTTAAGAATGATCATCTGTCCCCATTAATGAAATGTGTTGTCACCCTTCAAAAATTTGTGTCGTTTAAATTGTAAACAATAACAATTCAGTAGGATTGAAATTTTGGCTTGAAACATTCTGGATTGTGTACACTGACCAGATTTTTTTAATAAGTTGAAAAACTGCTCACTTGTGTTTTTTTTATCTTTTTACAAATTGTGGTAATGTTTCCTTGTATTCATAACTTTAATTGTTGTTTTGTTTATTTGAAGCAGGCATTGTAAATGGTCTTTAAATAAACTGAAATTTATGAATGACTTAATAATGGAAGTTTGTTTTGACTCGTGAAGGAACTGTGCGATGAAGGTTGTGGTTTGTGGGGGTGGAGTGGTCGGGGTGTGCACTGCTTACTACCTTCAACAACTTGGGGTAAATTGCGCGATCGTGGAGCGATGTTCGGTCGCCTGTGCTGCCTCGGGCAAGGCGGGGGGATTTCTGGCTCGTGATTGGTGCAAATCCGATGGTGCACTCTATAATTTTGCTCAATTAAGTTTTAATCTGCACAAACAGATGGCTTCAACCTTGGGGGGCGCAGAACATTATGATTATCGTCAGATGAATGCTTATTCCGTCACAATAAACGACCGGCCGAGTGAGTCCAAAAGTACAAAGCTTCCTTGGTTGGACGGGAGCCACGTTAACCAAGTGAGTCTACAAAGTATTGGGGAACCAGACACAATCGCTCAGTTGCACCCCTTCAAGTTTGTAAGGACACTAAGTGATGAAATAACAAGCAAAGGTGTGGAAATAATTAAGGGTGAAATAAGTCTGATCGAAAATAAAGGTGCAACTTTTAATATCCAGCTAGTTAATGGTGAAAACATAAATTGTGATGTCGTCATTTTGTGTTTGGGGCCATGGACTGGTTTGGCCACAAATTGGTTTCAAAACTTTCCATCGACTTACGGACAAAAAGCTCATTCGATAACTGTTCTTCCAAAAAGCAAAATCCCAGCTGAAGCTGTTTTCACAGAGTATGGTGAATTTTCACCAGAATTTTATCCCAGGCCCGATGGTGAAGTGTACGTTTGTGGTTTGGCTGAAAATCCGGTTCCTTCGAAAGAACTGCCAAGTCCATCAGATGTTAAACCAAGTGAAGGGTCTTGTGAAAAAGTGAAAGAAATGTGTGACTTAATAAGCTCATCCATGCACGAAGGCAAGGTGACCTTGAAGCAAGCATGCTGCATGCCGCTTACACAAGATGGCTTACCCCTGATCGGAAAGTTTAGTGAGAATGTTTATGTTGGGGCAGGACATGGGTGTTGGGGAATTCTTAATGCACCGGCCACTGGAAAGTCACTTGCTTCACTTGTTTTGGAGGGAAAATCTGTCATAGACATTGATGCATTTAACCCAAATCGCTTTTACTGAATAATAAATATTTTTTCTATAAACTTGTTCAATTGAACCGTGATTAGCAAGAAAATTCAGAAAAAATAATTACAAGTCAGATATTTTTAATTTAAATAAAAAATTAGGCACTGGTTTTTAGATGACAATAAAATGTCTCACTTATAAGTTAAAGCTTTTAAGTTCAAGTAAAAAAACGAGCTAAAATGCTACTCCCCAAATTTAAATGAAACTAAGGATGAGAGCACAACTTTTGTCCAATTTATCGGATGACATCTCTGTAATTGTCGTAAAAGTTATGGTCAATACGTCAAAAGGGCAGAGATGTTACGCTTGAATAGAGACTTTGGTTATGATTCGCATTGAATCATTTTTTGTTAAATACCTAATTAAGTACATTGACATTAAGACATTAAAGCAATGATCTTTAAAACAGAAAGAATAAATTGAAAATATTTAATGCAAATATTTTCCTGTTGGATTTGTACAAATTGTGTTGTAATAAAATGACTAGTAACCTGACGTAATTCCGACGATGGTTTGTTTATTTTTTGTGAAAACAGTCTGAATTGTAAGTTTTTTATTTAACAGTTGTTGAGCTGATGGTTTATAATACAAGTTGAAATGGTTGAAAGAAGTTTCTTTCGGAAGAGTTTAAATATTACCTTTGTCATATCACTTTATTGGTAAGTTTAATATTGTTAAATTCCTGCGCCCTTTATTTTGTATAATTATTGTTTCTCTAATTTTTTTGCACTGAGCGATAATTGGGTGGTAATTGTTACTTTATCTGTTTTCAGGCTTGTTTCAATAATGATGGTGTTTTTCAACAAAAGGCTTTTGAACTCTAAAGAAATTGAACTAAACGCCCCAATTTTTGTGACTTTCTTTCAATGCTTTGTTGCAGTTGTGCTTTGCCAATTTGTATTTTTTATTGGAATGTTTAAAAAAAATTCAAAATTTCCATCTTTAAGGTAATATATGCAAATTGTATTTTAAATTAGTGCCACAAAACAGTTTAACTCTTTGTTTTAGAATCTTGTTTTTAAATGCAGATTTGATCAAAAGTTATCGCGAGAAGTTTTGCCGGTTTCATTTTGTTTTGTTTCTATGATCACGTTCAACAACTTAGCGCTTCGTGACCTTGGTGTGCCCTTCTACAATGTTGGGCGATCACTCACGACACTTTTTAACGTGGTTTTGTCGTATTTGATCTTGAAGAAAACCACGTCACAACTTGCTCTTGTCAGCTGTGGAATAATTATGCTGGGTAAATAATAATTAAGATTTGGTGAAAGTTTATACACCTGGACTGATAACTACTGTTTCAGAGGTTTCCAGCCTTTTACGCATAAGGCACCACATAGAAATCATAACTAGATAGCACCTTAGATGAAACATGCATGCAGCTTGGTTGTAATAACTAGACGAAACATACTAGCATTTGCTCTTACTGGTATTACTGTTGCTTAATGTCTCGTTCTCAACCCACGGTGTATAAAGATTTACCAACTCTTGTCTATCTTATCTAAAAAAAATATATATGTATATATTTTGGCAACCATTAGTCTTATTTACACACCAATGCAGTCGATTGGAAACCAATGGTTCATATCTTTACAAATATTTATATGACATTTAATCAGGTTGTTTGCTACTGAAAGATGTAGAGAAAATTTGTATTTGCTCATCCATTATTCTTTATACTTTGTTGTTATTAAGGTTACATGGTTGGAATAAACGCGGAGGGTGATTTGGTAAATCTGTCGTACGTCGGTTGTGCTTACGGAGCAATTGCAAGCTTCTTTGTCAGCATGAACGCAATATTTACCGCAAGAGTTTTACCTCTCGTTGAGAATAGTCTTTGGAAGTTAGGTGGGAAACACTTTGGTTTACTATATTTTTTAACTAATTTTTAAGATACAAAAATACAACATTTTTTAGAAAAAACAGTTTGTAATAAATTCATAAAATTGATGAACTAGAACTTTTGTCAGAGATTTGTAAAAACAATGTTTAGTTAAAAAATGTTTGATTTTTTTAACTTGTTGATTATAGTGTTGTGTATACTGATTCCATATCTAATGGTTTTGTTGTTGACAGTGCATTTTGTGGCAGGTTTTTACAACAATCTCAACTCTTGCATGTTGCTTCTCCCTGTACTTCTGCTCTCCAACGACCTCCCTACGGTTTACAACTGCCCTCACTTGTGGAGCTCGTTGTTGTGGTCAGCCCTCGTCATCGTTGGAGTGTTGGGATTCATCACAGGCTTCGTGTGCACCTGGCAGATACAGGTGCATCACTCACTATTTGTGTGACATGGTTAACCGAAGTTATTTTGCGTGCTATAGCACTGGCATTATCTAAACTGGACGTTGTAGACTACAATATTGTTTATGCATAAAGTGGATCACTAAATTTGCAGCATTACGGATTTCACGCCAGATGTCTATTTTGATGGCAGTATCTTTCTCGCAGATTAATCCGAGCTTGTTACAAATAAAACTTTTCCATCACATATTAAACCAAAACAGTGAATGTATACCAACCATGTTATAAGATTCAATGTTGTTTTGTTAATTTGCCAAATTTACCAAAATATTTCTGTGAATTAAAAATGATACAAACCCACAGTTCTAAGACGCTGTTTAGGAACCAAGTGCTGCGTAAAGACGTGCATGTTACCAACACTTGTTTGTTAGGTGACAACCCCCTTAACCCACAACATCAGCGGAACAGCGAAAGCTTGCGTCCAAACAATCCTTGCTGTCTCCTACTTCCACACGCCCAAGAGCGCCCCCTGGTGGCTTAGTAACCTCATGGTCCTCGTCGGTTCGTTCTGTTACACAGTTGTGCGAAGGAAGCAGATGAAAGAAGACCACAACGCAAAAGTAAAAAAATGAATTTGTTCGTTCATTGATTGTAGCAACTTGGATAAAAGTGTTTTTTCTTGCACTTGGTGGTATATTTTACACAACCTTTATTGGCAACATTTTGTAAAAATTTTCTCATTTATTTGTCAAATTTCTTTGTTTAAATGACGATTACACAAATAAATGTGAACTAACACTCTGCTTCTTAATTTTGCTGTTAGGTTCAATTTGAGAAAGAAAAAACGCAGAAAGAAGTTCGCATAGATATTTGATTGTTACTTAACAATAGACTTTCTGTGCGTTCGTTGATGATGACGTCACACGTTGCCATGGAAACGGCCGCTTGTTGAAGATTGTGCTTCCGAAATTTTGAGAGTAATTTGACAAAATAAAGGTTACCAGCTGATTTGTAGTTTGTTGTGGACGTGCATCTCCACTGACCAGAATTGCTCGTCCCCTTTCATGTGTACTTGCATAACCTTTCCGAGTAGTTTTCTTCAAACCTCTGGTCTTCAATGCAGCAGCCATGCATACACTGTGTTGTTTTACTGCTTAGCACCGACGTTTTCACTGTTTTATTGCTTCCAAACTTATTTGTTTGTTTCCAAGCAAACCGTTTTATTTTTTATTTCTCAAACAATCTATATGGTCGAAACAAATCCTGTGAAAACACAATAAATTTTGTTGTTAGTTTTAATGTGCACAAAATGTCACTACTTCAGCTTAGGGGTTGGTATCTTTTCTGGGATCACATAAATATTGAAAGTTTAATCCCTCCGCAGCCATTAATATATTCTCGCTTAACTCTATGTTGAGATTTTGTTTTTACTTCGATGCAAAGTTTTTGTTTTTAATTGCAAAATAAAAACGATCGAACGGCTTTCTATGGTTGGAAACTAGAGTTTAACAATATTTCGGTTTTGAGGAATTCTTTTTTGGATTTTAATTTGCTGATGTAGAATTGATTTTTCTCAACTAGTTATTTACGTCAAACCACCACCTCACACGAGCAGTTAATTTTACCAGCAGAAAGAAAAGGTGACCGAAAACTTGAATCCCGTTTGAAAGAAAGCTTTTTCACGTCTGACACGTTCAAGGTGCTCAAATAGTTTTTCGTTTCCCATTACTTTTGGTTTTGCTGGTAAATGTGAGTGTGCGCCAAAACGCTAATATTCCGGCAATGAATTTTTGCTATTTGTGTTTTGAGTGGTCTTTGGAAAAATATAGCTTACCTGTGTAACTACAGGAGTTCGTAGGCCTATATGTAATCCTTTCCGCCCAAATATTTCCCAGCGTTTCCAAAGCCAAGTATTAACAAACTTGATCTCGGAAAAAGTTGGGTAGTCATTTTACTAGTCAATAGCTTTTAGTTCCAGACTTTGTCCAAAACATAAAAAAAAAATTCTGCTGCAAGAAAAAGAGTATCGAGGTGAAACATTTACCTCTTGTGAACAAGCTATAATGCAAGCACAAACAGACATGCGTCGTTTCTCTACAACAACACTATAGTTGTTTGTCATAAAACCGTATTTTTGGTTAAACTTTTGTAGTTTGTGGTTAAATCAACCATCGTTCTTCTTCAGTTACAAGTTACAACCAATATATCAGCTCGCAGCAACTTTTGTATAAACAGGTGGTTTTACCAGCGAAGCCCAATGCTAAATCGCAAAAATATTAATTAGCGCTAATTTCTGAAAAACAAATTCCATTTAACATTGTTTAAAGTTAAAACCCCGGCAAAGCATCTTTATAATCGTATCTGTCGCAAAAACCACGCTTCCGCCTTTATCTGCCAAATGCTTTGCGTTTTTTGCAGGCATTGTGCATTTACAAAATACTGTTACGCACGTTTAACCCCAAAGCTATAATAATGTTTTGTCCCTTAACTTGTTCGCTGTGTTGGTATATTGATGATAATGGTTATCTGTAGGTTACTGGGGCCATATTGCATCAACTTTTACCTACATCCAGACTTATGCATGCATGACAAACCAGAAGGAATGTGACGCGTCAGCGGAAACCTGCTAATAAGGTGATCATGTCGCTGAGTCGTGTTGGTAAAGTTTTGCCAATTCAAATGAAATAAGGCAGTCGCATTAGCACACGAGTTCGACAACAACACGTATATTTCAGATTCATTATAGTGCTGTTATTCAGATGTTGCTTCCTAGACTAGAAGCAACTTTAATCGCAATGAATATTTTTTATTTATCTACGCCGGGAGTTTACCTAAAGGTCCAAATCAGTGCATTGTCCAAGACCTCAAAGTCTAAAAGTTGGACTTTTTGATCCTTTGAATGCACTGATTGTCGTAGACCTTTTTGCTTAGAACTGCACTGATTTCTGACGGATCGGGTGCAACATCATTTATTACTGCTCCGCGTTCCTTCAAGTAGACGCGATTTTACGCTCTGCTGCACAATCGAAGAGCGCTTGTTTTGGAAACAATAACAGTTTTTGTTTTGGTTATTGGTTAAAGCTCTCCTTCACAATATTATTTCGCCGCGGCCCAAATGCTAAGAGTTAAGTAGAAATGCGAAGCTTTGGCGGCACATTTCTGTGCTCTTAGCTTTTTATATAATTAAAGTGAACAAAAGGTAAGAGATTCGCATAAATAAGTTGGGAGCTAATAAAACGCATTTATATTGTGAGAACAGACTAGGTTATAATGTTAAAATTTTTCTTCACCAGCGGAGTATGTTTACAAGCACCCAAAATATATTTGTTAATTTTGGAATGCAAAGTTTATAATAGTTTCGTTAAACTGCGGCTTTAGTGTTCATTACTCAACCTTGGAACTTTGGAAGCAGAAAGTGCTGAAGCTAAGTTAGGTTTTAATATGTCGTGTTATGTTTTGTGATTTTAGCACAGTTATAAGAGTGGAACATGCAGACCTTACAACAACAGTAAATCCTCGCTGCAAACCAGACCATGTCTAATTGTGATGAACTGGAAAGCCTTAAATTTCTCTGTTTGTGATTTTGGCAGCCAAGCTCTTGTTGTGTTTTAATAAAAAAGTTGTTAAAAGGGTTTTAAAAAAAAAGTTGAATAAATACTTGTCATGTCCAAACTAACGTTTTTTATTCCTACTGACAATTTGTAGTTCGGCGATAGCAATGTCTTGCCAAGAATTGTTGGGGGTTCCTACTGTTGATGATTTTTTGTTAAACCTTTCGGCAAAAACTGAACTTGAAATTACAAGTGAAGAATTTAAAGAACTTTTAGATTCAGAAGACGTTTTGTCAAATCTTCGAAGTGAATTTTTGTTCCCTGATGTCCAGGAATTTCCAGGAGGTAAATTTAAACTTTAATAAATTTTTTTGGTCAAATTTAGCAGAAAATCTTTAATATAATGCCATAATCACTTTTGTAGCTTTGGAATATAAAAACAATTAATATTAATCCTTCTTGTGACCAATTGTGTACATCTGTCAGTTAATAGAGAAGAGGCAAAAGGCAAGAAATGTGTTTATCTCTGCGGAAACTCACTTGGACTTCAGCCAAAATCAACTAAAAGCAAGATAAACCAGGTTTTAAAGTTTTAAAATGTTTAGCTGTATAACATTTGAAATTAAATGTTTTGAAGCATAATGGTTGGAGGTTGTAGTAAAACATAGTAAGAATATTAAGGCCCATGCTAAAGTAGAAATCATTTTAAACATTTCGAAAATGAATAAAGAGTTATTTGAAACTTTACTACTTCTGTATGGGCTTTGATATTCTTACTACTTGTTTTAATGTTACTTTTTTAAAGGATTTTTATATTGCCCTTTACACTTCATGTTTTTATTGTATATTTTAAGACTTTTTATGGAGCAGTTTTTACAAACAGGTGTTTTGTAATTCCGCTTACTGATGTTTCTCCAGGTTTTGTTGAACTGGTCGAAGAAGGGTCATCACTGCCACAAACACGGAACCCTTCCAGCGGCTCACTGTGACAATTACGTCACTCAAGATATGGCAAAACTCGTTGGCGCACAAAATGACGAAGTAAAACAAATGGGTGTTTACTAAGTGATACAAACACTTTGAATTTGTTATATAAAATTGAATAACTAATATGTTATAATTTCATTGAATATTTCTGTGTTTTAGGTTGTTGTTATGAATGGACTTAGTGTGAACCTTCATTTATTGCTGGTCTCTTTTTATCAACCGACAAAAACACGACATAAAATCTTGCTTGAAGAAAAAGCCTTTCCATCTGACCATTACATTGTTGAGTCACAAATAAAACAAAGGGGCTTTGACCCCGGAACAAGCATGGTGTTCCTCAACAGGAAAAAGGTTACTTCATCATAATTCTAGTTCTAAATAACATTATTTGTGTATAAAACATTTGCTGGAGAATATACTTAGCAACAATCTTTTTGACAAAGTTACAAAGAGTTATTAGTTAATAATTTACTTGGCATGATGCTAAAACCCAAGTTTTTTTCATTAAAAATGGGTAAGTTGTTTGTTGTACAGAAAAAATTATATCATATTCTTATAGTAAAATTTCAGGCAAAGTATAGGCCTACATTTATCGATACCGATATACCGATCTAACAATAGTTATAAGTGACACATGTTTAAAAAAACCTTTATAATCTTTCTGTCCTACAAGGGCTGTGAGTACTGGGACATGGATGAGATTATTTCCGAGATAAATTCTGCGGGGGAATCAATATCTGTGGTGTTATTGCCAGGAGTCCAGTATTACAATGGGCAAGTGTTTGACATGGAGCGCATCACTAAAGCTGCTCACAGCGTTGGAGCTATGGTGAGGATGATTGCTTATTATGTCAGGGGCCACCAAACTATGGATGGTTGGTTCGAGTGTTTTGTCCCTAAAGATATTTTCTTAATGATGCCAAAATACTAAAATTAACAGTTTATGAACATAAAACTTTGTCCCATGCAAATTTAAGCTACATTTTTAATTTTTTTTGAATAAACGGCAATTTCATAAAGCTAATTAACATAATAATCAAGTAAGTTAGCTCCTCTCCGTTTAATTGACAGGATGATATTGATATGCATAATGCTTTTTACCTCAGTTTACCTTTAGAGTAAGCAGGGTGCATGAGTTAGTCACAACAAATTTAAGGGTTCACCAAACCTAAAAAGGTTTATTGACCCCACCAGTTCATTGACCCCATATTGCACTACTTTATTGACCCACATCACACCAGTTCATTGATCCCACATTGACTGAGTTCATTTACCCTTCATTGCATTAGTTCATTGACCCGACATTGCATGAGTTCATTGATCCCACATTGCACCAGTTCATTGATCCCACATTGCACCAGTTCATTGATCCCACATTGCACCAGTTCATTGACCCACATTGCACGAGTTCATTGACCCACATTGCACGAGTTCATTGACCCCATATTGCACAAGTTCATTGACCCCAAATTGCTCGAGTTTATTGATCCACATTGACCGAGTTCATTGACCCTTCATTGCATTAGTTCATTGACCCCGCATTGCACTAGTTCATTGACCCTTCATTGCATTAGTTCATTGACCCCACATTGCACTAGTTCATTGTCCCTACATTGCGCTAGTTCATTGACCCCACATTGCACTAGTTCATTGTCCCCATATTGCGCTAGTTCATTGACCCCACATTACACAAGTTCATTGACCCCACATTGCACGTGTTTATTGACCCCACATTTCACCAGTTCATTGACCCCAAATTGCACTAGTTCATTGACCCCTCATTGCACGAGTTCATTGACCCTTCATTGCATTAATTCCTTGACCCCACATTGCACGAGTTCATTGACCCCACATTGCACTAGTTCATTGTCCCACATTGCACCAGTTCATTGACCCCACATTGCAAGAGTTCATTGACCCACATCACACCAGTTTATGGACCCCACATTGCACCAGTTCATTGACCCTTCATTGCATTAGTTCATTGACCCTTCATTGCAGTAGTTCATTGACCCACATCACACCAGTTTATTGACCCCACATTGCACCAGTTCATTGACCCCACATTGCACCAGTTCATTGACCCCACATTGCACGTGTTTATTGACCCCACATTGCACCAGTTCATTGACCCCAAATTGTACTAGTTCATTGACCCCACATTCTACGAGTTTATTGACCCTTCATTGCATTAGTTCATTGTCCCTTCATATTGCACGTGTTTATTGACCCCACATTGCACCAGTTCATTGACCCCAAATTGTACTAGTTCATTGACCCAACATTGTACGAGTTCATTGACCCTTCATTGCATTAGTTCATTGACTCCACATTGCACGAGTTCATTGATCCCACATTGTACGAGTTCATTGACCCTTCATTGCACCAGTTCATTGATCCCACATTGCACCAGTTCATTGTCCCCACATTGCACGAGTTCATTGACCCCAAATTGCACCAGTTCATTGACCCCTCATTGCACGAGTTAATTGGCCCACATCACACCAGTTTATTGACCCCACATTGCACCAGTTCAGTGACCCCACATTACGCCAGTTCACTGACCCCACATTGCACCAGTTCATTGACCCCAAATTGCACGAGTTCATTGACCCCAAATTGCACCAGTTCATTGACCCCACATTGCACGAGTTAATTGACCCACATTGCACCAGTTCAGTGACCCCACATTGCGCCAGTTCACTGACCCCACATCACACCAGTTTATTGACCCCACATTGCACCAGTTCAGTGACCCCACATTGCGCCAGTTCACTGACCCCACATCACACCAGTTTGTTGACCCCACATTGCACCAGTTCATTGATCCCACTTTGCACGAGTTCATTGACCCTCCATTGCATTAGTTTATTGACCCCACATTTCACCAGTTCATTGAACCTTCATTGCATTAGTTCATTGACCTTACATTGGAACAGTTAATTGACCCACATTGCACGAGTTCATTGTCCCCACTTTGCACGAATTCATTGACCCCAAATGGCACCAGTTCATTGGCCCCACATTGCACCAGTTCATTAACCCTTCATTGCATTAGTTCATTGGCCCCACATTGCACCAGTTCATTGACCCTTCATTGCATTAGTTCATTGACCCCACATTGCATTAATTCATTGACCCCACATTGTACGAGTTCATTGATCCTTCATTGACCCCAAATTGCACCAGTTCATGGACCCCACATTGCACGAGTTTATTGACCCTAAATTACACCAGTTTATTGATCCCACATTGCACCAGTTCATTGACCCTTCATTGAATTAGTTCATTGACCCTTCATTGCATTAGTTCATTGACCCCACATTGCACGAGTTATTGTCCCCACATTGCACTAGTTCATTGTCCCCACATTGCACGAGTTCATTGACCCCACATTGCACGAGTTCATTGACCCCACATTGCACGATTTCATTGACCCCACTTTGCACGAGTTCATTGACCCCACATTGCACGATTTCATTGACCCAAAATTGAACGAGTTCATTGACCCCAACTTACACCAGTTTATTGACCCCACATTGCACGAGTTCATTGACCACACATTGCATAAGTTCATTGTCCCACATTGCACTAGTTCATTGACCCCAACTTACACCAGTTTATTGACCCCACATTGCACAAGTTGATTGACCCCACATTGCACCACCAGTTTATTGACCCCACATTGCACAAGTTGATTGACCCCACATTGCACTAGTTCGTTGTCCCCACATTGCACCAGTTCATTGACCCCACATTGCACGAGTTCATTGACCTCACATTTCACGAATTCATTGACCCCACATTGCACTAGTTCATTGGCCCAACATTACGCGAGTTCATTGACCCCACATTGCACCAATTCGGTGACCCACATTTATCCAGCTCATTGACCCCACATTGCACCAGTCCATTGATCCCACATTGCACGAGTTCATTGACCCCATATTGCACCAGTTAATTGACCCACATATGTTGCTTAGGTTGGGTTTGATCTGGCGCATGCGGTCGGCAACATCGAGCTTTCCTTGCATGATTGGAAGGTTGATTTTGCCGCTTGGTGCACTTACAAGTACCTCAACTCTGGCCCTGGATGTATCGCTGCTGCATATTTGCACAACAAGCACAAACACAACAACTTCCCTAAGTTTAGCGGTAAGCAGTAGTAGGAGCCAACTTATTGTTTAATCTGCGTGAGTAAAATAGATATGTTGTTGTTTGCGGATAGGTTGGTGGAGCCACGAGTCCAGCAGCCGCTTCGAGATGTCAAACAAGATGGAGCTGACCCACGGGGTGAAAGGTTACCGGGTCAGCAACCCTCCCCCAGTCCTGGTCGCTTGTGTTCGCGCAAGTTTGGACGTCTTCAACAAAACCTCGATGAAAGAGTTGCGCAAGAAGAGTGTCTTGTTGACCGGGTTGGTCGATTATTGCGCAATAACCTCCTTATCTGTAATGTTTTGCAACAATTTGAGATGTAAGTTCTTTTAAGGTACCTGCGATTCTTGATCGAGCATCATTTTAAACGAACAGCTTCTTCGAGCCGCTGGATAGAAATCATAACCCCCCCGGAGCAAGGTTGCCAACTCACCCTCAAGTTCAGTCGCCCCGTAAAACAGGTGATTCCCCACACGTGTTCTTGTTGCTACTGGCAACACACACCCAACTTTAAATCCGATGACGTCATACGCATGTTGTTGCTCAGGTTTACGAATCACTTGAGCGTGAAGGCGTTTGTTGCGACATAAGGGAGCCGGACTCGATCCGCGTCGCCCCAGTCCCACTTTACAACAACTTCGACGACGCACACCGCTTCGTGCGCATTTTGCACAGCATACTTTGACCGGCGCTCAGTATTGGTGAACTTCGTGCAATAAGCTTTTAATCGTGGAATACAATCTTCAAATCGTTTGCTCGTATGTAGCTCAAGATTGGGTCTTACCCCTGGTTATTCCCCTGGGTTATCTTTTCTTTTGAGGAAACCCCGGGAATCGTGAAACAAGCCGTAGTTTAATGCGAGTGTTTGATTAACATTTTACATTTGCTGATGCTGTTCACGACTGTTAATATCGCGTAATAACTAACTTTAATCTTTAACAGCAGCGTAGGGGCAGCGTACACCTCTATGTTAGCACCTGTTGCTCAAAACAAACATATCAACACCAGGCTTAAACAAATAAAATTGTACAAGTGCCTTAACAACAAAATGCTGAAGTTTTATGCATTTTTAGCGACGACGTTACAAAGCTTCGTCATAACATGGCGTCATACAAAAATAAATACTAAAAACACTGCGTTTATTGGATTTCAATTGGCAAAACTTTCGATTTAATAGTTTGCGTATTAGGCACATAATAGTGTGTTTCATATTGCTTGAAGCTACAGATTTAAAGTCTGTTTAACAGTGATTGCTCGGACCAAGCCATGGTAAAAAATTACCGAGTAAAAGTTTACAAAAGTATAGCAAACCATTGGCGTTAAACCATTTTAAGTCTTTAAGGCAGCGTTTCTCAACCGGTGCGCCGCGGCGCACTGGTGCGCCATGGAAGACTGCTAGGTGCGCCGCAAGCAATAGTAAAAAACATATCAAAATAAGTAAATTAATCGGAATAAGACTTTAATGGACAAAATAACGTTTTTAGTCTCAAAGGCTGGAAGTCCCTTTAAAGATATGCAACTATAAAACCCATATAATAAAAAATGAAGGCAATTCAAGAGAAATATCGGTAAACCTAAAAAACTTCGCGCTCGCTTCGCTCGTAAGGTGCGCCGCCACGTTTTCATACGTCTCTAGGTGCGCCCCAAGTATAAAAGGTTAAGAAACACTGCTTTAAGGGAATGATAAGATTTGATTTTCAAACACGTAAGCTGGTCAAAGTGTAATAAAATGGCCATACGCATTATTTACGTAAATTCTCTTTATCAAATATATGTTTCGATCATTCCCCAAAATCTACGCCATATTTGAACCCCTTTCGGATCAAAGGCATATTTTAAGTGGGGAAGTTTTCGGCCCATATCTGTTTTTAATTGCAGAAACAAGTTAAGGAAAATGAAAAACAAAATTTATTATATAAAATACACAATACAAAATATAAAAAAAGTAAAAAAAAAATTAAAATAAAATAAAAATTGAAAATAAACACTGTCACGAACACAAATATTGTGCGCGTTATTTAGAGAAATACTTCGACGTTTTTTCCAGTCTGAATACCCAGAAGTGTTACCCTGCAGTTAGATTTCTGAAGCCCTCAAAACCACATGTTTTCACAGCCACGTTTAATGTAGAATAACCAGTTTTAACCGGTAAACATCACGCCACTTTTGGGGCATTATGACGTAACACAAAGGCAAATTGTAAACAACATAACAAAGTTTAACGCACAAAGAAAAGTTACATGGTTAGATTCTAATTTGTGACATCACCCCCAATTCAAGAGAAATTATCCAAATTTCTGTCAACAGTTATCAAATTAGAACACAACGAAAAACACTGCGAAACGAAAACAACAAAGCACATCACGCACGATATATAATACACAGTTACAGTATTCAGCGTAGGCGACTCATAAAGTCTGCGCCAACGTTATCTATACCCTTAATACACTCGTATTTAATACGATAATTTTGCAGGAACATTGCCCATCTCATAACGCGATCATTTGCAAATTTCGCGCTTTCCAAATACACCAACGGTTGGTGGTCTGTCTGAAGGACAAAGCCAGCACCATACAGGTATATTCTGAACTTCCGTATTGCCCAAACAATGGCAAGACACTCCTTCTCGATGGTGGAGTAGTTCTTCTCAGCGTGGTTCAACTTCTTGCTAGCATAGCTAACTGGAAAACACTTCCCATCGTGTTCTTGCATCAGCACAGCACCTAGTCCGTTGTCGGACGCATCAGTGCGCAATACAAATGGTTTAGTGATGTCAGGCAAATGAAGTATAGGGTCGTTTAAAAGACTGCCCTTCAGTGAACGGAATGCGGCCTCCTGCGCACCTCCCCAGTTCACCACATTCGGTTGACCCTTTTTTGTCAGATCGGTCAGTGGAGAAGCAACCGCTGCATACTGGGGTATAAAATCCCGGTAGTATCCGGTAAGCCCGAGAAACGATCTAACTTCTTTCTTAGTTGATGGTCTTTGCGCCATTTTAATCTTTTGGACATTGTCATTCTGGAGTCCGATAACGCCCTGGTTAATGCTGTGCCCCAGAAAATCGACGTTATCTGTACCAACCACGCACTTCGATGGTTTAATTGTAACACCTGCGTCCCGAAGTCGCTGAAATAAGGTGTCTAGAACAGTCATGTGCTCCTCCCACGTCGTAGAGTGGACGATAATGTCATCAATATAACTTTCCACGTTATTAAGTCCTTGCAGCAAAATCCTCATAGCCCGAACAAATGTGGCACTGGAGTTCATCATACCGAACGGCATTTTGAGAAACTCAAAACTTCCTTCGGTGGTCACAAACGCGGTCTTTTTTATATCATCCTTTGCAACAGGAACCTGCCAGTAACCCTTCGTCAAATCGATTTTTGTAAAGAAGCGATCACCTCCAAGTTTTTGAAAAACATCCGTTACTGTCGTCATCGGCTCTGGGTCAAATGTTGTCACTTTGTTTAACTTCCGATAGTCTATACAAATTCTGTTAGTCCCATCTTTCTTCGCTACAACTACCACTGGAGAGGCATATGCTGAATCGGATCGCCTAATTATGCCCAACCGTAGCATTTCGTCCATGTCCTTCTTTAAACTGTCGCGTAACTTGTATGGGACGGCGTAAGGCTTGGAACGAACTGGTCGTTCATCCGTTAACTTTACTTCGTGTTGAACGAAGTTCATGTTGCCAGGTACGTCGCTAAACACACTGCTGTAATTCTTAGCCAGTGCAACTGCCTCTGATACCTGAGTGTCCGTCAAGTTTTTGCCGTAACTCACGTCGTTCAGAGTCCCTTTCTCGGAAAATGAACACAGCTCCAGTAAATCGTCATCATTTTCTACTTCATCCGTCAGGGTCGCCGAACACGCATCAACATTTTTCGGCTTATCAGTTGGGTCGTCAATTCGCGCGATATTTTGCTTCAACAAGTTAATGTGAAACGTCTTCCCTTTTCCCCCAACATCCAGCACGTAGTCGCCGAGTCCGGTCCTCTTTTGCACAACAAATGGACCCTTCCACTGCATAAGCAGTTTGTTGTTATCCGTCGGCAACAAAACGAGAGCCTTATCGCCTTCTTCCAAACTTCTGAACTTTGATTGTTTGTCAAAATACTTTTTATACCGCTCGTGTGATTTTTCCAGCTCCGTCTGAGCAATTTTCAGTGTGTCCTCCATACGCTGCTTTAAGTCAAAAACATACCTGTAACTGCTTCGCACATTGGGTTCCGTTGACGCGTTCGTCCACAATTCCTTCAGAATAGACATGGGTCCACGGACAGTCCTCCCATACAGCAATTCAAACGGCGCAAAACCTGTAGATTCTTGCGGCACCTCACGGTAAGCAAATAACAGCGCGTTTATGTATCGATGCCACTGCTTAGGTTGGTCGCAGCACAGGCGCCTAAGCATTCTCTTCAATGTTCCATTAAACTTTTCCACCAGCCCGTTACACATCGGGTGATACGGAGTCGTTGTCAAATGACGTATTCTTAACAGTCTTTCCACCTCCTTCATGCAGTCCGATACGAACTGAGTTCCCAAGTCGCTTAAAATCTCATCGGGTATTCCGAGGCGACTGTACATATCAACTAAAGCTTCCGCCACCGCTTCGGTTGTGATCGCTTTCAATGAAACCGCTTCTGGATAGCGAGTCGCATAGTCCACTAGAGTAAGTATATAGCGGTGACCGTCCTCACTCGCTGGGTAGATTGGACCAATCAAATCAACTGCCACACGTTTGAAAGGTACATCAATCAGGGGCATCTTTTCCATCGGCACCCTCGGAACGTTGCCTTTGCTCACTGTCCGTTGGCATATGTCACACGACCTACAAAACCGCTTGACGTCATCCTTGAGACCGGGCCAATAAAAATCGGAAAGGATTTTATCAGCCGTCTTTTTAATGCCCATGTGTCCTCCCATCATGGCGTCGTGAGCGAGCTCCATTATTTTCCGGCGCAAGCTACTTGGTACAACCAGCTGCCGGATCCACCTTCCACCATTAACTTTTGGGTGCTGATAATTCCTATACAGTAACCCTTCATCCATTCCAAACACAGTAACCTGTTCACCTTTGACCCTTTCTTCATCCATTCCTTTCAAGGCTTGCAAAGTTGTGTCGTCGTTTTGTGCGGCCTCGAACCCGGCCTTATCAATAACAGACCACTCTTCACAACTTGGCACTTTTAATGGTTTGCGTTCCCGCTGTGCTTTCTGTGAACGAGTCTTTGCGGCACAACCTTCGTTCCACATTGGATAGGGATCGTCAGGGTCCCTGGCACCCGGTACGTTTCCTATTATCAAATCGTGCAAGGCGTCTGGCAAGCACAACGCGTCCACATCTCCTTTAAAGTATGGCGAATCGATGTGAATTCGAGCCACGTCTGCCTTAACAGTACTCGAGTCCAACAACGTAACAAAACCACTGTGCCCTGTCAGTTGACCGTCCTTGACAAATTTCCGTTTAACCACAACTCCAGTACAGCCCGTATCACGCAAAGTGTCAACCATATGATCTCCCACAAGTCCTTTACGCACTGGTAGCGGCCCGACTTTCACGGGTTTTTCTTGTGGCGTCACAAACGGCTGAACGTCTCCTTCTGCAGTTGATTTGCCAATATTATCCAGAGAGGTTGAACCAGCTCCTCCGCTTTGCTTAACTGGCCGTGACGGCGCCACACGTGATCTGCAGTCTCTCGCCAAATGCCCAGTCTTATCACAAATAAAACATTTTCTTAAATTACGGGAATCCCCTTTCAACCGTGGACACTCTCTCGCCATATGCCCATGTTGTTTACAATTAAAGCATACGTCATAACCCTGCAGGTCAGCTTGCGGTAAATTTCTGCTAGCCGAAATTGACAAGTTTTTCCCATGTGCAGTGAGAAATTGATCCGCTACCGTGGCTAGCAACTCCAATGATTTCGGCGCCTGTTCACGCAAGTAAACTGATAGTTCCTTAGAGCACGATTTTATAAACTGTTCTTTTATGAACAAATCGCGAACTTCCTTCCATTCCGTAGAGAAACCAGACATTTCAACCCATTTTTGCAGGTAATTTTGTAAGCGCACGATGAATTGCGTAGAGCTTTCATCCGACTGAGGTTTCGCAGAACGGAATTTTGAGCGATAACCCTCCTCTGTGAGGTCATATCTATTTAACAATGCCTGCTTTAGCACATTATAATCAATTGCTTTAATATCTGACAATCGAGAATACACGTCTAGCGCTCTACCTGATAACAAAGCACTAAGAGATGTGGCCCACTCGCGTTTGTCCCAATTACTACTAGCAGCAAATCTTTCATACCTCAGTAAGTAGCTGTCCAATTCATCTTTTCCGTCAACGAACGGTGGTAACTTTGGAGCTTTAGCCTTACTTACTGCTGCTACATCCTTAGCGTTGTTTGCTTCGGCTAGTTGTAACTCCAATCTTTTCATTTCCAGTTGAAATTCACGCTCCGCCTGAGCGTCAGCTATTTTCTTTTCTTCTAGCCTGTTGGCTTCAGCCATTTTTAGTTCCTCATTTCGTTTAGCCTCAGCCTCTAAGTCACGTTTCTCTTTCCGTTCCTCGCGCTCAATCGCTTGCTGTTCGTTCACCCACTTAAGTAAATTTTCGCCAGTTAGGCCCATGAGTTTACCAGCTTCTGCTAACTTTTTCATGGCTAACAATCTTCGTCTGTTGGTGCTGAAAAATCTGAAGAGAAGTAATCCCGGACGAGCCCCCAGTTGTCACGAACACAAATATTGTGCGCGTTATTTAGAGAAATACTTCGACGTTTTTTCCAGTCTGAATACCCAGAAGTGTTACCCTGCAGTTAGATTTCTGAAGCCCTCAAAACCACATGTTTTCACAGCCACGTTTAATGTAGAATAACCAGTTTTAACCGGTAAACATCACGCCACTTTTGGGGCATTATGACGTAACACAAAGGCAAATTGTAAACAACATAACAAAGTTTAACGCACAAAGAAAAGTTACATGGTTAGATTCTAATTTGTGACAAACACTAAGCCCCGAAATTATACCCCCTGACAAAATATACAACAACCGCACCCCCGTCTAGTTATATGGGCCGAAAATTTATTTTCGGGACAAATCTTGTTTTGCCGCTATGCTTTTTTGGTTTCATATGGTTTCCTATGGCATGTTTCAGACCGATTTTCGTCCGAAGCTTTATAGAAAAAGTATACATCGTAGAACCTTCAAATTTATGGCGTAGAGTGGTATGTAGGTGCTTTGTAAAAGTTTATGAGGCTGCACCCCCAGGGGCCTTTGCTTGGGGGGTAAAAACCTGAAATATTTGTGTTTTAGCTCTCTGTAGCTAACGACTTCCAACTAGCAGCAGAAAAACTTTCATATAGAATTCGTTCATATTCGCTTGCTTTGACCAGCTTGTGAAGTGACGAAGCGACTGAACGCCTGCTGCGCTTTATTATCGTGAGTTTTTCATTGTGACTCGTCCAAAACTGGGCGCATGCGACTTGCATTTTATAAAGAGGCTTCTCTTTAGTAAAATTACTTAATGTTCTTACAAAACAACATATTTTACAGCCGCAAATTTAAATGCGAAATCTGGTGGCAATGTACACCTCTCTATTTGCACCTGTTTCGCTTGTTACTTGAATCCAACATATAAACACCAGGCCTACACAACTTAAAATTGCATATTGATATGTTGGAATCGAGTAACATAAGAAACAGGTGCAAATAGCAAATATTCTCCAAAAACGTTTTTTCAAATATTCTCTAAATCGTATTTCATCGTATTGTCGCGGTAATACACAAAGAGGTAAGACCGTGAATAAACTTTCACCCACCGTGCAATTAACGCAGGGAAGCATTTCGAGTAGAGATGTTCAAAGCAGAATATCGGCGACTCGTTTATAATGCTTGCTTTAAATGCGGCGTCAGCATTTTTTTCGGGCGAGCAATTACTTTGCGATAAGCTTCGCCTATCAATCAAGTGTCAATAGCATGTATTTACCGCCGCAAATTTAAATGCGAAATCTTAAGGCAGTGTACGCCTCTCTGTTAGCACCTGTTGTGCATGTTGCTCTAACCAACATATCAACACCAGGCCTAAACAACTAGCAAAACTTTCGATTAAATAGGTTGCGCATTAGGCACACAAAAGTGTTTTGCATATTGCTCGAAACTACAGATTTAAATTGTGTTTTAACAGTGATTACACGGACCAAGGTATGGTAAAAATTTACCGAGTAAAAGTTGGCAAAAGTATAGCAAATCATAGGCGTTAAACCATTTTAAGAGAATGATAATATTTGGGTTTTAAACATGTTAGCTGGCCTAAATATAATAACATGGTCGTACGCATTATCTACGGAAGTTCAGTTCATTTAATATATGTTTCAATCATCACCCAAATACCTCATCGTATTTAAACACGTTTTGCGTCTAAGCCATAAGTTAAGTGGAAAGTTTTCGGCCCATATCTGTTTTTGCTTGCAGAAACAAGTTAAGAAAAATAAGAAATAACCAAAATATAAAATAGACTATACAAAATATAACATATTAAAGAAAAATTAAATCAAGTAACAATATTAAAAAAATTAAAAATTGAAAAAAAAAAAAAATTGAAAAATTAAAAAAACACTAAGCCCTGAAAATATACCCCCAGACAAAATATACAACAACCACACCCCCGTCTAGTTTTTTTTTTACTATTATGCACTAGAGCGGAACGTTGTTAAAGGTAGAACAATGGGTTACGTCACAGTTTGTCTTCATGGTTCTAATACCTTTGTCTTAATGTAAAGACAAAGAAACGGAAATCGTCGCGCGCATTGTCTTCTTTACAACGCAGATTTTGTTTGAAAGATTTATTTAATGCTGTGCTGGTCTAATTGCCGTTTAGAGATATTAGGTATTGTAACACAGCAAGCAAATTTCAAAGGTTTGTTGAAATTAAAGCAGCTGAAAGTGAAATATCACAGTAAAACCTTGAGCCATAACCGGTCTATACAATTTAAAAGATGACCTACTTGAAATATAATTATAACGGCTTAAGAGTTTTTTTTTGGGTTTTGGTTTTTGCTTCACTTCTACTTTGCTTTTGCCTTGACGTTTTTATTAAACTTCATTTGGAGATGGAATCGGTTGTTACCAACAAGAAAGTTGCAGCGAGGCAGACAGAACTGGGCGATGTTCTGTTCACCGTAAAAACCTGCAAAAAAAACCACAGGTCTATGTCCAGGCTCGAAATGATTCTCAACACTTGGTTCAGGCAACTTGAAAGAGATCAGGTTTGTGAAAAGTTTTGTAGAATCGTTGCCAAACAACTGATAAATATACAAGCAGGTATCGAAACGTCTTAATCAAGATAGCGCGATAGGTTTTAGTTGCACTAGGGTTGTTACTTTTGGCTTGGATTGTTGCACTAGGGTTGTTACTTTTGGCTTGGATCGTTGCACTAGGGTTGTTACTTTTGGCTTGGATCGTTGCACTAGGGTTGTTACTTTTGGCTTGGATCGTTGCACTAGGGTTGTTACTTTTGGCTTGGATTGTTGCACTAGGGTTGTTACTTTTGGCTTGGATCGTTGCACTAGGGTTGTTACTTTTGGCTTAGGTCGTTGCACTAGGGTTGTTACTTTTGGCTTGGGTCGTTGCACTAGGGTTGTTACTTTTGGCTTGGGTCGTTGCATTAGGGTTGTTACTTTTGGCTTGGATCGTTGCATTAGGGTTGTTACTTTTGGCTTGGATCGTTGCACTAGGGTTGTTACTTTTGGCTTGGGTCGTTGCACTAGGGTTGTTACTTTTGGCTTGGATCGTTGCACTAGGGTTGTTACTTTTGGCTTAGGTCGTTGCACTAGGATTGTTACTTTTGGCTTAGGTCGTTGCACTAGGATTGTTACTTTTGGCTTGGGTCGTTGCACTAGGGTTGTTACTTTTGGCTTAGGTCGTTGCACTAGGATTGTTACTTTTGGCTTGGATCGTTGCATTAGGGTTGTTACTTTTGGCTTGGATCGTTGCATTAAGCTTGTAACTTTTGGCTTGGATCGTTGCACTAGGGTTGTTACTTTTGGCTTAGGTCGTTGCACTAGGATTGTTACTTTTGGCTTGGGTCGTTGCACTAGGGTTGTTACTTTTGGCTTGGGTCGTTGCATTAGGGTTGTTACTTTTGGCTTGGGTCGTTGCATTAGGGTTGTTACTTTTGGCTTGGATCGTTGCATTAGGGTTGTTACTTTTGGCTTGGGTCGTTGCACTAGGGTTGTTACTTTTGGCTTGGGTCGTTGCATTAGGGTTGTTACTTTTGGCTTGGGTCGTTGCATTAGGGTTGTTACTTTTGGCTTGGATCGTTGCATTAGGGTTGTTACTTTTGGCTTGGATCGTTGCATTAGGGTTGTTACTTTTGGCTTGGATCGTTGCACTAGGATTGTTACTTTTGGCTTAGGTCGTTGCACTAGGATTGTTACTTTTGGCTTGGGTCGTTGCACTAGGATTGTTACTTTTGGCTTGGATCGTTGCACTAGGGTTGTTACTTTTGGCTTAGGTCGTTGCACTAGGATTGTTACTTTTGGCTTGGGTCGTTGCACTAGGGTTGTTACTTTTGGCTTGGGTCGTTGCATTAGGGTTGTTACTTTTGGCTTGGGTCGTTGCATTAGGGTTGTTACTTTTGGCTTGGATCGTTGCACTAGGGTTGTTACTTTTGGCTTGGATCGTTGCACTAGGGTTGTTACTTTTGGCTTGGATCGTTGCACTAGGGTTGTTACTTTTGGCTTAGGTCGTTGCACTAGGATTGTTACTTTTGGCTTGGGTCGTTGCATTAGGGTTGTTACTTTTGGCTTGGATCGTTGCATTAGGGTTGTTACTTTTGGCTTGGATCGTTGCATTAGGGTTGTTACTTTTGGCTTGGATCGTTGCACTAGGGTTGTTACTTTTGGCTTAGGTCGTTGCACTAGGGTTGTTACTTTTGGCTTGGGTCGTTGCATTAGGGTTGTTACTTTTGGCTTGGATCGTTGCATTAGGGTTGTTACTTTTGGCTTAGGTCGTTGCACTAGGATTGTTACTTTTGGCTTGGATCGTTGCATTAGGATTGTTACTTTTGGCTTGGATCGTTGCATTAGGGTTGTTACTTTTGGCTTGGATCGTTGCATTAGGGTTGTTACTTTTGGCTTGGATCGTTGCATTAGGGTTGTTACTTTTGGCTTGGATCGTTGCATTAGGGTTGTTACTTTTGGCTTGGATCGTTGCATTAGGGTTGTTACTTTTGGCTTGGATCGTTGCACTAGGGTTGTTACTTTTGGCTTAGGTCGTTGCACTAGGATTGTTACTTTTGGCTTGGATCGTTGCATTAGGATTGTTACTTTTGGCTTGGATCGTTGCATTAGGGTTGTTACTTTTGGCTTGGATCGTTGCATTAGGGTTGTTACTTTTGGCTTGGATCGTTGCACTAGGGTTGTTACTTTTGGCTTAGGTCGTTGCACTAGGATTGTTACTTTTGGCTTGGATCGTTGCATTAGGATTGTTACTTTTGGCTTGGATCGTTGCATTAGGGTTGTTACTTTTGGCTTGGGTCGTTGCATTAGGGTTGTTACTTTTGGCTTGGATCGTTGCATTAGGGTTGTTACTTTTGGCTTGGATCGTTGCACTAGGGTTGTTACTTTTGGCTTGGATCGTTGCACTAGGGTTGTTACTTTTGGCTTAGGTCGTTGCACTAGGATTGTTACTTTTGGCTTGGATCGTTGCACTAGGGTTGTTACTTTTGGCTTAGGTCGTTGCACTAGGATTGTTACTTTTGGCTTGGATCGTTGCATTAGGATTGTTACTTTTGGCTTGGATCGTTGCACTAGGGTTGTTACTTTTGGCTTGGATCGTTGCATTAGGGTTGTTACTTTTGGCTTGGATCGTTGCATTAGGGTTGTTACTTTTGGCTTGGATCGTTGCATTAGGGTTGTTACTTTTGGCTTGGATCGTTGCACTAGGGTTGTTACTTTTGGCTTGGATCGTTGCACTAGGGTTGTTACTTTTGGCTTGGATCGTTGCATTAGGCTTGTAACTTTTGGCTTGGATCGTTGCATTAGGGTTGTTACTTTTGGCTTGGATCGTTGCATTAGGGTTGTTACTTTTGGCTTGGATCGTTGCACTAGGGTTGTTACTTTTGGCTTAGGTCGTTGCACTAGGATTGTTACTTTTGGCTTGGATCGTTGCATTAGGATTGTTACTTTTGGCTTGGATCGTTGCATTAGGGTTGTTACTTTTGGCTTGGGTCGTTGCATTAGGGTTGTTACTTTTGGCTTGGATCGTTGCACTAGGGTTGTTACTTTTGGCTTAGGTCGTTGCACTAGGATTGTTACTTTTGGCTTGGATCGTTGCACTAGGGTTGTTACTTTTGGCTTAGGTCGTTGCACTAGGATTGTTACTTTTGGCTTGGATCGTTGCATTAGGATTGTTACTTTTGGCTTGGGTCGTTGCATTAGGATTGTTACTTTTGGCTTGGATCGTTGCATTAGGATTGTTACTTTTGGCTTGGGTCGTTGCACTAGGGTTGTTACTTTTGGCTTGGATCGTTGCACTAGGGTTGTTACTTTTGGCTTGGATCGTTGCACTAGGGTTGTTACTTTTGGCTTGGATCGTTGCACTAGGGTTGTTACTTTTGGCTTGGATCGTTGCATTAGGATTGTTACTTTTGGCTTGGATCGTTGCATTAGGATTGTTACTTTTGGCTTGGGTCGTTGCACTAGGGTTGTTACTTTTGGCTTGGATCGTTGCACTAGGGTTGTTACTTTTGGCTTGGATCGTTGCACTAGGGTTGTTACTTTTGGCTTGGATCGTTGCACTAGGGTTGTTACTTTTGGCTTAGGTCGTTGCACTAGGATTGTTACTTTTGGCTTGGGTCGTTGCATTAGGGTTGTTACTTTTGGCTTGGATCGTTGCATTAGGGTTGTTACTTTTGGCTTGGATCGTTGCATTAGGGTTGTTACTTTTGGCTTGGATCGTTGCACTAGGGTTGTTACTTTTGGCTTAGGTCGTTGCACTAGGGTTGTTACTTTTGGCTTGGGTCGTTGCATTAGGGTTGTTACTTTTGGCTTGGATCGTTGCATTAGGGTTGTTACTTTTGGCTTAGGTCGTTGCACTAGGATTGTTACTTTTGGCTTGGATCGTTGCATTAGGATTGTTACTTTTGGCTTGGATCGTTGCATTAGGGTTGTTACTTTTGGCTTGGATCGTTGCATTAGGGTTGTTACTTTTGGCTTGGATCGTTGCATTAGGGTTGTTACTTTTGGCTTGGATCGTTGCATTAGGGTTGTTACTTTTGGCTTGGATCGTTGCATTAGGGTTGTTACTTTTGGCTTGGATCGTTGCACTAGGGTTGTTACTTTTGGCTTAGGTCGTTGCACTAGGATTGTTACTTTTGGCTTGGATCGTTGCATTAGGATTGTTACTTTTGGCTTGGATCGTTGCATTAGGGTTGTTACTTTTGGCTTGGATCGTTGCATTAGGGTTGTTACTTTTGGCTTGGATCGTTGCACTAGGGTTGTTACTTTTGGCTTAGGTCGTTGCACTAGGATTGTTACTTTTGGCTTGGATCGTTGCATTAGGATTGTTACTTTTGGCTTGGATCGTTGCATTAGGGTTGTTACTTTTGGCTTGGGTCGTTGCATTAGGGTTGTTACTTTTGGCTTGGATCGTTGCATTAGGGTTGTTACTTTTGGCTTGGATCGTTGCACTAGGGTTGTTACTTTTGGCTTGGATCGTTGCACTAGGGTTGTTACTTTTGGCTTAGGTCGTTGCACTAGGATTGTTACTTTTGGCTTGGATCGTTGCACTAGGGTTGTTACTTTTGGCTTAGGTCGTTGCACTAGGATTGTTACTTTTGGCTTGGATCGTTGCATTAGGATTGTTACTTTTGGCTTGGATCGTTGCACTAGGGTTGTTACTTTTGGCTTGGATCGTTGCATTAGGGTTGTTACTTTTGGCTTGGATCGTTGCATTAGGGTTGTTACTTTTGGCTTGGATCGTTGCATTAGGGTTGTTACTTTTGGCTTGGATCGTTGCACTAGGGTTGTTACTTTTGGCTTGGATCGTTGCACTAGGGTTGTTACTTTTGGCTTGGATCGTTGCATTAGGCTTGTAACTTTTGGCTTGGATCGTTGCATTAGGGTTGTTACTTTTGGCTTGGATCGTTGCATTAGGGTTGTTACTTTTGGCTTGGATCGTTGCACTAGGGTTGTTACTTTTGGCTTAGGTCGTTGCACTAGGATTGTTACTTTTGGCTTGGATCGTTGCATTAGGATTGTTACTTTTGGCTTGGATCGTTGCATTAGGGTTGTTACTTTTGGCTTGGGTCGTTGCATTAGGGTTGTTACTTTTGGCTTGGATCGTTGCACTAGGGTTGTTACTTTTGGCTTAGGTCGTTGCACTAGGATTGTTACTTTTGGCTTGGATCGTTGCACTAGGGTTGTTACTTTTGGCTTAGGTCGTTGCACTAGGATTGTTACTTTTGGCTTGGATCGTTGCATTAGGATTGTTACTTTTGGCTTGGGTCGTTGCATTAGGATTGTTACTTTTGGCTTGGATCGTTGCATTAGGATTGTTACTTTTGGCTTGGGTCGTTGCACTAGGGTTGTTACTTTTGGCTTGGATCGTTGCACTAGGGTTGTTACTTTTGGCTTGGATCGTTGCACTAGGGTTGTTACTTTTGGCTTGGATCGTTGCACTAGGGTTGTTACTTTTGGCTTGGATCGTTGCATTAGGATTGTTACTTTTGGCTTGGATCGTTGCATTAGGATTGTTACTTTTGGCTTGGGTCGTTGCACTAGGGTTGTTACTTTTGGCTTGGATCGTTGCACTAGGGTTGTTACTTTTGGCTTGGATCGTTGCACTAGGGTTGTTACTTTTGGCTTGGATCGTTGCATTAGGGTTGTTACTTTTGGCTTGGATCGTTGCACTAGGTTTTTACTTTTGGCTTGGATCGTTGCACTAGGGTTGTTACTTTTGGCTTAGGTCGTTGCACTAGGATTGTTACTTTTGGCTTGGATCGTTGCATTAGGGTTGTTACTTTTGGCTTGGATCGTTGCACTAGGATTGTTACTTTTGGCTTAGGTCGTTGCACTAGGATTGTTACTTTTGGCTTGGGTCGTTGCACTAGGATTGTTACTTTTGGCTTGGATCGTTGCACTAGGGTTGTTACTTTTGGCTTGGATCGTTGCACTAGGGTTGTTACTTTTGGCTTAGGTCGTTGCACTAGGATTGTTACTTTTGGCTTGGGTCGTTGCACTAGGGTTGTTACTTTTGGCTTGGGTCGTTGCATTAGGGTTGTTACTTTTGGCTTGGATCGTTGCATTAGGGTTGTTACTTTTGGCTTGGATCGTTGCACTAGGATTGTTACTTTTGGCTTGGATCGTTGCATTAGGCTTGTAACTTTTGGCTTGGATCGTTGCACTAGGGTTGTTACTTTTGGCTTGGGTCGTTGCACTAGGGTTGTTACTTTTGGCTTGGATCGTTGCATTAGGGTTGTTACTTTTGGCTTGGATCGTTGCATTAAGCTTGTAACTTTTGGCTTGGATCGTTGCATTAGGCTTGTTACTTTTGGCTTGGATCGTTGCATTAGGGTTGTAACTTTTGGCTTGGATCGTTGCATTAGGGTTGTTACTTTTGGCTTGGGTCGTTGCATTAGGCTTGTAACTTTTGGCTTGGATCGTTGCATTAGGGTTGTTACTTTTGGCTTGAATCGTTGCACTAGGCTTGTTACTTTTGGCTTGGGTCGTTGTACTAGGCTTCTAACTTTTGGCTTGGATCGTTGCATTAGGGTTGTTACTTTTGGCTTAGGTCGTTGCACTAGGATTGTTACTTTTGGCTTGGGTCGTTGCATTAGGCTTGTAACTTTTGGCTTGGATCGTTGCATTAGGGTTGTTACTTTTGGCTTAGGTCGTTGCACTAGGATTGTTACTTTTGGCTTGGGTCGTTGCATTAGGCTTGTAACTTTTGGCTTGGATCGTTGCATTAGGGTTGTTACTTTTGGCTTGGGTCGTTGCATTAGGCTTGTAACTTTTGGCTTGGATCGTTGCATTAGGGTTGTTACTTTTGGCTTAGGTCGTTGCACTAGGATTGTTACTTTTGGCTTGGGTCGTTGTACTAGGCTTCTAACTTTTGGCTTGGATCGTTGCATTAGGGTTGTTACTTTTGGCTTAGGTCGTTGCACTAGGATTGTTACTTTTGGCTTGGGTCGTTGCATTAGGCTTGTAACTTTTGGCTTGGATCGTTGCACTAGGATTGTTACTTTTGGCTTGGATCGTTGCATTAGGGTTTTTACTTTTGGCTTGGATCGTTGCATTAAGCTTGTAACTTTTGGCTTGGATCGTTGCATTAGGGTTGTTACTTTTGGCTTGAATCGTTGCACTAGGCTTGTAACTTTTGGCTTTTTGTGCTACAGCGACTAACTTTATATGGTTCCGACTAAGTCAGGCACAAATCGAAAATCGCCCCTTTATTTGTAAATAAACTTGTTTTAGTTTGCGTCATTAACTAGCACCTTGAACGTTGTTCCCAGATCTACTTTATCAGCGACGTGTTTGACGAAGAATATCAAGTGAAGACGGGCAACCGATTGCACAACACTTCCTGTGGCAATTCTCACAGCAGGTCAGTCGGGTGGTTGGTATGAGTTTTAAACAAGGCTTTTTACGATTGACTTTAATAGATTGGATTTATGCTGCAAAACTGGAGCGGAATTCGATTTGTTTCTACCAACAAACAAAAAGTAAGTTACCTATTCGAGTAACTTTACTCAATATTCCCTAACTAATTCTTGGGACTTAGCTTGTCGTTTAGAGTCAGTAAATCAAGTATTTTTCTCGGTCACAACCACCGCTTTAAGGTGGACTTAACGTTCAATAGCATTTTAATCGAAATTAAATCTGACCCCATAAGCTCCTTAAAAAATTCCTCTGGTAGAGGCATTAACATAAGCACTTGGTCGGTGTTTAAAGCTTGGTTCGGGTGTCGCTAAACCATTTAACCGACCGCAACTATTTGTACTAACATTATTCCTCCTGTAGGTTCACACTTAGTAGGTTATGTTTTGAGGGATGTTCTTAAATAAATGATCCACAAAATGATATCATCAGGGACGGTATTTATTTTCAAACTAGAAAGTGCAATAGCCACCGATTTTCCACCTTTTGGTCGGGTCTTCTCGTACGTGTGGATGTATAGCGCGAATAAAGCATTGTTACGTCACAAAGATGGTGGTGTAGGTTCGATGACGATGGTTACGTGGAGTTGGATAATTTTTTGGAGGAACTTAATAAACATGATTGCAACGAGTCGGTTTACCTCGGAAGTAAAAGTGTGGCCTATTGGGAGGTAAGATGCCGTCTTATGGTGGGAAAGAGTGCTTTGATAAAGGCTTGTTGTTACGTCACAGAAAGGTCCGAAGTTGTTCGAGTTCGCCCACGGAGGAGGGGGTGTTTGCGTGACCCGGCCCCTCGCCCTCAAATTGCACCCCCTGATCGGGTGAGTGCCCGGCAACTTGCTGTTGGTTCCCTGTAATAAAAGTGCCTTCTTGCAGTGATGGGAAGTTTGCTGACGCATGCAAGACGTTTGTTGATGACATCGCTCTTGGTTACGTCATCACGGCAATACTTGAAGTTCCTCTAGTCGAGTCTCATCGCTTTTATCATAAGTACAATGGTATAAAAGAACTTAATACGTCGGAGTGGATGAACGCGGTGAGTTTGATGACAAAATGAGATTTACCACAGAAAGCCGTTCACAACCTTACCTTTATAAAAACCTATGTTACCTTCTGAGTGTATCTATTAAACTTGCTTAGAGCTAAAAAACGAGCAAATAAGAACAAAATTGAACAATGCAATTTTAGCCCTTTATTTTATCTTGCTTGTCACTGTGAGAAGTTAATTTGCAGGGTTTTTAAAGTAACGTAAAGTTTAATGGAAGAGGTTATTTTGTAAGGCGTAATATTTATGCAGGCGTTTCTGGGCGACAATCAAAACAACGTTTTCGAGGTGCCTCCGTCCAACAACACTTTCAGCTTGAAGAAAGACCCGACCCGTTTCGTGTCTGTGCACTGCTGGCATCATCCTGACGAGCCAATATGCCTCACTATGAGGGAATGACTTTACCGAGTAATAAGCGATTAAAAGAACGATTATTAACGCAATGCCATTTGTAAATTGAGGTGTTTAAACAGAGTTTTATCTTTAGGTTTATGGGTGCCACGTCCACGATTGTTTTGCTGTTAACTGATAGATACATTATCTTTTCCTGGCGCTTTGCTTGTTGCCCTAACAGAACTCTAGAATAAAAGTTAAGATGTAGACTAATATAAGGCTCGGGGTCAGGTTTAATATTTTTCAACCTGTTCTGATTTTGGTTTGGATCGTGCTCGGCTATATTCTGCAGCACTTCCTTTCTAACACGAATCATTTGTCACAAATAAATGATGAGTTTCGTTCAATTTTACGCTTTTACCAACGAGAGGCTAACCTCCACCATCTGGTTGTCTCATGCTGATTAAATTGATAAACGACCAACGTGTGCGAGGCATTGTTGCGTCACAAATGGGATTTTCCTAGTAACGTCACAATTTAATGTTTATTACCTTTTTAGTAAGATGTTAATTACATCAACAAATTTACTAACTTTAGTTGTTCTTTTAACATGAAAATGATGAATGATGCGTTAAACGGATCATGGATACAAAATGCGTGATTGCTATTAGCTATTTCATAAAAAAGTGCTTTCAACTCATGTCTGAATTGTTTGAGTTGGACGCTATTCGCACCGATACTACCACTTCGATATTTCGGGCATCCTTGAATAAAAGTAAAACTCTATTACTTATGTTTTGTTTTTCTTTTTTTTCGATTTTCATGAATTTATCGCGGGAAGATTTTACAAAGACAAATCCTCACACGCTTATTTTTTCTTCTTGGCTGGACCAAGGTACGTCCTTCCATTATTAGCTGCACGTTTGGCGATGTAACCTAAACAGCAGTCATACAGTTTGTTTATAAAGTAATTTAAAAAAAAAAAAAAACATTAAATGCTTTTAATTTTCATTTTACTTGCAAATAAATACGATTACTACCAGCACAGTTTACATTTCCCAAACATATTATAGCTTGTTGAACAGCTTTGCTTTCACACCTCCACCCAAATACTAAATGTGTCGATGCTTGAGGCTGCTGTAGCCGTCACGTGACCTCACGAGTAATCAGCGCCGATTGAAATTCCTTTTTTCTGGAGATTGCAGAAAGAAAAACTAAAACGTGTCAGTGCTGAAATGCTGTCAAGGTGGAAAGAGCTGTTGTTGATGAACCACCTGGTCGGGGAACTGTCCGGTAAGTTTGTTGGGTACCGGTATGAAATAAGGTTATTAGCTAAATTACATTTTCAGGTTTTTTTGCCATGCCGAGTTTTTAAACCTAACCCTGGCTCACGTTTTATCATCTCGCCAGTAGATAAATAAGCACTGTTATGGAACATCGTCAAATGATGTTTCTTGCATTCTTCCTAATCCTCTCGCAGACATTTGGTAAACATGCTTATTCTCAAAAATGCAACTTTATTTTTTTCTGCCAAAATGATCTTGATCAATGTCATTATATTGGGACAATGCATTAATATTTTTTGGCCCCCAATCTTGAACCAGCTTGCTGTGTTTGGCCCCAGAAGCTGGCAATCTTGAACCACCCTGCTCTAAATCGTCATTTCTTTTAGATATTTACAATTGCTTGGTTAAGTAAGTTTATTATTTTGCTTTGTATTTCAGCTTCCTGGTTGAACAGAAGTTGACGGCCATCATATCATCTTGCAAAGAGGGCTGAAGCAATGAAGTTCTACATCCACATCAGCTCTTACTCTTAGTACAGTTTACCATCCTTTATGAGGGAGGCCACATGTTGACCTGCCCAGACCACTAACTAACCTGTAATGTTTGTTGTTATATTTTTATGAATTACTTGTTTTTAGTTTCGTTGTTGCATAAAGCAACCTAGTCAGGTGTGTGTTCAACTTAATTTATATTTTGCCATTTGTCAACCAAACTCAGGATGGCTACAATCTTAATTTAGAAATGTGTAATTCTAAAGGTTTAAGAATGGATTTTCTACTCAAATTGAAATTGGCTTATGATTTTAATATTATTCCATCGGTGATTAATGTGCATTTCAAGGTTTAAACTTCAAACCCCCATTTTTTAAACATAAGTTTAAAGTTTAAGGTGATAAAACCTTCAGATCAACTAAATTGGGGTATTAAGGTTCCGTAGCCACCCGGAGTATTACTTATTAGGAATGTCTAGCATACCGTGATTTAACGATTTCCGATAACCATGGTCAATTGGGTAAATCATTGAAACAAGTATAGAACAATGCGTTGAAAAACGTCCTCTTTTAAAGATCGGAAATCTTTCATCCAATAATACTGGTCATTCCTAACTACATAGCTGCGCTTATTTAAGTAGGTATTAGTTGGCAGTTTAGTAGACGCGAAAATCAGTTTTTTTTAAGGCAGAATTTTTAAAAGATCGCTTAAAATAGGTAAATATATACGCCAGATACCATAATGACACCGAGGAAACTGATTAGCATATTATGTTAAATAAGGATATCGTGCAATAATTTAAGGTTTGCTGCCCCTTTAGTTTTGGAGCAAATTTTGTTCATTTCACGTTTTATTTTTGACCCCGATAAACGTGTCACACATGCATTGCAGCTAATAGCAATGTATATCTAACTTTGCCAAACATTTTTTTCCGTGGTGGAAGTAGTGATTTGGCCGTAAAGCTCAAAGTTCCATTGGGCTTTGGTTAGAGGAGTTGGGCTTGACTCATTGGGTTGGGGTTGAAAGGTTCGGTTTAGGAAATTAAGTTTAGATGGTTGCGTTTAAAGGGTTCGCCTTAAGGTTAGTGGGTGAGTGTTAAAAGGTTGGTTTTATTGATCTGGTTTAAGAGCGTTAGTCGTTTGGGGTTACATTTAGTGGGTTTGGATTTAGAGTGTAAGTGTTCTGGGGTTAGAGGGTTGGGGAAAGTGTTCTGGGTGTAGAGGGGTTAGTCGTATGAGGTTAAATGGTTCGCTTTAGTGGCCTGGGTGTAGAGGTTTAGTCGTTCATGGTTAAAGGGTTCGTTGTAGAGGTCTGGGTGTAGAGGGTTAGTCGTTTATGGTTAAAGTGTTCGCTTTACTGGTTTGTGTGTAGAGGGTTAGTCATTTGGGATAAAAGGGTTCGCTTTAGTGGTCTGGGTGTATAGGGTTAGTCATTTGAGATAAAAGGGTTCGCTTTAGTGGTCTGGGTGTAAAGGGTTAGTCATTTGGGGTTAAAGGGTTTGCTTTAGTGGTCTGGGTGTAGAGGGTTAGTCATTTGGGGTTAAAGGGTTCGCTTTAGTGGTCTGGGAGTAGAGGGTTAGTCATTTGGGGTTAAAGGGTTCGCTTTAGTGTCTGGGTGTAGAGGTTTAGTCGTATATGGTTAAAGGGTTCGCTTTAGTGGTCTGGGTAAAGAGGGTTAGACGTTTGGGGTTAAAGGGTTCGCTTTAGTCTTCTGGATGAAGAAGGTTAGTCATTTGGGGTTAAAGGGTTCGCTTTAGCGGTCTGGGTGCAGAGGGTTAGTCGTTTATGGTTAAAGTGTTCGCTTAAGTGGTCTGGGTGTACAGGGTTAGTCATTTGGGGTTGAAGGGTTCGCTTTAGTGGTCTGGGTGTATAAGGTTAGTCGTTCATGGTTGAAGGGTTCGCTTTAGAGGTCTGGGTGTAGAGGGTTAGTCGTTTGGGGTTAAAGGGTTCGCTTTAGCGGTCTGGGTGCAGAGGGTTAGTCGTTTATGGTTAAAGGGTTCGCTTTAGTGTCTGGGTGTAGAGGGTTAGTCGTATATGGTTAAAGGGTTCGCTTTAGTGGTCTGGGTGAAGAGGGTTAGACGTTCATGGTTGAAGGGTTCGCTTTAGAGGTCTGGGTGTAGAGGGTTAGTCGTTTATGGTTAAAGGGTTCGCTTTAGTGGTCTGGGTGTAGAGGGGTAGTCATTTGGCGTTAAAGGGTTCGCTTTAGTGGTCTGGTTGTACAGGGTAACTCATTTGGGGTTAAAGGGTTCGCTTTAGTCTTCTGGGTGTGGAGGGTTAGTCATTTAGGGATAAGGGTTCGCTTTAGCGGCCAGCTGTAGAGGGTTAGACGTTTGGGGTTAAAGGGTTCGCTTTAGTGGTCTGGGTGTAGAGGGTTAGACGTTTGGGGTTAAAGGGTTCGCTTTAGTGGTCTGGGTGTAGAGGGTTAGTCATTTGGGTTTGAAGGGTTCGCTTTAGCGGTCCAGCTGTAGAGGGTTAGTCGTTTATGGTTAAACGGTTCGCTTTAGTTGTCTGGGTGTAGAGGGTTAGACGTTTGGGTTTAAAGGGTTCGCTTTAGTGGTCTGGTTGGAGAGGGTTAGACGTTTGGGATTAAAGGGTTCGCTTTAGTCTTCTGGGTGAAGAAGGTTAGTCATTTTGGGGTTAAAGGGTTCGCTTTAGTCTTCTGGGTGAAGAAGGTTAGTCATTTTGGGGTTAAAGGCTTTAGCGGTCTGGGTGCAGAGGGTTAGTCGTATATGGTTAAAGGGTTCGCTTTAGTGTCTGGGTGTAGAGGGTTAGTCGTATATGGTTAAAGGGTTCGCTTTAGTGGTCTGGGTGAAGAGGGTTAGACGTTCATGGTTGAAGGGTTCGCTTTAGAGGTCTGGGTGTAGAGGGTTAGTCGTTTATGGTTAAAGGGTTCGCTTTAGTGGTCTGGGTGCAGAGGGGTAGTCATTTGGCGTTAAAGGGTTCGCTTTAGTGGTCTGGTTGTACAGGGTTACTCATTTTGGGTTAAAGGGTTCGCTTTAGTCTTCTGGGTGTGGAGGGTTAGTCATTTGGGTTTGAAGGGTTCGCTTTAGCGGTCCAGCTGTAGAGGGTTAGTCGTTTATGATTAAACGGTTCGCTTTAGTTGTCTGGGTGTAGAGGGTTAGACGTTTGGGGTTAAAGGGTTCGCTTTAGTGGTCTGGGTGTAGAGGGTTAGTCATTTGGGTTTGAAGGGTTCGCTTTAGTGGTCTGGTTGGAGAGGGTTAGACGTTTGGGATTAAAGGGTTCGCTTTAGTTGTCTGGGTGTAGAGGGTTAGACGTTT